>NC_143056.1:38940833-39276666 GCF_052426305.1 Pelodiscus sinensis
ATCAAAAAGATTCATGGAAAAAACAGCATCCAACCAGGTACCAAAGACTATCATCATTCCTTTTCCCACTGTCTCTTTCTAGCAGACTCTTTCCTCACTAAAGAATTATGGTTGTAATGCTTGCTGTGTGCCTAGCTGCCTCTGAAGGCAGCTCCCCAGCACTAGCTGCCTAGAAGTAAGGGTGAGAATACCATACCCATGTCTCCCCTATGTCACTACTACTTTCAGAACTGCTTGGACAGTCTCAACTGCTAACAACCCAGCTCTGCAGGCAGCAGCACAACAGTAAGGGTGGAAATACATACTCTGCCATCCTTACTTCTGCACTGCTGCTGGTGATAGTTCTGCCTTGAGAGCTGGATTCCTAGCCAGCAGCCAATCCCTTACCACCTGCCCAACTCTGAAGGCAATTCTGCTGCCAGCAGCTGCGCAGAAGCAAGAGTAATAATACCACAACCCCCATACAATAGCTTTGTGACCCCCATGCAACTCCTTTATGAACCAGCACCCCTACAATTACAACAATCTGAAATTTCAGATTTAAATACATGAAATAATGAAATTTACCATGTTTGAAATTCTATGACCATGAAACTGACCAAAATGGACCAGGAATTTGGTAGGGCCCTAGCTATAAAGTTCTTATGAGATATTAAAAGTAATTTAAAATCAAATTTTTCAAAGATGGACAGGACACTACTTGCATGTTTGTCATTTTCTCAATGCCCAGCTTCAGCTATCTGGAGCTTGATTTGCAGAAACAATGATCACTGAAGTCAACAGGAGCTGTGTTCTGAACATATGTGTGTGTACATTATATAGCACAATAGGTGCCTCATCCATGACTAGGGCTCTTACATTAGAGTAATATAAATAACAAAGACCTACAAAATACTAAATATACTTTAAAAACCAACAGACCATAGGTGTTTCAAATTGAGCATTCAAGACTTGTGGATATCCTTACTCTCTCAATACCTCAAGTCCTCATTTTTAAAATGGGGGATCTCATAGGAAAGTTCATGCAGATAAATTAATTTTTGAGACGCACTCCGATATTATAGTGATGAGCACCATACAAAGAACATTCTTAATAGGTTCTGAAAGATCTAAAGTAAATAAAATATGGGACCACTCACTGATGATGAAAATAAATGAAATATTGAATAGCTGCTCATTAAGTACGGCTCTAAGAGACACAGCCAGAGTGACCTAACCCTCACTGTAGACAGTGCTATGTTGACAGGAGGGATTCTCCCACTGACAGAGCTATTGCCTCTTGGGAAGATGAATTATGCCAACTAGAGAAGCTCTCTCATTGGCATAAGTAGTATCTTCACTAAGTGCTGCTGCTGTGCCAATGCAGCACTATAAGGCGTGGTCTACGCTTCAGGGTTGAGTAAACTGACTTGCTTCAGCCTACCTTGGAAGTGTCTTTACTTAAATTTGGCTCCCACTGAAGTGTCCCTCTATACTGCTCAGGGAGGTGATGTTATTAAACTGGCAATGTAATTAGGTCAACAGGGACAGTGCAGATGCTGCATTACTCACATCAACTATTACTGGCTTTCGGGATCTATCCTACAATCTCCCAAGCTGAAAATACAATCAATACAAGTGCTCCTGCTGAGGATGCTCACTGTTGGCACAGAAGCCAAATGTACTTTCGCACAAGCAATTTAATAACTATAGTGGCTGCATGCCAAGATAAGTTGATATAATTTTGTAATGTAGATATAGGTAAGTGTAAACAAGCCCTTAGACTTTTCTCCTTTCCCTGCCAATTTCTAGAGTTTCCTGATCTCCTCAGTTCTTCATCCAAATCTGCCCATCTCTCACCAGACTAGCTCTTGTTTCTTCTACATTTGAGTCAAGCTGCAAGTTTCGTCTACATTACCCTGAAGTCAGCATTACAGCTCAAAGAATACAGACATATCAGGCAGGTCAACACTTAAAAAGCAGCAATGGTACAATTACACTACTGTTACATTTTAGTGAAGACACAACTATGCTAACTAGCCATTGGCATAGCTAATCTACTTTTTACCCATGTGGAAAATGCTCCCATGAACATACTGCTCCCATCTACAGTGGGGGCTAGATTAGTATAATTTCATCGCTCATGTAGATTTTTCACACCCTGGTGTGAGACAGTTATACCATGTAAGTCTGCAGTGTAGAACTGATTGTCTCCCTGTTCTCAGTTCTGGTGGTCCAGAGCAGTCATTGGAGGGAAATCCTGCTCAGTTCCTTCAGCCCTGAGATGGAGCACACTTAGAAGAGATATACTTTTAGGCTGTGTCTACATTGGCACCCTTTTCCGGAAAAGGGATACTAATGAGACAAGTTGGAATTACAAATGCCACGGGGGATTTAAATATCCCCCGCGGCATTTGCATGAACAAGTCAGAATTGCAAATGCCGCGGGGGATTTAAATATGCCCCGTGGCATTTGCATGAACATGGCTGCTGCTTTTTCTGGCTCGGGGCTTTGCCAGAGAAAAGCGCCAGTCTAGACGGGATCTTTTGGAAAATAAAGCCTTTTCCGGAAGATCCCTTATTCCTCTTAAAATCGGGAATAAGGGATCTTCCGGAAAAGGCTTTATTTTCTGAAAGATCCCATCTAGACTGGCACTTTTCTCCGGCAAAGCCCAGAGCCGGAAAAAAGCGGCAGCCATATTCATGCAAATGCCGCGGGGGATATTTAAATCCTCCGTGGCATTTGCAATTATGACTTGTCTCATTAGCATCCCTTTTCCGGAAAAGGGTGCCAATGTAGACACAGCCTTAGGGAATTTTAGGGAACTTTTAGCTGGGAGACGGGGAGCAAAGCCGCGGAGCACGCGAGCAGCGGACAGCCCAGACGCGCCGCGGCTGTCCCGCTGCCGGCGTCCTCAGAGGCTTTGCTCCCCGTCTCCCTGGTCTGCTGGTCTCCCAGGTCTGCTGTCCCGCTGCCGGCATGTTCCGTGGCTTTGCTCCCCGTCTCCCTGGTCTGCTGGAGACCAACAGACCAGGGAGACGGGGAGCAAAGCAGAGCAAAGCCGCGGAGCATGCGGGCAGCGGACAGTCCAGACGCGCCGCAGCTGTCCTGCTGCCGGCATGCTCCGCGGCTTTGCTCCACTTTGCTCCCCGTCTCCCTGGTCTGCTGGTCTCCAGCAGACCAGGGAGATGGGGAGCAAAGCCGCGGAGCACGCGGGCAGCGGACAGCCCAGACGCGCCGTGGCTGTCCCGCTGCCGGCGTGTTCCGCAGCTTTGCTCCCAGTCTCCCTAGTCTGCTGGAGACCCACAGAGCAGGAAGACGGGGAGCAATGCAGAGCAAAGCCACAGAGCATGCGGGCAGCGGACAGCCCAGACGCGCCGCAGCTGTCCCGCTGCCGGCGTGCTCCGCGGCTTTGCTCCACTTTGCTCCCTGTCTCCCTGGTCTACTGGTCCGCTGGAGACCAGCAGACCAGGGAGACGGGGAGCAAAGCCGTGGAGCACGCGGGAAGCAGGACAGCAGCGGCGCGTCTGGCCTGTCCCGCTGCCCCCGTGCTCCGCGGCTTTGCTCCGGACGCCTGTTGTACAGCAGCTGGGGCGCTGCCGGTTGGTCCCGTAGCGCCACTCTGGGCGCTACTGGACCAACCCGGCAGCACCCCAGCTGCTCTGCCCCAGGTGTCCTGATTCAGCCGCTGCTGGTCAGTTTCAGCAGCGGCTGAATCTGGACGCCTGGGGCAGAGCAGATTGGGTGCTGCTGGGTTGGTCCATTAGCGCCGAAGATCGCTGACCCGGGCTTCCTGGAATCAGCCGCTACTCAGGTTCAGCAACAGCTGACTTGGGGACGCCTGGGCTATGTCTAGACTGCAAGCCTCTTTCGAAAGAGGCTCTTTTGAAAGATACTTTCGAAAGAGCCTCTTTCGAAAGAGAGCGTCTAGACTGCACGCGGAACTTTCGAAAGAGCAAGCCGCTTTTTCGAAAGAAAGCACCCAGTGAGTCTGGATGCTCTCTTTTGAAGAAGCCCTATTTACATTCAAGAACGCCTTCTTTCGAAAGAAGCACTTTCGAAAGAAGGCGTTCTTCCTCGTGAAATGAGGTTTACCGCCGTCAAAAGAAAAGCCGCGTTCTTTCGATTTAATTGCTCTAAAAGCAGGAGTTGGGTGGAGAGGGTGCATACAGAAAAGTTCTTCATTAGTTCCCATAAAGAAGGACTAGAGGACACCAAAGGAAAGGAATGGGTAGCAGGCTTCAAACTAGTAACAGAAAGTTGTTCTTCACAAAGCAAAGAGTCAACCTGTGGAAATCCTTGCTGCAGGAGGCTGTGCAGGCTAGAACTAGAACAGAGTTTAAAGGGAAGTGAGATCAAGTCATGGAGGTTGGGTCCATGGAGTGGTATTAGCCAGGGGGTAGGAGTGGTGTCCCTGCCCAAAGTTGTGGAAGGCTGGAGAGGGATGGCACGAGACAAATGGCTTGGTCACTGTCTCCGGTCCATCCCCTCCAGGATCCCTAGGGTTGGCCGCTGTCGGCAGACAGGCTACTGGGCTAGATGGACCTTTGGTCTGACCCAGGACGGCCATTGTAAGCTCAGGGCTCAGGGTCGGGGGTCTCAGTGGACCACCTTGATTTTCATGCACTCCTGCTCCTGGGTGGCCAGAATGGCAGCTCTCCAGGCATAGACGGCCACCTTCCTGTGCCTAGTGCGGAGATCGTGGACGAGGTCCACGATGTCCGCACTAGCCCAGGCGGGTGCCCGCCTCTTGCGGTCCTGGGCAAGCTCCCGGGAGCCGCCAGCCTGGTCCCGGGAAGAGGGGGAGGGCTGGGGGGCATCGGGTGGCTGGCTCGATCCGTGCCAGGTGCAGGGTCTGCTGGCTGGGTGCTGGCAGGCTTGCACCTGGCACGGGCACCGTAGCCAGCCCGTGCCCCTTTAAGCGGTCCGGGGCCGGGAGGGGGGCATAGAGTTTCCCTGGTGTTGGCCAGAGTGGCCACCAGGGAAACCTGGGAAGCCTTAGCCTCCCACTAGTTCGAATTAAGGGTCTACACACCCCTTAATTCGAACTAGCTAGTTCGAACTAGGCTTAATCCTCGTAAAATGAGGTTTACCTAGTTCGAACTAAGCGCTCCGCTAGTTCGAATTAAATTCGAACTAGCAGAGCGCTAGTGTAGCGCCTATTAAAGTTAGTTCGAACTAACGTCCGTTAGTTCGAACTAACTCTGTAGTGTAGACATACCCTCAGAGTGAATAACTGCTGTGTAGTGGTCCATTCTGGATAAGCAAATGCACTAGTCATCTTTAGATAAGTACAGTAAAAACAGTTTATGACAAGCAAGTTTTGCTGGCTAGTTTTCATGAGACTGTTCTATCAGCTGAGCTTTGAAATAAACATTTTCTATAATTTCTTATAGGTATATGTGTTGTTTAAAATATAAACTGAAAAGAGACAATATGCTGTTCTTCTAAAGCAGGATAGACAATAGAACAGTACAAATTAAAAAAAACTTGCATGAAATTGCAACGGAAGTATTTCTGCCTACTGAAAATAACTCACCCAAAAGTCTACTCCCAAATTTATCAGAAATAATAATTTACGTTTACAAGTTCTACAAAACTGGCTAGCCATATAAGAATGTTTAAACGGTTTTATGATTTTGCTAGAGTTGTACATTTTTTCATGTGTATGACATTTATGTACTTTATTTCAAAGATAAAAGCATTCTTGCTTTATTCTCAATTAACAACTGAAACCAACCTTCTAGAACATAAGAATGGTCAGACCAAAGGTCCATCTAGTCCAGTGACCTGTGTTCCAAAAGTGGCCAATGCCAGATACCGCAGAGGGAGTGAACAGAACAGGCAGTCATCAAGTGATCCCTCTCCTGTCATCCATTTCTAGCCCCTGACAAACAAAGGCCAGGGACAAAACCCAACACATCCTGGCTAATAGCCATTGATGGAACTAACCTCCATGAATTTATCTAGTTCTTTTTTGAACCCTGTTAAAGTCATGGTCTTCACAACATCCTCTGGCAAGGAGTTCCAAGGTTGACTGCGCACTGCGTGAAGAAAAAATTCTTTGTTTGTTTTAAACCTGCTACCTATTAATTTTATTTAGTGGCCTCTAGTTCTTATATTATGGGAACAAGTAAATAACTTTTCCTTATTGACTTTCTCCATACATATCTTGATTTTATATCATTTTATATCATTATATATGATTAACTATCATATCCCCCTTTAGTCTCCTCTTTTCTAAGATGAAAAGTCCCAGTCTTTTCAATCTCTCTTCATACAACACATGTCCCAAAACCTAATCATTTTGTTGCCCTTTTTTTAAGCATTTTCACTGCCAGCATTTTGAGATGAGGTAACTACATCTGTACTCAGTATTCAAGATGTAGGCATACCATAGATTTATATGTGGGCAATAAGTTATTCTCTATTCCTTTTTAAATTATTCCTAACATTGTTTGCTTTTTTGACTGCTGCTGCACATTGAGTGGATGTTTTCAGAGAATTACCCACAATGATTCCAAGACATTTCCTTGAGCAGGTGTAGCTAAATTAGTTCCCATCATACAGTATGTATACTGGGTTTATTTTTTCCAATATACATTACTTTGTATTTATCAACATTAAAATTCATTTGCCATTTTGTTGCCCAATCACCTAGTTTTGTGACATCCTTTCGAAGCTCTTCTCTGTCTGCTTTAGTTTTAACTATCTTAAGCAGTTTAGTATCATCTGAAAAATTTGCCATCTCAGGGTATGTCTACACTACCACCCTAGTTCGAACTAGGGTGGCAATGTAGGCAACCGGAGTTGCAAATGAAGCCTGGGATTTGAATTTCCTGGGCTTCATTTGCATCTCGCCGGGCGCCGCCATTTTTAAATGTCCGCTTGTGCGGACTCCGTGCCACGCGGCTACACACGGCACGGACTAGGTAGTTCGGACTAGGCTTTCTATTCCGAACTACCGTTACTCCTCGTGATACGTGAAACGAGGAGTAATGGTAGTTCAGAATAGGAAACCTAGTCCGAACTACCTAGTCCGTGCCACGTGTAGCCATGCGGCACGGAGTCCGCACTAGCGGACATTTAAAAATGGCGGCGCCCGGCGAGATGCAAATGAAGCCTGGGAAATTCAAATCCCGGGCTTCATTTGCAACTCCGGTTGCCTACATTACCACCCTAGTTCAAACTAGGGTGATAGAGTAGACATACCCTCACTGTTTACCGCTTTTTCTGGATCATTTAAAAAGATGTTGAATAGGATTTATACCAGTAAGGACCCTTGGGGGGACACCACTCTCCATTCTGAAACCTTACCATTTATTCCTACTCTTTTTTTCCTGCCTTTTAACTAGGGATCCCCCTTGTCCACATGTTTGTTGACCCCTTCAAAGAACTCTAGTAGATTAGTAAGGCATGATTTCCCTTTAAATAAATCATGTTGACTTCTCCCAACAAATTATGTTCATCTATGTGTCTGACAATTCTATTTTTCACTATAGTTTCAATTAATTTGTCTGCTACTGACATTAGACTTGCTAGTCTGTAATTGCCAGGATATAGCAGGAACTCTTTTTTAAATACTAGCATCACATTAGCTATCTTCCAGCCGTTAGGTACAGAAGATGATTCAAAGGATAGGTTACAAATCACAGTTAAGGAATCTGCCATCTGCAGAGACTGTTGTCATTTTGTGAAGCAGGAGGATGCAGTACATCAGGGCTACTGAACACGAAGCTTGCAGGTCGCATGAGGCCTGCAGCCCATTTGTTTGCGGCCTGCGGTGCGGTTTGGATTTATGCGGGGCTCAACACATGGCCCGCAGGTGAAAGCCAAAACAAAAAAGTCAATATAATGGTCTTCTATTGATATGCATTTTAGAAGTTAAATTCCTGGACTGTCATTGCTCATTAAAAGTGCTGTCATATGGGTGGAAATTGGGTAAATATTTCATTTTATTAATATCAGCAGAACAGACTTAAATGGGGCCTGTGTGCTGTGTAGTCTTGCCTTAATCTTTGTTTTCATGCCTGTCAGTGTGAAATAAGTTATTTGCATATATATTTGCATGTATATGCAACCACATTTAAGTTGTGGCCCTCAGCATGTGCTGTGAGTATCATTGTTGCCCCCGGCCCTTCCAAAGTTAAGTAGCCCTGCAGTACATTAAGGAGGAGTCTGATACTACTCTCTCATGGAGACTATTTTTGTTATATTGATGTGAGTCTAGGTAGGCCAAAGTTTATTAACTACAAAATATAGATTTTAAGTATCATAAGAGATGCAAACAGATAAAATCAGATTACCTAGCAAATAAAAAAATGCAAACTAAACTTCATACACTAAATAGACGAGATATGAATAGCAGATTCTTACCCTTAGAGATGATATAAGCAGGCTGTAAATTCTTAAGGGGCAAACAGCATTTGCTCTACAACTTGGAATCCCCAGGTATTTCATTCACAGGCTAGAAATCCCTTAGCCTAGATCAAACACTTCCCCCAGTTCAGACTTTGTCCCTCGGGTGAGTTCATGAGTCTTCTTGGGTGGGTGGTGAAGAATCACAAATAATGTCATTCCCTACCTTATGTAGCTTTTGCAATTAGCAATTTTTCAAAAGCTTGGTTCCTAGACTAATCTCTGGAAAAACACTGACATTGCAAGATGAAGTCTAGAGACGTGGTTTCATCACTTGTAAAGTCACAGCAACTTGAAGGCTGTCTGTAGCATTCTCACGAAGGTCCATGTGGGACATAAGCTTCTCCTAAGAGTTCTGAAAGAACTCAAATGTGAGCATGTGGAACTATTAACTGTGGTTTGCAACCTATCCTTTAAATCAGCTTCTGTACCTAATGACTGGAAGATAGCTAGCATTAGGGACAAGGGCGGATGAGAGTGCCATGGGGCCCCGGGCAGCACAATTTCGCAGGGCCCCCCCCTTTGACATGGCACATGCACCGTGGTGCCACAGCGCATGCGCGGGGCTTCTGCAAGCACGGGGCCTGGGGCAGCCGCCCTGCTCGCCCTGCCCCAAATCCGCCACTGATCAGGGACATTACATTTAGTTTAATCAACTAATCGATGGATTTTCCATTGACTAGTTGATTATGTGATAAGTGCCGCAACGCCGATATCTTTGATCACATGGCCGAGTCCCTGACAGAGTGTGGACATCCACTCTGGACCTTGGAACAGGTCCGGAGTAAGGTAAAAGAACTCTGTCAGTGATACAACAGGACGAGAGAGCACAGCTCGTGCTCAGGGGCAAGATCCCACTCCTGTCCCTACTACCAGGAGCTGCACCAAGTCCTGGGGGGTGGGGAAACATCTTCCCTATCCATCATTGTGAACTCCAGCCTGGAGACCCCCGTTGTCACCCGGAGATCACGGCGGAGGATGACGACGATCAAGGACAGCAGGAGGAGGCGGCAGCAGATGAAACAGACACTGTCACCCTGTCCATAGATACTCCCTTTGGGGTATCTGGCATTGGCCACTTTTGGAACACAGGTCACTGGACTAGATGGACCTTTGGTTTCCAGGCCTAGTCTGACATCAGGGAGGGATCTTCAGGTGAGTGCTCTCAGTTTGTCACAAACACATGGCAGGGGAGCAGGCACATATGGGGGTGGGGTGCAAGCATCGCTCGAGCTGCTCATTGTGCTGCAGTCTATGCACGTGAAACCATATGCAGCAATAGTGTGTGCCACATGGACTCAGCAGGCAGCCCCTGAGCACAAGTGGGCTCCTGCTACTAGGCTCAGGGGATGCCAGACACACGTCTGGCCCCAGGAGGTAGCCCTCCCAGCGTAGCCACGGCTGAAAGCAGGCTAGCCACACGGGCACAGGCATGACCCCAGACACACCGAGGAGTGCTGCATAGAGCACACGGGCATGCCTGCATATGCAAGGCACCACCCACTCCTGTGGACAGCTCTGCCAGGAGCAGGTATGTATGCGGACCCCAAGGAGGGCCAGGCTGCTCCCAGCTCCTCTGCCACCCATGGGATCCCACTGTGGCTGGACACTTCCCTTGCCTGCTTGTCCGTGGACTGGAGTGGGAGGAGGAAGGCCAGCATGATCCGCAAGGCACCTTGGGGCCCCTGTGAGACAGGGCCCACTGTGCAGGCCACACATTGCCTTGCTCCCGGGACATCCTCCTCCTCTGACCCAAGGACTGTTGGTCGCTGCTCACAAAGGAAAGACAGTGTCTGCATGGATGACTGACCACCTCTCCCTCTTTGTGTTCTCCACAGCCAGACCAGTCGGGACTGAAGGGCAAGCCATGCCACTCTTGCTAGAGCCTGGGGCACCCAAAAGCACTCCAGGGTCCAGGAAGACCTCATGCGGCAGTATGTCAGCATCCTGTGCGACATACAGGAGACCCTGGTGCAGAAGATCTGCGAGGACACTGAGTGACGGAACCATGCCTGGGACCAGCTCATCCAGTGGTACGATAACATGTGTGCCATCATGAGGGAAATGATGGCACACGCACCTACTGTTGCTGCTCCTGCCTACCACATTCCCCTCCTTGCTATGCACATTCCCCCTCCCTCTGCCCCCAAAATGATGCTTCTGCCTCTTCCCCAAGTGATACCCATTCCCCCTCCGCCATCCCGGACCCCGCTCCAGCCCCACTCCTGTGTTCCCTGGACCCATCCAACTCCAAGTCCCATGAGGTCCCCGCACCCAAGGTGGCACATGCAGCTGCCCTCTCTCCCCTCCCCCCACCCATGCCACTCTGAGCCCTCCTCCCCCTCCAGGTTATGAGCTACCCTCCTCCTCTTCAGCTTTTCGTAATGAAAGCTCAATACAGAGTTCGTTTTCTTGAAAACCAAACAGGTGTTTTTATTGAGAGGTCCAGGAAGGGGCAAAGGGAGGGGTTGTGGTGGGAATGGGATAGGACAGCAAACCAGAGGCCCCTATTGGGGGGGCATTAGGGAGAGTTACTCGGGTCCTTGAGAAAACCTCTCCCTCAGGGCCTCCCGGATGCACACCATGGCCTGATAAGCCTGGCGGATGGCAGCTGTCCTCAGCTGCTTGAAGGGTCACCCCTCGCCGCCGGCATCTGTCCCCCATTCCAGGAAGAAGGCTTCCCCCTTCCTCTCCACAATGTGCTCTCCCATGCTGAGATGGGTCAGCGGGCACCTGAGACATGCCTTGAGGTGGCTGAAGTCACACTAGACCTGAATCCTAGCCCAGTTTAGATGAGCATTGAATTGGTCCCTGCTGGGGTCCAGGTGTCTGGTATAAGGCTTCATGACCCACGGCATGAGGGGGTAGGCCGCGTCACCCACTATGCACAATGGCATCTGCACATACCCAACTGCTAATTTACGGTGGGGAAGAATGTGCCCGCCTCCAGCTTCCCGTACAGGCTAGAGTTCCAAAAGATGCAGGCATCATTTGCCCTGTCCGATCGCCCAACAAAAATATCTGTGAAGTGTCTATGGTGGTTGACCAGGGCCTGCAGCACCATTGAGAAGTAGCCCTTCCTATTAATATCCTGGGCTGCTCGATGTTCAGGTGCGCGGATAGGGATGTGGGTCCCATCTATGGCTCCAGCGCAGTTCAGGAACCCCGAGGCAGCAAATCCAGACATGATCAGGTCCACATTTCCCAGGTGGATGACCCTCTGCAGTAGGACAGAGTTGATGGCCCTCACAACCTGCAGAAGAAGACACACACAAAAACAGAGAATGAGAGAGGGGTGCCTGAGCCCTTTGGAGGTGCCCATCCCCCCCTTCTCCCCTCACAAACACCCCAGGAGCCACCCCCTTTAAGGCGACCCCCCAGTAGCAGGGCTCTTTGAGAGCAGGAAGGCACAACCCCCCAGGGATGGGGCTTTCCTCCACCATCAATCCACCCCCTACAGCTCCCAACCCCCCTTTCCCAAGGGTCCTCCTTTTCCTGAACTCTCCCCCCTCCCCCCCATGCAGGGACTGCAGCCCAAGAGTGTCTTACCTCCATGAGGAGGGCCCTGATGGTGGACTTCCCCACAATGAACTGGTTGCCCACCGACCGGTAACTGGGGTGGAGAGCTTCCAGAGGGTGATTGCGACCAGCTTCTCCAAGGAAATGGCAGGCCATGGGGGGCGGAGGGGAGGGAGGGAGGTGGTCATGTCTCCGGAGGACAGGGGTAAGCCAGACACGTAGCTCCAAAAAGATAGCTTTCCTCATGTGGAAGTTTTGGAGCCACTGTTGGTCATCCCACCGCTCCATGTCTAGCTGGTCCCATGAATCCAAACTCCAAAAATGCCTCTCCACTGTGGGGTGCGGTTGCCAGAGGGTAGCTCCTGCACCCAGGGAGAGGGTCCCAAGAATGAGCTCAGGGTCGAGCTCAGTCAGGACCAGGAAGGCAGCTGGCACAAAGTGCTGCAGAAACTGCAGCATTACCATGTGGGGCCATCGCATGCCCAGGGGCAGCTCCAGCTCCATGGCACAAAGGAAAAAGCTAAGGCATCCAAAAAAGTGGGGCAACCACAGCAGGCACTGTGAGAGCTTTGCTGTCCCTCAAAGAGGTAGCACACAGCAGAAGCAGAGAAACGGCTATCTAGGGGTGTCCCTTTAAGTGCGTTTCTCTGCAAGGCTCCGGCACCAGCACTCGGAAGTCACTGGTGACCTAAAGCCTTGGCTGAAGAGGTTCCGGGTGGCCTTTTAAGCAAGTGTCCAATCAGTCTGGACACTCTTTCAAAAAAAGCAGATCACTTTTTCGATGTGTTTATGTGTGTGGACACTCTCTTTCAAAAGAAGTTTTTTTTTGGAAGATCTCTTCCCCCCGCCTCCCCAAAAAAACCCACTCTTTCAAAAGAAGCCTGCAGTCTAGACGTAGCCTCTGAAGCACATGATACTGGTCACTGTTGGAAGATAGGATACTAAATGACATGTATCCAGTATAGCCATTCTGATGTTCTTACACACTGCTTTTCCAAAAAAGAGTGCCTACAATTCCAGTTTGGAGATTTCAGACATTTCTATGAATTGATTTAAACTACTGCCTCAAGAGCTGAAGGCGATATGTTCTTCCAGTTTGGCAGCACAGATTCTCACGATATACAGTAAGCATTATCTCTGTACAATATTATCACATTTATAAACTAAACCACGTAAAGCTTCATACACAGCATCTCCAAGAACAATTGTGTCTAATCTGATATTCAAGAATAGCCACTAAAAACTAAAATTCTTCAATAGCTGCAGTCCTATAGTGCCAAAGCTACAAGGTACACATAGATATTCAACAGAAAGCACATAATTAGTTCTTTGGCTGTATTTGCAGATAAGAAATTAGTTCTCTAACACACTATTTCTTAAAGAGCATTTTAAAATTCTTGAGAAGGTCATTAACTTGGTCGTTTGAGCATCCAGTTAAAATCTTTCATTTTAATTAGGGTTCTCAAAAAAACTGAAATAGTTTTAACTATCAGTTTAATGAATTAGTTGTTTTTTGTTTTAAGTGGACTGCTACAAACAGACCAGGGATTTGGGGTTAGAAACATTGTGAGTCTTCAGGAAAATATAAAAGGGAGATACCTATCACTCTCATATGCCTCCAATTTAGTACTGTATCAGATAATTACCAATAAGGCATTTTGATTGACAATGGAAAAAGAGACTCAAGACCCTCATATGTTATTTACACTAAACACCACACATTGATTCCATGTCCTTTTGAAATTCCTGCACACTTATATGTTGTTCATCAAAATGAGGCAAAAAGTGAGAAGTAAGCATGGTGCATTGTATGGAATTATTCTGTTTGGGAATGGAACATCTGATTTATGTTCATTTTTAGTGTGTTTCTGCCTTGTCCCACCTGATTTTCCAGGTATATTATTCAGAGGTTCCAAGCATCCATATTCCTGCTTATAAGTATTTTCAATGTCTGACTTTTCCACATCCCAGTTAAGCCCTTACAATGTCCAAAGGTCTATCATACCCCACACATTACTGTAGAATCTGAAGGTCATTCTTCTCCTCACCCACAGTGATCTATAGCTTCTGAATTTCATTGTTTCCACCCCTAGCTACTCACAGGCCTGAGTGCCAGCATTCATCTCATGTCACCACCATTCCCCCTCCCCATTTGTCAGAGGATACCAACTGGAAGTGGAACCCTCCAAGTTCTCATACAAAGACATTGTATGACTCCCCTCCATGACCCATAGATACTCACAGGATTTTGGTGTCCCGTGGGAGGCTGGGAATGAAGTGTGTCTCCTTGCAGGTGATTTTGTAATGGTCCCAGTCTGAGCACTCACAAACTGATGAAGGGCACATCTCTGTGCCCCTGCTCCACAGCACCATCTCCAGCAGCAGCAGGTGCTGGAAAGCTACCAGCAGCCACAACATCTTCCACAAAGCTGTGGCTGCTGTTCCTTCATCAAACCCTGGCCTCACTCTTCTCCAGTAGAGTGGAGGAACAAGACAACCAAGGATACAGGTGGCAAACGACTATTATCACTCCAAGTAAGGTAGCAGGAAACTGCACCTTAAATAAAAAACCTCCTCCTCCCTAAAGAGGAGCAGAAGAGAAAAATCATTCAGCAGAAGAGAAAAATCCTGAGTGCCCTGCCCATTAGCAGCCGCCTTGCCTCCCATGGTACCTACTCTCTCCCCACAGGCACGCTGCTCCTTCCTCGAGGAACAACATCCCGTTTCCATAACTCCAGGTATCCCGCTCCTCTACCCCCAACGCTCCACAGGCCCCCCCCCCATCCACTCCCCAACTTCCTCCAGTCACCCAGTCTCCAGGTCGTCGTCCCCCTACACAAGTCTCTCCCCGGAGCAGTCGGTTTCCCCCTGCCAACTCTCCCTGCCTCCCCTCCCCGTCCGCGCTTGAAGCTCCCCGCCTTTCCCCAGGGGACTAGGCTCCCCGCTCCCGCAGGTACTTTAGCCTCCAACAGATTGACTCTTCCACGCGCTACTCCCAGCACAGCCCACACACGCTTTGCAAGCACTGCCCCGCCACAGCCACTCCGCCCACAGCCGAGCCCCGCAGGGGAGCATCGCTCCCAGCCCCGCTCCACCCCGAACTGCTCACCGGGACAAACTTCGCTGCTGGGTGCGGAGCTCCCCTTCACGCCGCGCTTAGCGCTGGGAAGGCGACTCCGGGGCCGTTGCCTCAGTCGGACACATCACTGCAGCACGGGCGGCGGCGCCGTTTTCTTCTCAACTCCGAGTCTCAGTTGGGACGCGGACCGGAGCCGCTACCCTCCGCTTGACCGCCCCCAGCGGCTTCTGGGCAGTAGCGGCTGCCCGCACCGGCCACCTAGCGGCCACCGCTGGTGGTGGCTAGTGCCAGGGCTACCTGCAGAGAGCGGCAGGAGAGGGGACGGGCCTGGGAGCAAGAGGCAAAAGAGAGACACTCAGGTTCTGTCAGACCGTGTGCCGCAGCCTACCCATTGGCGTGAGACAGTGGTTGGTGAGTTATTTGGGAATCAGATGTGTGTTGTGAGTATAAGGATGCGGTGTGCCATTAATAATGGACCATAAGGGCATGGCCCAAGTTCAGAAGAAACCTTATGATATTAAAAAGGTGTTAACATACACATTGCTAAACCCAATGATCAGACCACCTGAAATGTATATGGCTTTGTAAAATGGGTGTGGTATTATTTACCAGCTACTCCCCACCCCTGCCAGCCACTTTTAAACATAAACTTGACACTGCCCTATAATAATAATTGTTAGTTAACACAGTTCCTAGCAGAATATGTTTTCCCAATGTAGAGGTGGCAGGTGAGAGCGGCCAAGCAGCAAGAGTTTGGGGCATGGCCTTATGATTGTTTATTAATGCTACCTTGGCTCATGTAAAACATGCAAAACTAAAGTAAACTATTGCCAGGTACAGAAACTAAGAGACATACAGAACATTCAAAATTCAGACTAGCACACCTATTAAACCAAAGTGATTGAAAACAGGACATTTCCTACTCTGACTGAAGTATAAGGACATGCCAGAAAGATAAATAAGGAGAAGAAACAGGGTCTAGCACTAGAGAAAGGAAACAGAGGTTACCCATCATGTACCTCTTGTACAGGGTAGGTTGCAGGCTTCTGCTATCAAAGCCGCATATGGGGCTGACTGTAGCCCCTTCTTCCCAATACAGCAGATGTATTTACTAGCTAGAATATTCTTTAGTGCATACAGCCATAAAGGGCTACTGTGAACTTCTGGTTTGTTATACATGGCTGAACAGTACAATAGTTAACCATTTATTTTACAACCCAATACTGCCCCAAGAATAGATGCTAACTAAAAAAAACTGTGAGAGGGAGGGGAATCGCCTCGAGGTACTGCTTCATCCTAGCTAGATCATATCTGAAGGCTGTGCTTCTTTTACTGTCTGGTACTTTCTCAATCTGATTTTGTAATATTTCTCTCACATATAGGAACTCCTTGGTGGTTACAAATAAATAAGGCCTGATTTACATTATGAAGTTAAGTGAAAATTAGCTGCCTACATCAATTTTATATTGAATGTGTGTGTCTGCATCACCAAACCCCTTTGGCCGATGTTCAGAGCTTCTGAAGTCGACTTGTGTACTCCACCTTGACAAGAGCAGTATCATTAAATTCCATCTTCTTGATGTGAATTTGGGGTAGTACAGACACAGCACTGTTCAAATTGACATTCCTAGACTCCAGAGTGCCCCAGTGACCACCTTAGTTTCAGTTTCAATTCTGCTGTTGTCCCCAATACACAGGAAAAGCTGTGGGCTGGCTTAAAAGCTGTGCTGCTGCTTTGAAGTACACACTCTTCCCCCACTTTGCTGCTTCTGATAGAGGCAGCAAGGGGAAGGAAAAAATCAACTAATCCTTAACATCCTTAGCAGCATCCTGACACTGCAAGCTTTCACAGAGCTATTGCCACTAGCTTCTCAACTATTGGAGCAGATCTCATTCTGGTATTGTGGTGCTTCAGGGTAGGAGAAAAGCAGTTCACAAATAGAAGTGGCCTTACATGCAAAAGTTTTGCAGCCACTGGTCATTTTCCCATAGCTGCATAATTATGTGGTCCCACCAATCTGTGTTTGTTTCCCAGGATCAGAACTGGCATTCAATTGTGTCAGCATGCCTGACAGCATATGTCAATTGCTCCATTCATTGGGCTCTTGCACATCAGTCTGTGTGGTCCCCTCACACAGGCAGTTCTTGGATAAGCTCTGAATAACATTTGAGGTATTTGTACTGCTTCTTATAGTAGGGTGCAGCTGAGTGGGGTCCACGCTTGCTATCTATGGCATCTGCACAGGTAACCAGGGGAGAAAGGCACTAAACTATTGTTTGCCATTATTTTCAAGGAGGACTGGAGAGAGGAACTAAGTGAATCACAGTGGCTGATGATATGTACCATGCATGACAATGTTCTTAGGCTCCCAATAGCTGATGGCATAACCCAGAATTCAAATGAGCAACAAGAACTGTGGAATGGCTATCCACAGTCCATCACTGTAAGAGTCAATGGTAGCTGCTGCACTCCATTGACTGAATGTGCTCAGTAGGGACATGTGTCTTCAACTTCATAAAACTGGATGCTAGAAATGGACCTCAATAATTTAAGCCTAATGTTATAGTGTAGACATAACAAGACTGCATGTCTTAGGGTATTTTAAAGAGTAAAAAAGTTATTTGGGCAGTTTATTCAGACAAGATCTATTGCATGTGTTCCTATGTGTTATGTAGATGCCCACCAAATTTTCTTGTTGTGTGGGAGTAGTAGGGTAAAGGGGAAACCAGCCAGATGGGTGGGGCCAGACCAGCCTTACCTCAACCTCTGGAAGAAGAAATATGTGGCCAGAAGTATAAAAGGCAGAGCTGACGGCTCAGTTGAAGCTCAGCCACTGGAGACAGATCCATCTTCTGAGTTTCCATGTTAGGAAATGGCAGTAGACCAGGAAGAAGCTGACAACTGGCCCAGACCATTCAGACCTCTGGCCAACCTGACCCTGGAGGAAGTTGATGACTGTTTGGATTGCCCAGACCCCTGGCTGACCTAATACCAGAGTACCACCTCCTGGTGACAGAGTATCCCAGTGACCAGGTATACCTGGTGGGGAAGCATGGGGGTGGCTCAGGGATGAGAACTGTGTTAGGCTATAATGCTGACAGAGAGAGACAGCGTGTTGCAGCTGGGATCTCTGCTGACTCAGTAGCAGAGCACTCTGCCATTGTTACAGCCCTGGTATCGGATACAGTGGAGTGCGTAGGCCTGCATCCCTCCCCACACCCAACCTGTGGTGGCAGCCCAAGGGAAGGGAGACTATCTGAAGGCATACCTGAGCTCATTCATTGTGCTATTGTCAACTCTGAACCAGAACCTGAGTTGAACTATATGCTGCTCTGCCTGCAACCAGGATGAGCTTGCAGATTGTGGTATTACTCCACTCTGAACCAGAGGCTGGGCTGACCTATTAAAACCCTCCCTACAAGGCCTGAGTAGACACTCTGGATGCGTCTAGACTGGCAAGTTTTTCTGCAAAAGCAGCTGCTTTTGCGGAAAAACTTGCCAGCTGTCTACACTGGCCACTTGAATTTCCACAAGAACACTGACGATCTCATGTAAGATTGTCAGTGTTTTTGCAGAAATGCTATGCTGCTCCTGTTCGTGCAAAAGCCCTCTTGCGCAAATGCTTTTGTGCAAGAGGGCCAGTGTAGACAACGTGGTATTGTTTTGCGCAAAAAAGCCCCAATTGCAAAAATGGTGATCGGGGCTTTCTTGCGCAAAACCACGTCTAGATTCTGCAGAAGAGCGTCCGTGCCAATCTTTACGCTTTTTTCCGCAAGTGCTTTTAACGGAAAAACTTTTCCATTAAAAGCATTTGTGGAAAATCATGCCAGTCTAGACGTAGCCTCTCAGTCTCTTTTTCTGCCCAAACCGGAGTCTGGGCTATTAACTGTTACTTCCCCAACCAGGGGTAAGCCCAAGGCATTTCCCAGAGGCAGGACATTGATTCCCTAGCAACAAATGACACCCATACTCTAGTGAGGTGGGTTGGTGCCCCTTTGACTTGGCAGGAGACAGAACCTCACCCTGCTTCACTACAATAAGTTTTCATTTTTTTTAAAATGGACTTAGTTTTGCATAGTGCATCTATCTTGTTTGCGTGTTTCATGCAGCTGAAGGTGGTAGACCCCACTCAGAGAGGGAACAATTGAAAAAAGATAAATCATACTACCTCATGTGATGGATTGGATCAGAGATCTTCTTGACACTAACTTGATAAGCTCATCATACCACTGATCCACCTATCTGCCCTTGGAGGTGCCCACCATCCTATCTTGCTGAGGCAGAAACTCTTGTCTCTCCCAGGAAGGCACAGAGTTGGGGTTAAAGCCCTATAAAGAGCTCACCCTCTCTCAAATGCCCCCTTTGGCTGAGGGCATGTGTCCACAAACAGCTACTCCTTCTCTTAGTTCTGGGTGTCCCTTCTTCTAGGCTTCCTAGGTTAAGGCTTTTTTGTCCCCGCAGCAGCTAATGGACACTTTGGGGGACCTATTTGAAATCATGGGATCATGGGCAAAGCCCGCCCACCTTCTAAAAGCCCCTCCCCAACCTTATGGGAAGGACACTGGACCCATGTTCAACTGATTGCTTGGGACAAATAATGACTAAAGGATCAAGAACTGCAGGCTAGAGGTTCAAAATAAGGGAGCCAGATGGGGACACCGAGCAGAGAACCCCGGACAGCGCCCACTGCTCCTCAAAGCTGTCGATGGAGCCAGTGGACGCCGCCCAGAGGAACTCTGCCCGGATTCGCGACACGAGGGAGGAACGGAAATAGGCCCCACAGTCGCAGAGAACCCCCTCGTCTAACTTCCTCCTCCTGCTATTGTAGATGGCAGCTTTCGCTAAGGCCAGGAGGAGGTTGACGAGGAGGTCTCGCGACTTTGTGGGGCCACGGATTGGGTGTGCATAAATAAAAAGGTGAGGGGAAAAGTGCAGCCAGAACCTCAATAGGAGGTTCTGGAGGAGCCGGAATAGGGGCTGCAACCTGGTGCATTCCAGGTAAATATGCGCCAGGTTCTCCCTCACGCCGCAAAAGGGGCAGGTGTCTGGGATTGGGGTGAACCGCGCCAAGTACACGCCTGTGCTCACGGCTCCGTGAAGGAGCCGCCAACTGATGTCCTCGACAGGATTAAGGTCGAATAAACGCTGGCTCATCGGGGTTCCCCACCCTCTATAGGTCTGAGATAGTCCCGCCACTTTGTATCGGGGCAGGACACGAGGGTGGGGAAACGTAAAGCGTGGAGCACGAGCGTGTACAGCTGTTCCCTGGGCGCGGTCCGGAAACAGACCGGCTGCAGATTTTGCAGCCGGCTGGGGATCCAAGGATGGGGAGGCCGGGGGGGCCCGCAGGACAGGGGCCCGATAAAGAGGGACGGAGGCTTTGCAGGAGGGGAGGGGCGGGGCGTTCCCTCTCGCAGGGCTCTCTGTAGGAGATCGCGAGTGGGCTGCGACAAAGCCGCCTTCACCTCCTGGAGTAGGCGCAGGGGGGTTCGAGGGGTGGAGAGCCCCATGCGTTGAGCGAGCGCTCGGGGATCCACCCAGTCCCCCCTGTCGTAGTCCAGGAGGTCCCCGACCATGGTGGTTTCTGCCAGGATCAGCCTCCGGAGCACACCGAGAGAGACTCCGCCACCTGCACATGCAAGGCTGGATTGTGGAGCAGGGGCTCAGCGAGGAGGTCTGCTCCCTCGGAGGCCACAACGGACCTGGTCGCCAAGAAGAGCTTCCAGGTCTGGAGGAGGTCCTGGTAGAATTCTGGCAGTTCTGAGAGGTCTCACGGAAGACCCCTTGGGTGGATAAAAAAGAGCTGCCGGTCGTATCGGAGCCCTCGGAGGCGGCGGAGGAAGGCGTGCCCCAAAATGCTCCATGCCGGACTACCTGCACTAAAGAGGAATCTCTGCAGGGCCTGGAGGTGGAAGGTCCGGACCTGGCTGCGCACGCAGACCAGGCCCTGGCTCCCCTCCTCCAGGGGGAGAGACAAGACCCCTGCAGAGACCCAGTGCAGTCCCGGCCAAAGGAACCCCAAAGCTGCCCTCTGGAGCTTGGCCGGGACCTCCGGGTGCGGGCGCAGGGTGTTGAGCCGGTGCCAGAGCATGGACAGGACCAGCTGATTGAGCACCACTTTGGGGGAACCCAGGCCCACCCACTTCTTTGGGTCCCAGCCCATGGATCATGTCTTTTGAGTGCTAGTCTTTAAGGTTTCACTACCATTCTTGCTCCCTGGGTTACTTCCCCCTGGTCTGCACTGTCCTTACCCTAACCTATAGGCTTTGCCTCAGAGCCTGAGTCCGCAGTACTGCAACTACTACATGCCTGGGCTTCAGATGAGTCTAATCCACACTTCACACTGACCCATCTAAAGTACTGCTGCTTTCTCACTCCACCCCTAGGTTTACCTAGCTTGAGCTCCAAAGAGGAACTGACTAGTCCTGGTCCAGGTCCAACAGCTTCTTTATCCTGGCTTGCTGGAACCTGATTGGCTGCAATGGAAGCAGTCCCTCTAGCCTAGCTGGAGGGTTTCTCCTCTGCTCGGTCTCCTGGGGTGGGGTGTGACAAGGCCACAAGCTTCCAGCAGGGGCGCTCTGAGTCTTAATCAACCCCTCACAAACCCACAGCAGATTAACAGATACTGAGAACAACTCAGCACTGGGAAAGCTCAGTAACAGGGACCTGACATAGCATCTTAATGGGACCAAAATCCTGTATCAGTGGTCCCCAACCTTTTTTAAAACATGAACAGACAAACTCATTCAAAAACTTTTGGTGGACTGATACAGAAATGTGCATATTTATTATGGTAATTAGTTTGAATAGTTGCATGTTCATTATGGGAATTCATTTTAAGCAGGCATGTATTATTTTGCATTGCATCTGTATGCACACTGTTGAGGGAGTGCTCCCCTCAAGTGGGGCCTCACAGTCTAAATTCCCACACAGGTCCACTGATTGCAATCTGCACAGCCCAATGGCCAACACCCAAGCCCCTGGTGCCCCTCTGTCAGAGTCAGTGTGGCCCTGTGGCTCAGTTTTTAAAGAACAATCTTCTATTGGGGTCAATACAGCCCTGAGGTCTAGTCTTGGTGGTGCCCCCCCACTAGGGTCAATATGGCCCTGAGGCCAGTCCTGGTGGTGCCCCCTTATCGGGGTCAATACAGCCCTGAGGCCTAGTACACAGGCCTTAGACACTACCTCAGTTTAGTAGCACTGCAGGGGTAGAGAGGGGGATCCAGCCCCTTCCACTCCACCAGGTCCCAGCCCAGGGCCCTATTGGCAGTGGCTTGGTCCACTGCTTGCTCAGCAGGGGGTTCCCTCCCCACAACACACTGAGCATTCAGGGTAGCAATTCCCTGCCCTGGGCCACTTCCTACAACCTCATGTGTTGCTCCACTGCCGTACCTTCAGCCTGTCTCCTGGGTCATCATAGTCACTGTGGCAGCAACTACTCCAATAGGTCAGGCTGCAGCAGCTCTTCCTACTCTACAACTCACCACAGAAATCCTTCCCCTTCAGCAGTCAGCCCTGATTGAGCTTTCTCAGAGCCTTTTATACCCCAGTTCACTTTTGAGCATGCCCGGCAAGGCCATGGGGGAGGGGCGCTTTCAGCCAGCTGGGCCCAACCCGCAGGCTGTTCTACACTGCCGGGGCCTAGGTGCCCTGCCATATACACAATAAAGGGGAAAACCTGAAGATCTGAAAACAGATCCTCATGTTTCCTGCACAAAAACTATCCTGATAGCACAGTATGTTTATTCCTGGCAAAAGTAATCAGTTAAAAAAACATACATTAGTTCTGGTTTAAAGCCATTCACACAGAGGTTTTAGACTTAAAATTTAATCACTTGAGAACAGGCATGCTGAAATGTCACCTTGATAACCCATACTGCTGTAACTATTATTATGTGTTACTTGTTCATTTTCCACTCTTATAATTCAAACATTTCAAAACAAAAGGAGAACATTGCATATGGGAACATTAATGAGCAGCTGCCCGCCTGCCTGCCACCTGGCTCCTCTGCCCCACCCTGGCCAGCCAGAGCAGCCACTTGCCCACCATGCTGCTGCATGGCTCTGTTTAGGAGGCAGGCAAAGTAGAAATTTCCTTTGTGCACATAAGTGCGCAGCTTAGAGGGTACTATGCTGCCCAGCCCCATGCTGTCACTGACTAGCCTGAGTGGCCAGGAGCTCTGAGCCCAACTGGAAGGGAAGCAGAAAAGCAGCTAATGCTGTGGCTGCCTGGGCTCACCAGGATAGCTGATGGGGCTGGTGCTCTTGCTCATCTGTCCCCATGCTGCAAGGCAGGTGGAGACACCGCCTCCAGGTGGGCTACAGTGAATGCTCCCCCTTGCCTCACAGCTTCCTGCATAAGCAGCAGCCATGGGCCATCGAGACACCTCAGCTTAGGAGCCTAGGAGGGCCCCTAAGAAGCAAAGACTGGAGGACTTCCTGTTCTGTGCATGTGCTCTATGATTGTAGGGTTACTCGATGGTTTCACCAAAAATATCGGACATCCCCCCCCAAAAGCATTGGAACATTTTGTTGAGGAAATCCCCCCCCCCCAAAACAAACAAATGCCAGGCTGCCAAAATGCAGTTGTGGCTCCTATAATTTCCGGCTGCTCCCCGTCACTCCCCCCACCTGCCGTGTGTCTGTCGGGCACCGGGCTGGGAAAAGCAGAAAATACCGAACATTTTATATGTCTAGTATTTTCTCAATTCTTTTACCGGACACCTGGCAACCCTATATGACTGGATAGTGCTGCTGCGCCAGATCTCCTGTAGCAGCCTATGTTGTGATCAGGCGGTGCCTTCCTCAGAGCTGCGAGCCATGAGACACCCACCCAATCTCTGTGCCTATGCTGCTAAGGCCCACACACATACACAGGCCCAGTACAAACCCCTGGAGCACCAACTTGCTGCAGTACTCAATGTGCACTTCTCCAGCAGATGGGGCAGAGGCAGCGTGGCATGACCTGGCAGCATGCTAGGCCTGGCAAGCAGCAGTTTGTGGCTGTCCAAGATAAATCTGTCTTATTCTGTATAAAAGTTATACATAAAGGCTACGTCTACATTGGCCCCTTTTCCGGAAGGGGCATGTTAATTTCACAGGTCGTAATAGGGAAATCCGCGGGGGATTTAAATATCCCCCGCGGCATTTAAATAAAAATGTCCGCCGCTTTTTTCCGGCTTTTAGAAAAGCCGGAAAGAGCGTCTACACTGGCCCCGAACCTCCGGAAAAAAAGCCCTTTTCCGGAGAATCTTATTCCTACTTTGAAGTAGTTCCTACTTTGAAGTAGGAATAAGATCCTCTGGAAAAGGGCTTTTTTTCCGGAGGATCGGGGCCAGTGTAGACGCTCTTTTCCGGCTTTTCTAAAAGCCGGAAAAAAGCGGCGGACATTTTTATTTAAATGCCGCGGGGGATATTTAAATCCCCCGTGGATTTCCCTATTACGACCTGTGAAATTAACATGCCCCTTCCGGAAAAGGTGCCAATGTAGACGAGCCCAAAGGGAGCAATCTTTGAGCTTGCTCTATCAATGAAAGAAATACGCACAGCTGTTGCCTCTTCCAACAGGTAGCAATTTACATTGGATTTAATAATAAACAAATGATTTTATTAAGTATAAAAGTAGGATTTAAGTGGTTGCGAGTGATAGCCAACAGATCAAATTAAGTTACTAAGCAAAGTAAAACAAAACATACCAGCTAAGCCTGATACATTAAGAGAAGTTGTTATAAATCATAATTTCTCACTCTAGTTCTTACTTCAGGTAAAGTCCTTCTTAGGCCAGAGCTGGCTGATCTTTCTTTTGACCTGGATTCAGCAGCATCTCTTCTCCCCTTGTTCTTAGATTTCTTTTGTTTCCAAGTCCTTTCATATATCCTCTTGGGGTGGGAAGCTGTCTGTGAACCTCGCTAAAGACAATCATTTGCTTCCAATTCCTCATATAGACTTTCCCCAAGGTGGGAAGTTTTTGTTCAATTCCGCCCACCCATGTGGAAAAGTACAAAATTCAGGATGGATTCCAGAACCAGATAGCATGGTCACATGCCTTTGTAAGACCAACCAGGGTCCAGGCTCACAGGAAAAACAAGACTATTCAGATAATTGTCTTGAGTACCAGATCATTAAGTTTGAGTACTGCTAATGGCCTTCAGTAACACATCTAGACATAGAATTGTGAAATATAAGCCTGTTTATAACTTCATATATAAGAATGATACACACAAAGAGTTTATACATTAAGGGGATTAAAAGCTTGTGAATGGTAAGTTACATGCCCTGTTTTGCATATAGCAGGGATGGGGAACTTAAGGCCTGGGGGCCGGATATAGCCCCCAGTTTGCCTGGATCCATCTCCTGAGGCTTGGAGCTCCTCCTTCCCTCCCCCCTTCCCCAGCATTGAGGGGCTCCTTCTGGTGCTCCAGCCCCCTGCCATTCCCCACGGGGCTGGAGTATGCAAAAATCTACTAGCATGACAACCCTCGCCCCCGCCAAGGCTCTGGTATGCAAGGGGAATGTGGAAAATATCTTTCTCTTTCTCAATCAGGGGCCACCTCAGTGACTTTTTTTCTTCTTCTCATGTGTGTGTGGCCCCAACTGATTTTTCGGTAGGTCAGCAGCCCCCAACCCAAAAAAGGTTCCTCATCCCTGGCATAGAGCATAGGTGAGTCATGCATATTCATATTCAAAACATAGTTCAATAAATATGGAGGCACAGTGTCACTCCTCATAATACAGTTTATACTTTTTTTGGTAAAGTTGTTCTAAAGCATGTAATTTATAGCACAATAGAGCTTATTTGGCTGTAATTCTTTAAAAGATAGTTAAGTCACTAGAATTCAGGTGTCAATTAATGTTTTATCTTTTCATATTTTATGTGGCAGGAACACAGGAAAAACAAAAGATAGATGCCACTTGTAATTTTGTAAAATATAAACTAACATTATGCAATCAAGTTACTTTGAATAGCACTTGCAGAGGATATCAAAGCACATAATACATAATTATTTAAGCCTCACAACATCACTGAGAGGCATAATACCATGAGCATTTTACAAAGACAAGTTTAAGGTCCCCATTTTAAATAACTCTAGTTGTAATCTCCATATTCACTGAAGGTAGGCCAAGGAGTATTTGGCTCAATCTGCAACAAGAGATTTCGGTTAGATATTAAGAAAAAAAATCTATAAGGCCAGTTAAACACTGAAAGAGGCTTCCAAAGGAGGTTGTGGAATCCCTGTCATTGGTGGTTTTTAAGAACAGGTTAGAGTAGACAAACATCTGTAAGAGATGATCTAGATGTACTTGACCTTCCTCAACACAGAAGGTGAGACTAAATGGCTTCTCAAAGTTCCCCACAGTCATATATTGCTATATGTTTTCGCAAAAAGCACAAATTTTAACAATATTTTTACAGTTCTCTGAATTTTTTAATTTAGATGAAGCAAAAATACCAAATTACCATGAGAGGCTGTTCTCCTGGAGCCCAATATACAGCTTCTCTGCAGCTTGCTTAAGCTCCTTAGGAAACACTTTGGCTCAAGAGGCTTGCTACAGAAATAGACTCTGTGCGCTGAATGTCTCCTACTCCACCCTCCCACACATCCCAGGTGCAGGTGGAATTCAGGAACAGTATCTGTGCATGCCAGAGGTGAAACAGGCAGTGATTAGGGTATTTTCTTACCCTGCTGATTCTGTGTTGCTGAGATGGTACAGTTTTAGGGCCCCTAGCAGGCCTGGAATCTGGTAGGCACATTTATCTTCACTCTGTCCCTCCATCAAGCCTAGCATTGAGGGAGGGATGAACCAGTGGTGTTTATGATATGTAGGAATTTATAAAGTATAAGGCAACCCATAAGAGAGTATTTTCTATACTAAAAATAATGCTTCAAGTGGTATCTAAACCAATTTGAACCTACATATTAAACAATGGCCCACCCCTCGCTTAAAAGGCTAGTATGCATGTAAGGAAGTCTGAATAGATTCCGAAGCCAAGTGTGTATACTGATGTCTTGTAGGACTCATCCTTAAAGTCAGTGGAAAATAAAGGTTCTCCACACTTTCAATGATTAAACACACAACAAATACAAATCTTTCAAAGCAAGAATTTTCTGACATTTGTGGTAAATAGGCTATCTCAGAATGGCTGCTCAAGCCTTTTAAACAAAAAGTGAGAATGTAATGTCACAAAATTGCTTCAAAATATCCTTGAGGAGCATGTCTGTGACTCCAATACAATTAATTCCCCACCTTCCGCAACTGTCATCCTTAATGGCTCAGACTGGGAGTCAAACCAAATTATTTCTTGCTTACACCTCATCTTTTGTGATATTCTACCTTAGGAATTTAGAGTATGACCCTAAAAATTGAGGGCACTTAACAGATCCTGAGGTGACCAGAATCTTACACTTTGGCTACGTCTAGACTGGCATGATTTTCCGCAAATGCTTTTAATGGAAAAGTTTTCCGTTAAAAGCATTTGCGGAAAAGAGCGTTTAGATTGGCACGGATGCTTTTCTGCAAAAGCACTTTTTGCGGAAAAGCATCTGTGCCAATCTAGACGCGCTTTTCCGCAAAAAAGCCCTGATCGCCATTTTCACGATCGGGGCTTTTTTGCGCAAAACAAATCTGAGCTGTCTACACTGGCCCTTTTGCGCAAAAGCTTTGCGCAAAAGGACTTTTGCCTGAATGGGAGCAGCATAGTATTTCCGCAAGAAGCACTGATTTCAGACAGTAGGAAGTCAGTGTTCTTGCGGAAATTCAAGCGGCCAGTGTAGACAGCTGGCAAGTTTTTCCGCAAAAGCAACTGCTTTTGCAGAAAAACTTGCCAGTCTAGACGCAGCCTTCCATTTATGCATGGCAGGTAAACCCTCACTTGTGAAGTTAGCCCAAAACCTTGTCCGCTGCAACTGGAGGAGTTCCAAATGGCTCAAGCCACCCCTGGCCACTAAAGCCAACTCCTGGAGCTGAGACTCTGCTGGCTTCAGGGGAGAATGGGAATGAGGATAGAGCTTAAGAGCAGAACATGGGCAGGGCCACAGCCTGTGTTAGGGGGAGACTTAGCTTCCCTGGTCTTTTATACCTGCTACTTATGCTCCGATGAAAAAGTTACAAGGATGTTTCAGTTTTTCTACAGAAGAAGCTTTATAGGTCAAAAGTAGCAATCAATTACAGCAGATTGTTATTAATATTTGTGAGAACAGACATTCAAAATCATGTATGCTCTGTGCAAATAAAGATGGAAATGAAACAGTGTGACACTGTGTTGCAAGCCCAACAATGGGAAGAAAGGGAAGAAATATTTCTTCATCAGTTTTCAGAACAAACAAGATTACAACCAGAACCATACAAATAGAATTATTGAATTTGTTTGCTGATAGTTTTGAGATACAGCGTACCAATTTGCCCTGAAGTAAGTGACAGGCCCTTTGGGGTTTGTAGTAACTGAATGTCATGTGATATTTGGTAGACTCACCATCATCATAAAGTCAAGTTTGGGAAGCAAGTTGCACTGTAGAGCCTAAGGGTACTATTTGTGATTCCATGATAAGACTAAAATAGTAATCCAGGACGACAGTAACTTTGTTACTGGTTTGGTGAAATCTAATTCCAGGATATACCACCAGTTTGGAATGTTTTTAGACAATCTGACTGGATATTGGCACTCAATCTGACTGGATATTGTGAGCTACTCTAGACATTGTGACAAATAACTGCAGACTAGGGAGGCTCTTGAAAGAAGGATAAAAGTAGTCAAGATACAAGTGGAGTTATGGTCCATCCTTCTTTTCAAAGGAAAAAGGCCTGGACAGGTACTGTTGAATTGTGGAAGTAAATACATACATGGCTACATGGGTAGCATCAGTACAACGCCTTGGCTTCTTTGACAGTGAGAAGATGTTCCAATAAAGAGGATTACTATGCTGGGATGAGCTCCATGTATCAAATACCAAGAAAATCATATTTGGACATTGTCTGACTACCCTAATAAGAATAGTTTTAAACTAAGTTCTGTGGAGTCTAGTGGCACAAATCCAGCCAATGTACATCTAGAGTGACTCAAATAAATGAAGACAATAGGAAAGGGCTTATTTATGGAGAAGGGACTAGAAATCACAACTGTATTAAAAAGGCAAAAAGAAAAGTAACAGGCTAGTCTGCAAAATGTCTTTGATGCCTATATACCAGTGTTTCTTAAACTGTGTTCCATGGCACACTGGTGTGCTGTGGAGAACAACAGAGTTCAAAACAGAGTTCAAAACCCTCAAAGGGGCAGGCGACTTTTTTCTTTGCTCAATAACTTTCCCTCTGAACCGTTTTTTTTTTTTTTTTTTTTTGGTCATCAAAACAATCCTTGGTGTTCCTCATAAAAAAATTATTGTTTGGTGTTCCTCAGTCTTAAAAAGCTTAAGAAATACTGCTATATACAATGGAAGGAGCATGAAGAAAAAGCAGGATGAACTGGCAATCATGGTATATGAAGGAAATTATGTTTTAACTAGCATTGCAGAGACTTGGGACAATTCCCATGATTGGAGTACCAACATTAAGGGGTATAGCTTGTTTCAATGGACAGATATGTGAAAAAGGTGGTGTTGCACTGTACATCAAAAATGTATATGCTTGCTCTGAAGTCCAAGAGGAACTGAGAGACAGACTTATGGAGACTTTGGGTAAGGATAACAAGGGAAAACAGTAGTGATGTTATGGTATGTGTGTGTGTGTGTGTGGGGGGGGGTCTATTATAGACCAAAGTAGGAAGAGGAAGTGGATGAGTCATTCTACTATTTGGCAACAAGATTATGTAACACACAAGCTAGTATTAATGAGGGATTTTAATTTCCCTGATGGCTGTTGGAAGATGTCGAGGGGCGCCTTGCCCATCCCCCTGGAGGGCTGCGTCAGGACCTCTATGGTTCCTCAAACTGTACTCAACTCCTTTCTCTCAGGGTACCATGGCTTAACAGCCAGAGTCCAAGTCTACATCCCTCTCTTGGGGTTGTGTGGCCTAATGTCCACAAAGTTAACACAAGTCTGTCTGTGGTCAGTAGCAGACCAATAAACTTAGATTCCAGTAAGGGGTTGATGAGGAAGGGGTAGAGGGACCCAGCCCCTCTCTCTCCACCATGTCCCAACCCAGAGCTCTGTCAGCAGTGGAGTGCTCCACTGTTAGCTTGGCAGGGAATTTTACCACAACATGCTGAGTTCCCTGGGAACAATTCTCCATACTGGGCTACTTCCTATCCGTCTCTTCTGGATAGTCTTCTCTGTCCCTTCACTCCAGTTTGGGGACTTCCCCTTAAGTCTCTTTTGGCCTAGCCACCTTGTCTTGGTCTGTCAGTGCTTCCTCCCTGGGAGCTCCTGCAGCACCTCCTTCCCCTTGACTACTCACCTGTCCCTTTATATTAAGGGTAGGATCGGGCTTGTCCACATTCTTCATCACATTGTAGAGGGGCAACTTGCCCATCCCCCTGGAGGGTGGCATCAGGCACTCTGCAGCCTCTCAAACTGTACTTGACCCCTTTCTATTAGGGCACCATGGCCTAACAGCCAGAGTCCAAAGCTATGCTCCTCTCAGAGCAATGAGGCCTAATGTCCACAAAGTTAAACTAGTCCCCCCTGTGCTCAGGGTAGTATAGCCTAGCAGCCAAACAGTCACTAAAATTCCCCCAGTGGCTAGGGTAGTACAACCTAGTAACTAGCAGCAGACCCAATAGACATAGATTCCCATATGAGGTTGGTGACAAGCGGTTAGGGGAACCCAGGGCCTCCCTCTTTACCAGGTCACCACCCAGGGCCCTGTCAGCAGTGGAGCGGATCACTGCTAACTCAGCAGGCACAGATGACACTAAGCTATGAGCTAGACGACACTAAGCTAGGAGGAGAGGTAGATACATTGGAGGGTAGAGATAGGGTCCAGAGTTAATTAGACAAATTGGAGGATTGGAGGGCCAACAAGAAATCTGACGAGGTTCAACAATGATAAGTGCCGAGTCTTGAACTTGAGAAGAAAGAATTCCAAGCACTGTTACAGTATGGGGATTGACTGGCTAAACAGCAGTTCTGCAGAAAAGGACTTGGGGTATGTCTACACTACCCCGCTAGTTCGAACTAGCGGGGTAATGTATGCATACCGAACGTGCTAATGAAGCCCGGGATTTGAATTTCCCGGGCTTCATTAGCATAAAGCCGGCTCCGCCATTTCTAAAAGCCGGCTAGTGCGAACCCCGTGCCGCGCGGCTACACGCGGCACGGGCTAGATAGTTCGAACTATGTAGTTGTTCCGAACTATCTGTACACCTCATTCCACGAGGCGTACAGATAGTTCGGAACAACTATGTAGTTCGAACTATCTAGCCCGTGCCGCGTGTAGCCGCGCGGCACGGGGTTCGCACTAGCCGGCTTTTAAAAATGGCGGAGCCGGCTTTATGCTAATGAAGCCCGGGAAATTCAAATCCCGGGCTTCATTAGCACGTTCGGTATGCATACATTACCCCACTAGTTCGAACTAGCGGGGTAGTGTAGACATACCCTTGGGGATTACAGTGGATGAGAAGCTGGATATGAGTCAATAGTGTACCCTTGTAGCCAAGAAGGCACATTGGCAAGAGACCAGTGGAGGGCAAGCTAAACATGAATCAACAGTGTGACACTGTTGCAAAAAACCCAGACATGATTCTGAGATGCATTAATAGGAGTCTTGTGAGCAAGACACGAGAAGTCATTCTTCCACTCTATTCTGCGTTGATTAGGCCTCAGTTGGAGTATTGGGTCCAGTTCTGAGCACCACATTTCAAGAAAGATGTGGAAAAATTGGAGAGGGTCCAGAAAAGAGCAACAAAAATGAGTAAAGGCCTCGAAAATATGAGCTATGAAGGAAGACTGAAAGAATTGGGTTTATTTAGTTTAGAAAAGAGAAGACTGAAGGGGGATATAATAGTAGTGTTTACATATCTAAAAGGGTGTTACAAGGAGGAGGGAGAAAAAATTTTCTTCTTGGCTTCTGATGATAGGACAAGAAGCAATGTGCTTAAATTGCAGCAAGGGAGGTTTAGGTTGGACATTAGGAAAAGCTTCCTAACTGTCTGGCTACGTCTACACTGGCCCCTTTTCCGGAAGGGGCATGTTAATTTCAGAGATCGTAATAGGGAAATCCGCGGGGGATTTAAATCCCTGCGGATTTCCCTATTACGATCTCTGAAATTAACATGCCCCTTCCGGAAAAGGGGCCATTGTAGACGTAGCCTCAGGGTGGTTAAACACTGGAATAAATTGCCTAGGGAGATGTTGGAATCTCCATCACTGAAGATATTTAAGAGCAGGTTAGATAGATGGTCAGACAGTTCTGGGTCCTGCCATGAGGACAGGGGACTGGACTCAATAACCTCTCGAAGTCCCTTCCAGTTCTATGATTCTTTATCTTAAGTTTATGCCCTGACACTTGTGACCACAATGAGCATCCAGCACAGATGCCAACACTTAGGCTATGTCTACACTGGCACATTCTCATGCAAAAACTGTTTTGCGGAAGATTTCTTCTGCAAAAACTCTTCCAGAAGAGAGTGTCTACACTGGCATGTGCTTTTGCGCAAAAGCATACATGCCAGTGTAGACGCTCTCTTGTGCAAGAAAGCTCTGATGGCCATTTTAACCATAGGGCTTTTTTGCGCAAGAAATTCATGTTGCCTGTCTACACTGGCCTCTTGTGCAAGAACAGTTGCACAAAGGGCTTATTCCTGAGTGGGAGCGTCAGAGTTCTGGCGCAAGAAGCACTGATTTCATACATTAGAACGTCAGTTTACTTGCGCAAGAACATGCGGCCAGTGTAGACAGGCAGCAAGTTTTTGCGAAAGAGCAGCTGCTTTTGCGCAAGATCGCGCCAGTGTAGACACAGCCTTAGTTCTCCCCATACGCTATTTTATTGTCTGTTCTATATAAATGCCTCTGGGCCACAATCAACAGAGGAACTTTTTGGTGAAAGGCGTTCCATAGACACTGCATAAAATATTTTCCCCAAACAGACTGCTGAGCAAAACCCTGATCTTGAAAGGACTTAAAGCGAGTGAGATGACTAGTCTGGATGGTTCCCCTGTGTGTTAAATTACTCAAGTGCCAAAGTGCAGGTGAAAATTGTCTAGAAATTAATTACTAAAACTATAATTAATTGTAATTTAATTATTTCATACTAATTTTGCAGTTTCATAGTCCAGCCTGTATGACTGTCTGAATGACCGTCCCGATGAACTCTTGCACAGATTAATGTTCTCACGCGCCTCCTTTCAAGTGTGGCCCTTTAAGCTTGACCAGCTCTTCAAGGCTACCGCCTCAGTGGGGCTTTCGGCGCGGCCAGTGGCACCACTGGGATTCCCAGCCGAGCAACCGCAAGGCCTTTTGGGACTTGTTGTCCTTTCAAGCTTCTCCCATGATGGCGGTGACGGAGACTGAGGACTACATGTCCCAAGGTGCTATGCGTCGGGGGCCCTGGCGCCTGGGAGGCCGTTCTCTCCTCCGGTGGTAGGGCGGCTAGTTCAAGTTGCCATAGCGGCGGGCTGGAGAGGAAGCTGAGCAGAATTGGGCGGTTGGGGGCGGCGGTGCCCGGATGCTGATTGCTGTGGTCTCTCGCTCGGTGAGGAAGGGGCTCGTAACCCGTTTAGGGTGTCCTGGGCCTGCGTGGCTCCGCGGTAGGACCCGGTGGCGAGGGTCAAGTGCTCGGAGACCAGAGGGCTGCTGGGGACCTCGGGGGGCTGGGAGGGTCTGCGTGGCAGTGCATGAGGGCGAGTGAGGGGTTCTGTGCTGCCCGTAGGGCGCTGCAGTCACTACGGGATAGACGGGAGTGAACTCCCCGGGCCGCCAAGTGTGTTTTGAAAGCTGGCGTTGAGGAAACAGGCTTCCCTGGCGTCGAACGGTGGCACAGCAGCATGTGGGTCCGAGACGGGGGGTAACAAAATTAAGCTGGGGGAACCCAGATGTTGAGTGCTGTGCTGACAAGATGGTCAGAGCATGCTAAGTGGATAATGTCCTCCACTTGTTTGCCACCATAAAAAGTTTGCAGTCTTAGATACACAGGAACAAGGAAACTTGGGGACTCCAGAGGTGAGGATTATTTAAGTCCTAGGAGCTGAGAGTGTGGTTCAATTAACTGCTTGGCCACAGATTTCAAAGCCTGTCCTGGGCAAGTCACTTGTCCTTGCCTGGGTTTGCCGTCTGTAGAAATGGGAATTATTCTTCCTAAACTGTCAGGGATGTTGTAAGAATAAGTATTTTTAAGATTTGCCAAAGCTTTGAGATCTTCTGATGAAAAGTGCTATATGAGAACGTGGTGTTTTTATTGTTGCTATTACATGTTACAGTACCAATATACTTGTTTTTAAAAATGAGGATGTCAGTTCTACAAACACTAAATCTCTTGTAAACATGAAAGTGCTTGCACTTCCTCTTAGCACTCTTATTTAAATAAAGAGGAAGCTTGAAAGCGGTATGAAAATTAATAGAAAATTGTTCTTCTGTCAGATAAAATGTCCTCATTCAGACATCTTTTGTTTATTTACTAGCTAGTCTTCTTTCAGCACTGCAGCCATTCCATTTTTCAGCAAAAAATTGAACAGCTAAAAATAACCCCTTTACTCCTTTATGTGGTAAATCTTAATGTCTTTTGTGCTGCTTTTAAGGTTATTTATTTCCCCCCCTAATTTGGTGGAGACACTTCTAAAACTTTATATTATTTTCAGCAAATTGACTTAAATGCTTTTCAGCATTTCTGTTATTTCACTGTTTAAAAATAAGAGCTATAATCAGACTCACGTTTTGGAAAAAGCTTTTGTGCCTGTTTAAATATCTGAGTCAAAGAACCCAAAGGTACCTGTCCTAGCCCACTAAAGCAAAGTGTAATTTCTGCTCCAAACTGCTATAGTCTCACCTTCCTTCCTTCCTTCAGCACTCAGAAAAGTATGTTGCAGAGGAAAGTCAGCTGCTCATGAGGACTGGCAGGGATCATGGCACTATATGTTACTTTTTGTTTAAAAAAAACATTGCTTATAGAAATTAGAGTAGAAAAGATCTTTCTTATTCCTGGGATATGGGATTTGGAATTTGGAATTGTGTGTGGGGAATACAAATTTTGTGCATAAAATTTTAATATACTGCATATTTTATGTCAAAATAACACAATATAATCATGCCATTTTGAATTATATTGGTAATTTGTTTCAAAATACCTGTCAGCAAGTATGTCTGTAACATACAGACAACAGATTCAGGAAATGTTTTTGACAAATAGATTCCATACTAGGTATTTAAATACAGAATTTTGAGTAATCAGTATAAATTACAATACAGAAATGTATTTTCCTCATCTCTCAGAAGCAGTGCAGCGACTTGGGAGAGCAAGAGATCATGGAGGAACTGAGGGAGAGTGATGTAATTGCAGGGAATGAGCCTAGGATTGAATCTGAAGAATTGTTGGGTGTGGGTGAGAGACGTATGGGAAAAGTGGGGTTTTTTGGGGGGGTGGTGGTGGTGGTGATGAAGGGATGATTAGGCAGTTGGAGAGCCTCCCTCAAGCAGACCTTGTCTGACCCTTAACTTCTCCCATTCAGTTAGGCACATCTGCACCTATCCCCATGAGTTCCTGCACCCCTTCCCTCCCATCTCCATGTGTCCTTGCATCCCAGGTTAGCCCTCCTCTGGCTAACCTTTGCCTTGTACCATCTAAATTCCTAATTCCTTCTTTATGGTGTGTTGTTTTGTTGCTGTAATGGCAACTATGTTATAAATGGGATTATGACTTCACATTTTTAACCTGGAGCAGTGAATTTGTAAGACACACAGATCCTGGTTTTTATGTTATCCTCTATATTTAATAGAAACCAGGAATCTCCTTCCTACTACATCCGTTAGCCTCTTCCTATAAAAAGAGAAAATAGATGTAAAAACTATTTCTATATAGAATGTTTTTCCTGAGGTACCATTTGGTTCTTGAATATCCTTACATATGCCTCTCCAGCAGAGAAATGTATACTGTGCTGCACCTTGAAGAATACAGGCAGTCCCCGAGTTACGCGGATCCGACTTACGTCGGATCCGCAGTTACGAACGGGGCACTTCCTCTCCCTGGTCTCGAGCAGACCAGGGAGAGGAAGCAAAGCGGCGGCGGAACGCGCGGCCAGCTGACAGCCCAGAAGCATCTGGGCTGTCAGCTGGCCGCGCGCTCCGCTCTGCTCCCCCCCCCCCCCTGCAGACCAGGGGGAGGGGGAGCAGAGCGGAGCAGAGCAGAGCGGCGGAACGCGCAGCCAGCTGACAGACCAGACGCGTCTGGGCTGTCAGCTGGCCGCGCGTTCTGCCGCTCTGCTCTGCTCCGCTCTGCTCTGCTCCCCCTCCCCCTGGTCTGCAGACCAGGGGGAGGGGGAGCAGAGCGGAGCACGCGGCCAGCTGACAGCCCAGACGCGTCTGGGCTGTCAGCTGGCCGCGCGTTCCGCCGCTCTGCTGTGCTCCGCTCTGCTCCCCCTCCCCCTGATCTGCAGGGGGAGCAGAGCGGAGCACGCGGCCAGCTGACAGCCCAGATGCTTCTGGGCTGTCAGCTGGCCGCGCGTTCCGCCGCTCTGCTCTACTCTGCTCCCCTTCCCCCTGGTCTGCAGACCTGGGGGACGGGGAGCAAAGCAGAGCAAAGCCGTGGAGCCCGAGGGCAGCAGGATAGCCACGGCGCGTCTGGGCTGTCCCGCTGCCCCCGTGCTCCACGGCTTTGCTCCGGACGCCTGTGGTACAGCAGCTGGGGCGCTGCCGGTTGGTCCCGTAGCGCCGCACTGGATGCCATTGGACCAATCCAGCAGCACCCCAGCTGCTCTGCCCCAGGTGTCCCCTAGTCAGCAGCTGCTGAAAATGACCAGTGGCTGACTACAGGAAGCCCCTGCCCCGGGCTTCCTGGAATCAGCCGCTGATCAGTTTCAGCAGCAGCTGACTTGGGGATGCCTGGGGTTCTTAAGTTGAATCTGTATGTAAGTCAGAACTGGCGTCCAGATTCAGCCACTGTTGAAACTGATCAGTTTCAGCAGCGGCTGAATCTGGACGCCAGTTCCGACTTACATACAGATTCAACTTAAGAACAAACCTACAGTCCCTATCTTGTACGTAACCCGGGGACTGCCTGTAACTGTTTTCATGTACCTGTTTTTTTTTTTTTAATGGTTTCAGGTGATGTATGCTTCCACAATTATCAGCACGTGCTGTAATGGTCATCTTCCCTTCAAATTATTATTGCAATAAAAAAATCCTGATTCATTATTTCATTATAGTTTGCACACATATGTATATGTGTGTAATTTTTTTTGGGGGGGGGGCGATTTTAGATGTTCAAGTTTATATATTATAAAATCCAGTTATTAAAATAAGTGTGCTGACATTCATATTTGTCCTTTTCTCCCCATTTCTCCAGATTCCAGTACATCAATGGCAGATTCATCTAGTGATTCAGATAATTTTCTTTGTGGTCGTGTACGAAGGCGGGGCCCTCTAAGAGTGACCCACAGCAGAGTCCGAAACCATGGTGCTGAAGAAGTTACAGAGAAGATCCATACCTTAGCAAGCACTTTACAGGTTGTTTGCATAGCATCTGATTGTTTTCTAATAGGATAACATATTTGTGTAAAAGAAAGTACAGGCAGTTCCCGGGTTACGTACAAGATAGGGACTGTAGGTTTGTTCTTAAGTTGAATTTGTATGTAAGTCGGAACTGGTACATATTGTAGGGGAAACTCTAGCCAAACATTTCTCCAGAGCTCAGTTTTATTCTCCCACACCTCACTTCCCTCAGTCCTTTATTCTCAAGCTGAGGTGTCTGCTGAGAAAAGCTGCTCCATGTTTCCCTGGTCTGCTGGGCGGAGCTCTAGCTTTGCGTCTCCCTGGTCTGCTGGGGGGAAGCAGCTAGTGCGGGGTTGCCTCACATTGGATCCCTACTTACAAACGGGGTAAGTCGGATCCATGTAACCCGGGGACTGCCTGTACCAGATTTTCTGAACGAGGTGGTTTAAAGTGCTGTGGTGATGGGAAACAAACTGAAAAAAGTATTTGGGAAAGAAAGTGTGACATGTCTGCATTTACAGTGAAAGTTTTACTGCTGTTTCTGATAATAATTTATTATCATGCGTCCATATTGCTGTTATGCATTACTCATTTAAACCATTGAAAGATCTGGGAATGTCTCACAGAGTTGGAAAATTGTTTGAATAGGTTTTTGTTTTTGTTTTTTTTAAACTACAGAGTTCTGGCAAGATGCATTAGTTCAGGGGTTGGCAAAAGGGCCTCCGTTGGCCAGATCCAGTGTGCCAAGCGAGTTGGTCTGGCACGCGGAGGCCCTGCCTCTTTTCCCGCCCACTGGCCAAACAAAGTCAGTGGGTGGGAAATCTGGCTCCGCCCCTTCCAGGGTAGCCTGGGGCCACTTCAAAAATTTCTGAAGTGGCCCCCAGTCAAAAATTATTGCCCACTCCTGCAATAGCTCTTTGGGGGCAACAACCGTCCTTTTGTTCTGCGTTTGTACATTCCCAAGCGCAATGGGGTCCTGGGAATCCTAGGTACTATCACAATACGAGGGATGTTACATTTAGTTTAATCAACTAGTTGAATTTTCCATAAACTAGTTGATAAGTGGGGGCACTGCAGTGGGGTTAGTTCCTGATCCCGGGAGCTAACCCTGCTACTGCTCTGCTTTTTACATTTATTAAGTGCTGGCAGGTTCTTAATACATTTAAAAGGCTAGAGGGCAGCAGGGGGGCCCAGTGTGAGCTGGAAATCAGCTGGCCCAGCTTGTGCTGGGTCCCCCCGCTGCTTTCCAGTCTTTTAAATGTATTAAGAGCTAGCAGGCTCTTAATACATTTAAAAAGCAGAGGCACAACACCTGGTCCCCCTCTACTCCCCTGTACCCTGCGGAGATGGTGCTGGGGGAACTGGCTTTTAAGCCAGCTCCCTATAGCACTGGCTTCTGCTCCCCGCCCCTTACTGCCTCTAATAGCTTTTGCTTCCTGGATAGTCACTTACGTTCCTACATAATATAAGTACAAAAAAAATTACAGATGGGTGTGAGGACAAGATTCCGTTCTCACAGATCTGATAATGTTCAGATGAAGGTTCATGGGCAGGCTATAGTGCAAAATAGTGTGATTGCATATCTCTCTTGTTTGGATGATTTTTAGTGCAATGGCTTCTCTATAGGGAAAAGTAATTCTGTGAAATTGATGTTGTGGAGGTTCCATGTTTTTATGTATCCTTGATTCCAACTCAAACTTGCTCAATTTATAAGTTAAGACTGTTTTTCTGGCTTACAGCCCTGTAGACTCACCTTGAGTTCTGAGTTAAGTTGAGTGCTTTCCTCCTTTATGCATCCATCATCTGCAGTAAAAATGAGGACATGAGTTGGCCTGCAGTATCTTTGCTAGTGGTGATGCGTGAGGAGAGAACCCATGGTGAGTCTGCTGAATTGTAACTTTAAAAAAGGAAAATTTTGACTTGAAACAGAGTATACTTGAGGTGGAATAAATGAGATGAAACCACTTATGAATAATTTTTCCAAGTCAAATTATACTTTAAAACTGCTATTTTCATTCTGGTCTGAAACAAGATTCTGTTTTAGGTGTACTGTGCTCATCATTTTGATTAATGAATTAAGACTTAATATTTCATTATGAAGTAGTGTTGTTCTCATTTTACAGATAGGGGAATAGAGGCATTGAGAATACAGTGAATTCCAGTACTGAATAGAGTCCAGTTCTCTTCAGTCTTATTCCTATAACTAGAAGTTCACACTTCCTTTTTGTTTGACAGTGTTTTATTTTACATTGCTGCTGAGACAGATAATATAACAAAAATGCCAATATTTCAGTTTCTGCAGAGTGCATGCCTATAGCTTCAAGAACAAGTAGTCCTGTGGCACCTTAGAGACTAACAAAATATATATAGTATCATGATCTTTTATGGACAAAACCCACTTCTTCAGATGAGTCAAGCTCTCTCTTATTTATATAGTGAACTTGACAGGTAACTTAACCTCTTTGACTCATTTTACCTATATATAAAATAGAGATAATGATACTTTGGGATCTCCAATGAGATTACTATGATATAAATCTAAATGATTGCTTTAAGGTTTTAGGCTGAAAGGTTTTGATGCAATAGAGTCAAAAAAAGGTTTTGATGCAATAGAGTCAAAATTTGGCTGCTTAAACTTAAGCATCTATTGAAAATGAGTTGTCTTATTGTTTTTAGAGGTGCTCAGTATCTCCAGCTCTTAGGGTATGTCTAAACAGCAAAGTTATTTTGAAATAACATTCAAAATAGTGGAGTGCTTATTTTGAATTTGGTAAATCTCATTCTGCAAGGAATAATGCCAAATTTGAAATAGCTATTTCGAAATAAGTGCTGTGTAGACACTTATTTTGAAATAGGGGGCCTCGAGCCTTTGCAGGGTGCCCTGGTAGCCACTCTAGCCTCAATCAAGAACACTCCTTTCCCTCCCCTCTCCCCGGAGCCCTTAAAGGGGTTGCCTCTAGCCACAGTGTCTGTGCCAGCTCCAAGACTGCCAGCCCAGGGCCAGCAGTCACTGTCCCACCCCAGTAGCCCCAAAACATAAGCCAACAAGCCACTGGCAGCCAGCCCTCTACTGCTCCCCAGGAGCAGTCTGCCAGCTCCCAGGAGCCTGCCAGGACCCGGAGAAGGTGGGCGTCTTTCTGGTCCAGAGAGGAGATCATGGACTTTATTCAGGTTTGGGGGGGGATGCCCCCAACGTCCATGATCTCCACAGTAGACGGAGGAATGTGGCTGTCTATGGTGGCCAGGCTGGCACCTATCCTGCCAAAGGCCACATGCGAACCCAAGAGCAGGTTTGCATGACAATCAAGTTGGACCGGCGAGGCCGCGAGGCCCTGAGCTTCCCCTCCCTCTTCTTTCCATTGCTTCCCTCTTCCAGCTCCCTCCTCCCAGGTTTCCCCCTCCCCTCTTCCACCCTCTCTTTTCCCTCTCCCACCTCCTTTCCCCAGTCTCACCAGCGTTTCATTTCTCTCCCTCCCCCCCCCAGTTTTGTTAAATTAGGAAGGGGGGTTAGGGAGGGGTAAGTGGAAGGATGTGAGGGAGGAATGAGGCACAGGTCCCCAGTGGGGCAGATCAGGGAGGCTTTTGTGCGCCTCAGGGTGGAAGCTCTCCCGCAGGGCCTCCTGGATATTGACAGCCCCTCAATGGACCTCTCAGATGGCAGCCTGCAGAAAGTGCAGCCAGGCTCACAGCAGCGCATCCAAGAGACGCACCAGGGTGCCCAGGGGTGGCTCCGGCTCCATATTGCCGAGCGTTGTCGTGTCCCCAGTGAGGGCAACCAGAGCACAGAGACACAAAATTCTTTGCTGTCCCTCATAGAGGTAGGCAAGCAAGCACGGAAAGCTGAGAACCGGTTGTCCGGGGGGTCCCTTTAAGCACAGGCCTCAGAGAGCCTCAGGCAGCAGCCACACAAAGTAACTCCTGACCTGATGCCCTTCCGGACCTGGTTCCAGCCGGCCTTAAATGCGATTCAGCATTCACTCAGTGTGGATGCGCTATTTTGAAATGCATTTTGTGTCTAGACGTGTTATTTCAAAATAACTTATTTTGAATTAACTATTTTGAAATAATGCTGAAGTGTAGACATACCCTTAGACTTCTGTGGTTGCTCAGCCATATTAAAAATCAGATCATTTATGCAGATGTCTAATGTGAGGCAAATACTTTGTTAGCTTTACTATTAAAAATTAATATGCTTTTTGTTCTTTAGAGAGAAGATTTTAAATTTAATATACTTTTCTTCTTAATTTCATTCTTAAGGATACCAACCGAAACCTGAGACATGTTGACCAGATGTTAGGACAGTACAGAGAGTACAACAATGAACAAACTGAAGCTATAGCAACTGTGAGCAACTTTCTATGTAACCTTAAGCCTCTTTCTTCTGTATTATAATATAATCAGTTGACAATTGGTGGCTGGCAGTGGGCAAGCTAGAGAGAGAGGTATAAATCAATCTTTAATAGTCTTCTGTACTACTGCCTTTTGAACATGATAGTTTCTGAATGGGATTAGAGCACATTTTTAGTTGGCCTAGTCTTCCTTGTGGTCACTTTAGTACAGGGGTGGCCAACATTGTGGCTCCTGACGCAACTGGGATGGAACCCAGAACTTCTTGGGTCAGTTGCTCTCATGGCTGGGCCGCCGTGTGCTGCATGCGTGCTGACAGCCCGCACCATTTCGCTCACGGCCCCCTGCGCACTACGTCATATCCTGCACGTGCAGGCCGGGTCGTGCACAGCCTGCACGTGCTAGCAGCCAGCTGCTGCGCACAGGCAGTGGCAGCGGCTATGGATGCAATGGCAGTGCCAGCATCGGCTCCGGGACCTGGGTATAAGATTAGTGGGCGAGGTGGTTTGGGTTAGAGCGGGGAGGAGAGGTGTCTGGCTCTGGGGAAGAGGAGGGAGATTGAGGGTGTGTGTGCACAGCATGCTGGCTGCTCAGCGCATGCATCCCATTGCCTGGAGGGATATGTGCGGCTGTGGCCCAGGACCCTAATTCTGGGACCTGAGAATTAGGTTAGAACTGGGTGGAAGCGGATTGGTATACGGGGGAGGCAATGCCTGGCTCGGGGGGAGGGGAGTATTGGGTTAGGTGTGTGTGTGTGTGCCTGGCTCTGGGGAAGGGGAGGGGGATTGGGTTGGGAGGAGGTAGGTGTGTGTGTGCGCGCGCGCGTGTGTGTGTGCGCGCGCGCGTGTGTGTGTGCGCGTGCATATGCCTGGTTCTGGGGAAGAGAGGGGGATTGGATTAGAGCAAGGGGAATGCCTAGGGGAGGGGAAGAGCAGCCAGTGTGCTTCCTGAGACCTGGGATCCCCCGGTACCAGCCCCAGTTGTCTCTGCCCTTTTTCCTGCCCAACTCCCCCCCCCCCCCACGAGCACCCTGTCCCCACCAGCATACTTGGGGCCACATTAGTGAGGCTTAGGGGGTTTTGGAGTAGTGTTGTGGTATGGGTGTGGTGGGGTGTGGTTTTTTTTTTTTTTTTTTGCATCTCACTTGTGTAGCCCTGACTGACTTTTCTGTGGGTCAGTGACCCCTGACTCAAAACAAGTTCCCCACTCCTCTTGTAAATAAAGACAAGGCTGAAACATTTTGCGTTTGACATAATATTTTATTTAACAATAAAGCCTGGCCAACAAGCCCTCAATTGGGGCCAAGCCCCCATCTGGCTGCAGCATCATAACAGTCCTGTACCCCCCCCAGAACCCAAACCTAAGCCTATCATACACTTTGACCCCCTGTCCTGAGCCTCTCACATCCCCAAACTTCTGCACTCTCACGTCCCAAGTCTTCTGCCACGACAGTCCTGCACCATCCACACACTGCAGATCTGTGTCCTGAGCCCATCATACTCCCAGACTCCCTGCCCTGAGCCCCTCATGCACCCCAGCCCAAACTCTTGCACCCTCACAGACACAAGCCTGCAGCTCGCTCAGCACCCCAACCCTCCACCAGACCTCAACTCTCTCCAGGCTGGAGCCCCCTCCCTGAGCCAGCATCTTCTTTTCTGCTTCCTTCTGCACCCAAATTCCCTCCAAGACCTTGTACCTCTCGCACCTTCCCAGTATCCCTCTGATACTTCCCAGTATGTTTTTTGTGAGCCACAGTTGCAGTGGAGACAGCCTGAAGAGCCGGGGCAAAGTTGTTGACCCCCTTCTCCCCCCCCCCCCAAAAAAAAAGAGGACAGGACAGCGAAGACCCTGGGAGAAGTTGTAAACAAAACAAAAAAGGTGTGCCCTGGGACAGATGTACCAGCATTTATATTCTCCCAACGCGGTGGGTTTTTTTTTTTTCCTCAACAACTTTGCCTTGACTCTTCATGCTGTCTCCACTGCTGTTGTGGCTCTTCATCTGGATCAGGTTGGCCACTCCTACTTTAGTAAATGATTGAAGGATGAAATTCACCACAGTTCAGAGGCCCCATACAATGCCCTATATATCACTTTAGCCTCAGACCATGGAATGGTGCTTAAATATGGTACATGGGGCATTTTGGAAGCCTTTTCTGCAGAGTGAACTTAATAAAAAATGAATGAGTTGATATTTAATTGTAGAGTAAAACAAGAGATGGATAGTGTTAAGGATGAACAAATTGGTACTTTGGGAGCTATAAACGTTGGGGTGTTGAAGTCAAATTTATTTAAACTGAATTCTGTGATATGAAAAGAAATGTGGAAAATGTACTCTTTTGCTTGAAAATTGAATTAATTTGAGTATTCTGGTGTTTATTCATCAAGATCAGTAACTTAAGTTGTGTACATTCAAGCAAAGTACAGGCAGTCCCCGGGTTACGTACAAGATAGGGACTGTAGGTTTGTTCTTAAGTTGAATCTGTATGTAAGTCGGAACTGGCGTCCAGATTCAGACACTGCTGAAACTGACCGCCAGTTCTGACTTACATACAGAATCAACTTAAGAACCCCAGGCGTCCCCAAGTCAGCTGCTGCTGAAACTGATCAGCAGCTGATTCCAGGAAGCCCGGGGCAGAGCAACTCTGCCTGGGGCTTCCTGTAGTCAGTGCTGGTCAGTTTCAGCAGAAGCTGACTTGAGGACGCCTGGGGCAGAGCAGCTGGGGTGCTGCTGGGTTGCTCCAGTAGCGCCGCTCCTCAGCACTACTGGAGCAACCCAGCAGCACCCCATCTGCTCTGCCCCAGGTGTCCTGATTCAGCTGCTGCTGAAACTGACCAGCAGCGGCTGAATCAGGACACCTGGGGCAGAGCAGATGGGGTGCTGCCGGGTTGGTCCAGTAGTGCCCAGAGCTGCTCTGCCCCAGAGTCCAAAACAAAAGCCTGGTCTGCTGCGGGCGGGGGAGCACACTAGCTGCGCTCCCCCCTCCCCCAGCAGACCAGGGACACGGGGAGCAGAGCCGCAGCGGCAGCGGGGTGCCGCGCCTCTGAAGCTTTGCTCTGGCAAAGCCTCAGAGGCGAGGGACCCCGCCGCGGCTGCGGCTTCAGTCCGGGAGCCTGTGGTCTGCTGGGGACGGTCCCCAGCAGACCACAGGCTCCCGGACTGAAGCCGCAGCCGCGGGGGGGTCCCGCGCCTCTGAGGCTTTGCCAGAGCAAAGCCTCAGAGGCGCGGGGAACCGCCGCTGCTGCCGCTTCAATCTGGGTGCCTGTGGTCTGCTGGGGACCGTCCCCAGCAGACCACAGGCTCCCGGACTGAAGCGGCAGCAGCGGCGGTTCCCCGCGCCTCTGAGGCTTTGCTCTGGCAAAGCCTCAGAAGCGCGGGAACCCGCCCGGTGCCCCTGGTCTGCTGGAGACGGTCTCCAGCAGACCAGGGGCACTGGAGCAGCTTACGAACGGGGCTTTCTCGCCCCGACTTCTGGGGTGAGAGAGCCCCGTTCGTAAGTGCGGATCCGACATAAGTCGGATCCGCGTAAGTCGGGGACTGCCTGTATGCCCTTCAGTGCTCAGTTGTGCTATATCAAATATAACTGCACTTTACAAATAATTAAAATATTTGAAGAAATTCAACTTAAATCTTTAAATTATGTAGAATTTCCATGCTTCTCCATTGTAATGTAGAACTAAGCACAGTTGTTTTTTTCTGAAAAGGAAACAGTAAAATATTTTTTATCTTAGTTATTGGAATATAACTGTATCTCACTTGGGAAGTGTAGATGTCTTCAATTCTAATACTCTGCTTTAGAAGATAAACAAGTACTTGTGCCTTTGTAGATGTATAATATTTTAATTGCTGATTTTTACTTTTAGCATTTCTCATGGACACAGGAGACCTAAGCATAAGGTCACAATTGGGTTTTATTAGTTTTTACTGTTTTACTAATGGAATTTTCAGGTTTTTTAAAGGCATACAAACTTTTCCAGAGTACAGAAAACATGACTGGCATATTTGCTCTCAGTATACTTCGTAGGGCTCTTTTAAGGGAAACAGAAATTGAACTGGGTTTTGGCAGAGCATAGCAGTGTCAGAATTTCTTTTTGATCTAGGACCTTCTTTTTTTAGCATTTTGATGACTCGTATATCTTTCTGACTTCATTTCTTTCCATGTTGAGCAATAAAGTTTTGACACACCTTCTGTTAGAGACTCAGAATATTAAAGTATAGTTTTTACCCTCTATAAATAAAAACTTCATCTTCCAAACAGCTCCTGTTCAATTCCGTAAACATGAAGTCATCTTCTATCATCTTCATCTCATACTTTGTGTACCAATGGTCTCACTTGCTTATTTTACATGCTCCTGACTTAATATTAATATTTTTCATTCCTGGTTGCCTGAACTCTTGATACAATCTGCCCTTCTTCTCCTGGTTCCAGGACTGCTAGAACAGTGAAGAAACCAAGGGTAGAACTGGAATCTGTAGTCAGAGTCAACAGTCAAAATTAGAAATCAGGAGCTGGATACAAGACATGGGGGAAGAAAGAGAAGGAGGTGTTGATACAGAGGCCATAGTCAGGAGCCAGAGTGAAGGGTTAAACTGAAGGTCAGGAACTGGAACAAGCAGGGTAGCCAGCAATGAAGGTTCAAGGTAAGGGGCAGGACAAAAACAAGGCATGGTGGAAGCAGGATTAGTATAAGCTAGGTAATTCAGGAGCAGGCCATAGTAAAAGGGATGAGTGTTGAGAAACCAGTGAGCTGCAGTTGCCTGCTTTTTAAGCTAGCTTGCAGGCCTCTGCAGCCAGTCAGGTTGGATGGCTAATCAAGCAGTCTGCTACAGGCCATGTGTACTGATGAGGTAACCAGGAAACTAGTTCTGCTTCAGGCCCCGATTCTTGACAGGAAGAAGATTACAGTATCCTGCTTTGCATAAAAATACTGTACTGGCATCCTATTTTGCCTGTCTTCTGTTGCTTAGGGAAAGTTTGTTGATCAACAAAATTAGCTCTGCTATAATACAGGTATGTCTTGATTGTGAGGGTCTCTTGCAATGAATTAATTTTAATCCTGATTTACATTTTACTTCAAAAGCAGTGTTTGTTCCTCTCCTTCATTCCTATCCTTATGTATAAAATGTTTGGGTGGATGAATAAAGGGGGATATTGTTTTTCTTCCCTATGCAGTATTCAGATTTTGGCTACTCTTAAATATAAGGTAGTATGCGTGATAACACAATGATTCAGTGTGGCACATGCTATTTTTATAATTTGTTTTTGAAGTGTTCTGCAATATCCACCAAATGTAATTTCATTATGTTAACCTATGTACAGCTTACTGGATTTGTTTTGTCTTTTATAAGCTCAGTCCATAGTGCTTCCTGCACACATGACTGTATTTCCATGCCCAGGAACTATTGAAACAGGACTATTTGCAGTGTATTTGGAAAGAACTTTACATGCTTGTTAGTGACTGAGGAGTTGTGGCAAAAGGAAGCCACAGTGCACTACCTAGATGATTGTCCACTATATATTTTAGAGAATTTATCTGTCTGTCTGTTCAAAATCTCCTCCTAAACAGTAAGAGCTAGGGCCACTAAATATGGTATACAGCCTCCTCTTTTCATAACTTAAAGCAAGGTAAAGGTTTGGTTGTCATGAAAATGGCATTGCTTCTCCTAAAACCATACAGAAAAGTAATAGAATCACCAAGCAGGAGAAGGGGGCTGGCTGGGTGCCCCCATCCTTGACTGCCCCAGCCTTGAGCCTCCCACTCCCCAGGCGCCCTTTCGGAAGGGTGCGGAGGATGGAGCTCTCCCCCAATACTCCCAGTTCATATAGGAACATTGCTGGCCTTGCTCATCACAGAGCGAGGGAAAAGTGCACAGTTTGCTGCATTTCTCACTTTAGCTCGGGATTGCAGGGGGCAGACAAACCTGGACATGCCCCATGTGGGGGACATGCACCCCTCCCCCGGATGTGCCCACTGCATTTGTGGCAGCCATGTAGGCACTTTTCACCAGGCCCAAGCTGCTCTGGTGAGGGAAGATTGGGATACTCCTCTCTTCCTTGGGATGAGGGATGTTAAATTTAGATTAATTAACTAATTGAATAGTCGATGGGATTTCCATTGGCTATTTGATTAGTGTATAAGGGTGCCTCCGCCTTTGAACTGTTAGTCAAGATGTTAGTCTTGCCGGGCTGTTAGTCAAGATGTTCAAGGATGCAGTCCTATGCTGTAGTTAACCCTTTGACCACCAGAAGCTGGGACTGGATGGGGTGATCATCAACCAACATATTTCAATATGAATAGAGTTGCATACCATACAAGAAGTAATTCAGCAAACTGAATTTATCCAGAAAACTGGCACATACAGAAAAACAATGCCAATGGGATTAAATACAGATTGGGCCTCCCCTGGACTGGCACTTTTGTGAATTCAGGGGATTTGCTGGACCAGGGGAGGTCCCTCCCCACCTGGCCCATTCTAAAATGCTGTTCCCCCGCCCCTGCAGTAAGGCTCCAGCTTGCTCCTCTGTTGCCTGGCCAGCTGTGGCTTCCTGGGCCAGAGCTCACTAGCTCCCACTGGCCCTGCTGTTGCTGCCAGGGCCAGAGCTCCCTGGCTGCCACCTGGGTGGGGCTGCGCAGCTGGGGCTGGAGTTCCACTGCCAGGGCTGTGCTAGCTGCTGGGGCCAGATCTCCCTGGTGCAGCACCGCCCCCAGGGCTCCTGGCTGAGTTGCCAGGGCCCCTCTGCCATGCTTCTGCCCGTGGCCAGACCTCCCTATACCTGGAGTCTGTGGTCTAGGTTGATCTGTGGACCAGAGATTCTTGGTTAAGGGGAGGTACAATCTGTAGTGTGATACACCCAGGTTCCGTGCTCCGGCTCTGGTTCCACAGTCAAAGATCTCAAGTCAAAGTAAGACATGAAGCTGTATACCAAATTTGGTACTAGTTCATACCATTTAGGAGTACAGTAGACTTCCGATAATCCGGCACCTTTGGGACCTAGGTGGTGCCAGATTATCGGATATGCCAGAGTATCGGTAGGTATTCCGGCAGGAGACTGACTGGTCTGCTGGGACCTGCACTGCGTCCAGGAGGTGGGAGAACGGTGCGGCGAGGCGCGAACCCTCTGCCATTTTGCAGGAAGGTGGGGGAAGCCCCGTGCCGCTGCTGAGAGTTTCCGGGAGGGGAGCAGGCTCCCCACCCCCCAGACTGCAGTAGTTATTGCCGAGCAGAGGGGTGAGGGGCGGCGCTGCGGGACCAACCCGGCAGCACCCCAGCTGCTCTGCTCTGCCACTTGTCCGCGACTCGTCAGTTTTAGCAGCGGCAGACTTGGGGAAGCGGCAGAGTAGAGCAGTTGGGGTGCTGCCGGGTTGGTCCCACAGCACCACCCCTCACCCCCCTGCTCAACGCCTGGCACCACCCTAGCTGCTTTGCTCCGCCCCAATCTGCTTCCTCACTGCTGAAACTGACGAGCGGCGGACAAGTGGCAGAGCAGCTGGGGTGCTGCTAGGTTGGTCCCGCAGCGCCGCCCCTCATCCCCCTGCTCGGCGATAACTATTGCAGCCTGGGGGGGTGGGGAGCCCGCTCCCTCCTGGAAACTCTTGGCAGTGGCCTGGGGCTTCCCCCGCCTTACTGCAAAATGGTGGAGGGTTTGCCCCTCCCTGCGCCGTTCCCCACCAGCAGCTCCAATCGTCCGGCTGGCCAGAGCACTTCCAGGTTCCATTTGGTGCCAGACTATCAGGAGTGCCAGACCACTGGACGCCAGACAATTGGAGTTTTACTGTAGTTTGTTTATGAATCCCTGTACAAATCTGAGCGGGGGAGCTTCAGACCTTTTGCTTCCCCTCCCCCCCCCAAAAAACCCCTAAACCCTTATCTTGGTTTAAGTCAGGGGTGGGCAAAAGGGACTCTGTGGGTCGAATCCGACCCGCCAAGTGAGTTGATTCAGCCCATGGAGGCCCTGCTGCTCTCCTCGCCCCGAGGCCAATCAGAGCTTAGAGGCAGGGGGAGCACATGAAGTCACCTCCTGCCCTGTAAAGGGTTCAGCACTAGGTCACCTGCCAGCTGCTGCTCAGTTGGCAGTTAACTCCTAAGTGCGGTACTCCCTTGCAGGGAGCAAGAGACTTTAATTGCTCCCCCTCCCCAGGCCCTGATTGACCTGTAGTCAGCAGTGGGAGCACGTGAAGTCTCCCACCGCCAGGGGCACAGGTACCTAGAGGGAATAGCCAGCTGTTCAGAAAAGCTGGCAGTTCTCTCGGGGGGAGGAACAAAGACTTTGCCTGCTCCCCCATCCCCAGGCCAATCAGGGTCTGTGGGTGGGGAAGCATGGAAGTGTCCTGGCCCCGCCCCTTCTGCTTGAGGCCTTGCACCTTCCAGGGTGGCCCAGGGATACTTTAACAATTTCTGAAGTGGCCCCTGGTCAAAAATTATTTCCCACCCTGGTGTAAGTTGTGATAAAAGGAAGCTGCATACCAAATTTGGTGGTTCTAGTCCCTACCATTTAGGAGGAGTTCTTGAACAAACAGTTGGACAGACAGGCTCACTTGCTCACGTACCAATTATCAAATATATAGTAAATTTTTTTTTTTTTTAATCCAGTTACTTTTGCCTGTCATAATATCCCATGGCAATAGGTTCCATAGGTTTACTGTGGGTTGTTTAAGTACTTCCTTGTGTTTGCTGCCTATTAATTTCATTTGGTGACCTCTGGTTCTTGTGATTAAAGGGCATTTTGCAATGGGGTGACCAGAATTGCATGCAGTATTCAAGGTGTGGGAGTACTTTTGGATTTATATAGTAGTAATATGATATTTTCTGTCTTATTAGTTATCCATTTTTTAATGTTCTGTTAGTTTTTGACTTCTGCTGCATATTGAGCAGATGTTTTCAGACAACTTTTCATAATGACTCCAAGATCTGTCATGCATAGTAACAGCTAACTTAGACCCCATTGTTTTGTATGTGTAGTTGAGATTCATGTTTTCCATGGAGCTTTACTTTGATCTTATAACATCATATTCTATCTGCCGTTTTTGTTGCCTAGTCAGTCAGTTTTATGAGATGCCTTTGTAACTCTTCACAGTTTACTTTGGATTTAACTGTCTTGAGCCACTGTCATTTGATCAGTGTCTAAAAATACCTACTATGTTACAAGAGAATTTTAACAGAAATCTCTTTAATCTAGCATAACAGGTTCCAATGGCTGGAAAGTGAAGCTAGATAAATTCACCTTAAGTTAAGGTGAACATTTTTAATAGTGAGAATAATAAACCACTAGAACAGCTTACTTATTGGATAGTTGACTATTTGCTTACATCCCTAGTAGATATGTGTGTACACACACACACACACACTCTCTCTCTCTCTCTCTCTCTCTCTCTCTCTCTCTCTCTCTCTTTTCTTACATTGGTGTTTTCTTGCATGTCTGTATATACGCCTTTTAATGGTTTGTAATTTTACTGCAGTTAAAGGAGACCCTGGAACAATCCATAGGCCAATTAAGGAGTCAACGGTTGTCCAGAAATTCTGGGATGAGGAGTGCCTCTCTTTCAAGTTTGTACACAAGTGACTTGGATGTTGAAGCAGCCACAGGTACATGTTAAGAAGTTCTAGTATGTCTCTGCATTGTAACCTTGCTTTAAGGCTAGAGAGTGAATTTACATTAGAGTAGACCTATGTTTGTTTTTATTTAAACCATGACTTCAGAGAAAAGTTTGGGCCTATGCAGGGCTAGTAGTAAGTGCTATATGTCTCATTGGGAATTTGGGAGTCTTCCTTTAATATTAATCTCTTTTTTCCCCTGAGAGTGTTCTGAAATATTGGGCTTCAATATTGTGATATTTTTATGTATAGGAAAAGATGATATTGGCCCATTATTAAATTTTTATTTTCCTAGGCCTGGGCAGGTATAATTTTGGGCCAAATCTACATTTTTTGGAAGACAAATATTTCTTTAGGAGGCTGATTTTTAAAGAAACAAAACTGATTGAAATGTTGGACTAAATCCCATCTGAGCAGATATGTTGATGAGCAGATAGATGTTTGGAGGGGACAGTCGAGTGATGAAATGCAAAGCATGCAAGAAATGTATTGGTTGTAAAATTTATCACATTGTTTCTTTGACTGGTCATATTCCTATATGTATGCCTGAGAGTATATTTAAAATTTTTCCTTTTCTGCAGTTTTGTTTTTCTATGTATTTTTTTTTTTTTTTACCTTATCTCATAAAGGGAGTCGCCATTTTCAGCCTACATCTCCTCTCAGGGATTATGGAAACTCACAGAACACTAGACGTCGCAGATCTAGATCTGCTAATGTCCGGTTTGTCAATGGGGCCGATGAGGTGATGCTCACATTTTAACTTTCCACACCTTAAATTCTGATATTCTCTGCCATGTTCACATTGTCAGCATTCACGTTCCCTATGTGTACCTTGCCATATCTTTCCATATTTCTTAGGATGTGACTGAAATGTAGTGATAATTCTACAGTCTTTTAAATTCATATACATCCAAACTTGTTTATAAATAGTGTTTTTTCAGTAGATTTACTTCCTCTCCCCCAGAGCTTAGCTGTTTCCTACTCCACTATGCTGCTCTCCACTGTAACTGTGGAGAGTAGAGAATTAAAGTAAAATTTAAAAGTGACTCAGATTTTAATTTCTCCACTTGCCCAGAAATGCTGATTGAGTTGGAGCAAGGAAACCTGGAGTGGATTGTGAAAGTAACAGACAGTTGAAATCAACATCCTCTAAAGCACTATTGCATCCTTGTTACCTCATTTTTACTTGCACAGCTGAGAGGTGTCATGTTATTTTAAATACATGTTGTGATATGGTTGCTAGGAGAGAAGCTTTAGTGTTAACTAGCTCTCCTGCCTAATCTAGCTATGCACTATGAGTAAATTTTAAATTACATATGAAATTATATTGTTGTAGTATTTAGAACCAGAAGCAGACCATAGGATCCCCAAGTCTGCAATTGTTTGTCAGCTTTAACTTATTTAAACTGTTTCATTTAAATCTCTTTCTGTCTCTATTTTCCTATGGGACAACAGAGTGACATCCATATGTCACTCACGTCGCCCCGTCCCCAGCTCCAAGCCATGATCTCCACCCCCCCCCCCCGCTCCTGGGGCAATTAGATGCCCCAGACCCTGCTGGCCCAGTGTAGACATCAGCCTTAGCCATGGCCGGGCTTCCCTCCCCAGTAGCAGGCCTGGGGCTGTCTGCTGGCCAATAAATCAAGCCCAGGACTCAGCCTTCTCTGGCCACTGGGGGGCAGGGAGGGTTAGGGTTAGGCCTTGGGGGTAGGAGAACCAGGGCTGGTGCAGCCTGGATCAGGGTGGGCATGGCCAGGGGAGGAGGGGGAAGAGCCAGGGCTGGTGCGGCCTTAGCCCAGCCTACCCTGGTGGCCAGGGGGAGAGATGGGGTTGCCTACTGGGGGCAGGAAGTGTTGGCGAGCATAGTGAGCAGGGGACCCAGCCCGCTAGTGTTTGTTTAAAAAGTTATGAAATGTTTTTCCTTTAGAAATAACTCTGAAGAAGGATATTTGATACTTTTCAGCTTAATTTGTGTGCTTTCATTTGCAGTTGCATTCTGTACACCAGTCCCTTCGAGACCTTAGTAGTGAACAGGTTCGTCTAGGAGATGATATCAGCAGGGAGCTTTCAAGAAGAAACCGGTATAAGTAGTGTCTATTTCCATATGGGGCAGAAAAGATGAGCTGTTGAAGAATAAATTAGCAACTGTAGTTTTTATGAGATTTTTATAAATATAGAAATTAACTTTTAGTTCAATCATGTTTAATAATAAAATAAAATATAAAAAACAATCACAGAAGTAGAAAATGAACAATATGTAAGCATCCCAGGATAATTTTAAAAGGAAGAGTATTTTACAACTTCCTTACAAAATGTAGAGGAAGGAAAACCTGCATGATAAATTATGTAAATCACATGATCTTCATATTCAGTTCTATAATAAATATGATCCTTGTCAAAGGTAGTGTCTTCCATTGTCTACTGAAATGGGCTAGGAGTTAGGAATTATTTGTTCTATTCACAACTCTTCCACCTGTAAATTGTAATTAGGATCTGATCGGTAGCTCCCTGAAGTCAATGGAAAGATGACCATTGACTTCCACGAGCTTTGACTGAAGCAATTAAGGTTTTTTGTAGCATCAAAAATGTAGGTGGACCTTACATTTTCTGTGCTTCAGCTTATTGTTCTGCAAAATGGGCATAATCTGCAAAAGGGATAGCAAGGATTAATTTAATATTTGCAAAGTTCTGTCCAATCTGCAAATGAATGACAAAGCAAATATTTTCACTATCTTATTGCAAATACATGGGCAGCTAAAACTCTGGAATATGACTTTCTCACTACATAGAATAACTACTATGTAATGGCTGTATCCTCATTAAACTCTGAATACTAAAGCAAAATTATGACTGAAAATAAATAACTTGAAATGATTTACATTCAGGATTCTGCTGTTTATTTTTACATGTATAAATATAAAATGTATGACTGAGAGGGGTGGCATTTTTTTCAAATTAGTTCCCCATTATCTGCTCCCAGTGTGTGGATACATTTTAGTATAAGGTTTTGCCATTTGAGTATAACCTCTGCTTCATCTGGAAGTTTTCAGACAGAAAAGATCTGTTTTTAAAACTGCCCTAACATTCAGTCATGGCTTAAAATCTAAAATAAATAATTGCTTCTGAAAGTGCATATAGTTGCTGCTCAGTTTGTTAACCAAGACTAATAAAATTTAAAATTAATCTATATCTCTCTTTCTTCTAAGGACTGATGCAGAAACCAAAAAGATCTTGGCAGACTTGTCTGCAAAGCTCACGGAACCCCAAAGACAGGAAACTGTGAGTGTTTTGAACTATCTTTTCAGGATAGCTAACTGGGTTGGGAAGGAAGGAGAACTAGTGTATTATGTAGATACAAAACTGGAACTCTTTGGTCCAGCAACATCCGTGGTCCAGCAGGTAGGGTGGTCTGATAGCAAGGCCGGGTGCATGGCAGGGGGGGTCTCGCAGTGCAGTGGGGAGCTCTGGCCCCGGCCCCAGCAGCAGTTGTGGTTCTTCGAGAGATGTCCTTGGGGGTACTCTAAAGCAGATGTAGGTGTGTCCCAGTGCCACAGAGCGGATTCTTCATAGCAGTGCATTGGGGTTGTGCATGCGCGGCGCACAGCTGTTTCTGACACCATCATGCACGCGTGTGCGGCCATCTTCCCTTCAGTTCCTTCATATCGTCTCCGGCTCAAGACAGACCTCTGCAGTGCTCTTCAGTTCTCATTAGTTCTTGCACATAGATAGATTAGTTAACTCCAACTTCTTCTCCCTAGTTGTTTGTCAGGTTCTTGGAGGGCGAGGGGGAAGGGAAATAAAAAAGCCATTTGCCTCAGTTGACTTCTCCTGCTGCTTTAAGATCACCCGGAGTGATGGGCTCACTGGGGATTAAACACTGGACAAACTTTAGGCACTTTGCGCCGGTCCTCTTCACTCTAAGGATATGTCTACACAGCAAAGTTATTTCGAAGTAACAACCCTTATTTCTAAATGCATTTTGTGTGTAGATGTGTTATTTTGAATTAACTATTTCGAAATAATACTGTAGTACAGACATACCGTAGGCGAATAGCAAAGGCTGTACTACAGACAGCTTACTTGCCTGATCTGAAGTCCCTACCTCCATAGCACAAAATGCTTTGTTGTCACCTGCTGTGGAGTATCCCCAGGGGCGTGTCTCTCTCTCTCTTTCTCGAAGAGGAGGTTATTCACCTTGGCTGTAACTGACATTCTTCGAGATGAGCATCCCTGAGGCTGCTCCATTACCCTTCCTTACTCCCCTCTACTTTGGACCCAAAAAACCCACGAGGTTTTTCACCAGGCTGGGTTCCAGATAGAGAGGGAACTGAAGGGAGGGTGGCCATGCATGTGCAATGGTGCTGGGGGGAGCCATGAGCTTTACATGTTGCGCATGCGTGGCCCCCATGCACTGCTATGAAGAATCCGCTCTGCAGTTCTGGAACGCACCTACTGTGGAGCACCCTCAGAGACGCTCATCTCGAAGAATGTCCGTTACAGCGAAGGTGAGTAACCTCCTTGTCTGGGGGCACAGTAGAGAGCTCCAGCTCTGGTAATAGGGAGTTGACCCAGTAATAGAGGAGCTGGTGCTAGAGTCCAGCGGTAGTGTGTCCAGAGCCCAAGCCTGGGGGCAGCAGGGACGGGGCAGGCTAGAAGCAGCGGGCAGTACGGAGGGGATGGGGGCTGGAAGGCCAATGACAGGAGACCTCCGCTGGTCCAGCAAATCCCCTTGTTCGGGACTGGTCAGGTTCTGAGGGTGCCGGGTTAGGGAGGTCCAGTCTGTACAGTGGTGGGGAACCTCAGATGTAGCCCCTGAGGCTTGCCTGGATCTGGTCCCTGAGGCTCATTTTCTCCCCCTGCCAGCATTGAGAAGCCCATGCTAGCACTCTATCCCCCTCCCCTGTTGCCTCACTGTGGGACAGGAGCACACAGTATCTATTAGACTGGCTCCTTCCTCCCCCCAACTCAGGAATGCGAGGGGAATGTGGTAAGTGTCTTTCTCCTTCTCAGTCAGGGGCCACATCAGCAAGGGTAGGTTTTTTTGTGTTTGTGGGATTTTTCTTTTTTTTGTTTTGTTTTTGTTTCTGTTTTGTGCGGCTTGTGATTTTTCTGTAGGTCAATGGCCCCTGACCCAAAAAAGTTTTCCTACCCCAGTAGTTGTTGCTAGTTTAACATGCGTCTTGCCAATCAACTTAACACCTGCTTACTAATTTGTCCTTAAAACCTGGTAAAATCCGGGCCAATGTGCTTGAATGCTTTCACTGTTGAGCGATAATGTAATATTTGATCCCTCAGATCCTTGCAAGTTACACTAACTGGGGGCGTTGTACAGTTGTTTTGGGGGTATTTTTTCTTTGAATTCATAATAAATTATCAGGAAGAAAGCTGTCAGTGATGTAGTTAGAACATTAGTTGATGCATTTTTTAGCAAACAAGATATTCTTCTAAAGCAGTGTTTCCCAAAATGGTATGCGAAACCACTTTGAGAAACATGCTAACTGGCTGCGTCGGTTTGTTTACTTGCAGCTCTGTAGCCACAATGCTGGTGCGACTCCCATTGGCTCCAGTTCACCGTTTGCAGCCAAGGGGAGCTGTGAGCAGCCTGGGCCATGCCACTTCCGTTTCCTACAGCTCCCCTTGGCTGCAAATGGCAAACCAGAGCCAATGGGAGCCGCGAGGTTCTGTGATGGCGGTGCTGGTAAATAAACAAACCAGCATGGCTAGTTAGTGGTCTGTGAAACCACTTTGAGAAACACTGCTGTGGAATCATAGAATCCTAGGGCTGGAAGAGGCCTTAGGAGGTCATTGAATCCAGCTCCCTGCCCAAAGCAGGACCAACCCCAACTGAATCATCCCAGCCAGTGCTTTGTCATGCTGGGACTTAATAACTTCTAGAAATGGAGATTCTACAACCTCCCTAGGTAATCCATTCTAGTATTTCACCACCCTCCTAGTGAAAAAGTTTTTCCTAATATCCAACCTAGACCTCCCCCATTGTAACTTGAGATCATTGCTCCTTGCTCTGCCATTCGTCACTACTGAGAACAGCCTCCCTCCATCCTCTTTGGAGCCTTCCTTCAGGAAGTTTAAATCTGCTATCAGGTCCCCCCTCACTCTTCTCTTCTGCAAGCTATATAATCTCCGATCCCTCAGCCTCTCCTCATAGGTCATGTGCTCCAGCTCCCTAATCATTTTGGTTGCCCTCTTCTGGACCCTCTCCAATGTGTCCACATCCTTTCTATAGTGGGGAGAGGAAGGGGAGCGAGGGCCCAGGACTGGACTCAATACTCCAGATGTGGCCTCACCAGTGCTGAATAAAGGGGAATAATAACTTCTTCTTCGGGTAGTCCCCGTGGGTGCTCCACGTCTGGTGTCGGGCTGGTCCCGGCGCCGCGAATCGGAGCTTGCCCTAGCTGTAGCCGACCGGGTCGCGCATGCGCGAGCAGCGTTCGCGCCTTTGAACAGCCGCGCGCGACCCGGTCTCCGCCAGTTCCTCTCATCCGCCCCTGGTCGCGGACGGGGCTCCAACTTGTCTTCTCCCTACCTCAGGAAAAATTAAAGAAATACTGTAAAATAACATCGGCATTTAACTATAGAAGGGAAACTAATTAACAACGGCGTAATTAACTTTAAAACCGGCGGCTTAAGCCGCGGCTCCGGTCACTTTCTCCGCGGCTCTAGCCCTACCGGCTTATTTAAAAAAAAAAAAAAAAAAAAAAGAAAGAGATATAGATAAACAAATAGTAATGGACACGTAGGGGTTCACAAAATATACAAATAAGGAAACGGGAACAGAAATTCTGTCAGGGAGAGGAGCGCCAGGCAAGCCCTCTCAGCCTTTCAAAATGCCGGGCTCCCCCGGTTTCAAGAAATGCTCGGTATGCAGGGACTCTATGCCGCTCTCGGACGGCCACTCTGCCTGCGTTCGCTGTCTCGGGGAGGCACATATTCCCCAAAAGTGTGGGCACTGTGCCAAGCTCACTTCCAGAGCTCGTAAGGAGCGCGAAAGGCGCCTGAAGGAAATTTTATTTGATAAGGCATTGATGCCTTCTGCTACGGCAGGATCCTCTGCCTCAGACCCCACTCTGGAGAAGCGGAGGGCTCCTTCCCCGAATTCACCTTCCCCGAGTAGGAAGAGAGCCTCTCCAGCAAAGTCCCTGCCAATAGCCCCACAACCGCGGGGCAGCGCAGGAGGAAAGCCGGGTGCCTCTGGTTCCAGGGCAGCCCGTGCACCGGCAGGAAAAAAGCCGCCCGGCACATCAAAGCCGCGGCCGCAGCCGGCACCGCAGGAGTCCCTTAAAGGGCCAGCTCCGTCGGCACCCACGCTCCCGGTGCCGATCACTCCAGCCTCCTCACGCAGCTCTCCTCGCAGGGAGCTGTCCTCAGCACCGTGCGCACCGGCGGTGCAGCCTATGGAAATGCCTGCCTCACGTTCTACTGAGCCTGTGACCCTGCAGCCCTCCTCTCAGGAGCAGCTTCCACCTCAGATCTCTATGGCCACATCCAAGCCAGGTGCTCAGGTGGTCTCGCTCTCACCCTCTCCGGAAGCATCTCCTCACCTTCCTTCTCAAGCTGATCATGCTCTGGGTCATAGGAAGCATTACAGTCGTAGTGTGTCTTCTCACCATCACCATAGGGACCGTAGTTGTTCGCATCACAGATGCTCTAGGTCTCGGTCCCCTTCCAGACACTCCACGTACTCATCACAGCATTCGTACTATGACAGGCATGGCAGCGCTAGATCTTCTAAACACTCGTCACCTGCGCACTCTGCTCGGCATGGTTCACATTATCATAGCCGCTACTGTGACGAATTTTCGCGCTGTAGTCGGTCACGATCTCGCTGTAGGTCACCATGCTCCTGTCGCTCAATAAGTCCAGGTTCCACACATTCTAGACGCCAGGGACAGCCTTCCCGGAGATCCGTGAGGCCCCCACGATCCCCGACCCCTAGGTCGCAACTATCAGACCTGGAGGAGGGGCAACTTTCTGAGTCAGAACCAGACAAGTCTCCTAATGCTAATTCTTCAATATCTTCGGCTGTTAAAGCCATAACTCCGAACGAATCGTCACTCCCTGATGATCTAAAAGAGTTCCAGGATCTGTTTCGCCGGGTAGCACAATCGCAAGAGGTACAGATTACTGAGACCGAAGGGAAACAGCATAAGTTGTTCAAGAATTTACATCCGAAACAACAGAGAAGGATCGCCCTACCAATAGATGAAGCCATTATGGAGGTGGCCGAGGATATCTGGCAAACGCCAACCTCAGTGCCACCTACTAATAAAAGAGTGGACAAAAAGTATTTTGTACCATCAAAAGGATTGGACTTTCTTTTCAACCACCCACAGCCTAATTCGTTGATCGTAGATGCTGTCCGCCATAAGGCAAAGACTCCGCATTTTAAAAATTCACTTCTGGATAAGGACTCTAAGAAACTGGATTCATTTGGGCGTAAAGTTTATTCTTCCTCAACCCTACTTCTTCTCATCGCTAACTATGCTGCGCTCCTCTCAAATCATAATTTTGATAACTATTCCAAGCTTCCTGAACTTATGCAACATCTTCCGGACAGTAAGAAACATCTTCTGAAAGCTGTAGTTCAAGAGGGATTCGCGGCGTGCAGAACATCCCTACAAATCGCTGTTGATGTAGCGGACACCGCGGCCCGGGCCATGGCTTCAGGCATTGCTATGCGTAGGGCCTCATGGCTACTGTCAGCGGGAGCTCCTAGGGAGTTGCAGACCAAGGTTGAGGACATGCCCTTCGATAAGCAAAAGCTATTTGCCTCCTCAACCGCCGAAATTTTACACTCGGGGAAGGACTCACGTACTACCCTCAGAACTCTGGGTATGTACACGCCACCTTTCAGACAGAGGAGATATTATCCATTCCAAAGAAGGTATGACTATCCCTCGTTTAGGCAACAGCAGCGTGTACCTGTGCAACCCAAATTTCGACAGCGCCCGCAGCGCAAACGACAACAACAACAAAATCGTCCATCAACCAGACCTGCGCCTAGGCAGCAGGTTTGACTCGCATGCAGAGGACGCGAACATGCCTCCAGTGGTCAGTATACAGAAGCGTGTTTCCATCACATTCAACCACCGGCTGAAGCCCTACATACATCAATGGGCCAGCATTACATCGGACCGCTGGGTCAGAGAAGTAATAACAAAGGGCCTCTCCATCCCATTCCGTTTGCTTCCCCCCACCACCCCCCCCCACCTTAGCTCTAATTCGGAACCCGTCCCACGAGACCATTCTTCGGGAAGAAATCCTCCACCTTTTAAACATAGGTGCCATAGAGCGAGTCCCAAAGGAGTTTCGCGGGAAAGGGTTTTACTCCAGGTACTTCCTGGTCACCAAGAAATCAGGCGGGTGGAGGCCAATCCTCGACCTAAGAGGTCTAAATCGCTTCATCCGCAAACAGCGCTTCAAAATGACCACGCTGGTCAAGATCATGCCAGCACTAAACAAAGGAGACTGGTTCGTAGTCCTAGATCTACAGGATGCTTATTTCCACATTTCGATCCACGTGGCACACAGGCGTTTTCTCCGCTTTGTGGTAGGAAACGATCACTTCCAGTTCAAAGTACTCCCGTTCGGCCTTATATCAGCACCGAGGGTGTTCTCCAAGACACTAGCGGTGGTAGCGGCCCATCTACGCAGAATAGGAGTCGCAATTTTTCCTTACCTGGACGATTGTCTGATCAAGGGGCGCACCCACGCAGAGACCTCCCACATGGTGAGGGTCACTCTAGCTCTGTTCAAATCCCTCGGCCTTGTGGTAAACATGGAAAAATCCCGACTGCAGCCGGCGCAGACCCTTACTTTCATAGGAGCACGGCTAAACTCTCTCGAGGAAAGAGTACATTTGCCGGTAGAGCGCTTCCAGGTCATAAGGGACCTAGTGACAACGGTTTTGCAGTCTCCTATGCTACCAGTCCGTGTATACCTGCAGCTCCTCGGTCATATGGCGGCTACCACAATCATCGTGCGGCACGCAAGACTAAATTTGAGGTGCCTGCAACACTGGCTGGCCACTGTGTACAATCCTGCCAGGCACAGCGTTCGCAAAACGGTGGTGATACCCGTGCAGGTCAAGCAGTCACTACACTGGTGGACCGACCCCAGCAACATGCTAGTAGGGGTTCCGTTTCACGCTACGCAACCAGCAAGAGAGATAACCACGGACGCGTCTCTCCTGGGTTGGGGCGCCCACATGGGTACCCAAAAGGCGCAAGGTCGCTGGTCCCCAGCCGAGATGTTGTTGCACATCAACCTCCTCGAGCTGCGGGCAATATTTCATGCATGCAGGCGGTTCAAACAGCACATAAAAGGCACAACCACAAGGATTCTCACAGACAACATCGTAGCGATGTACTATGTGAACAGACAAGGCGGTGCTCGCTCCAGATCCCTTTGTGCAGAGGCAGTTCGACTGTGGAAATGGTGCATTCGGAACGACATTTCTCTCGTCGCTGCATACTTACCCGGTGCACAAAACACTATCGCAGATGCACTAAGCAGACATTTTTATCAGGACCACGAGTGGGAAATTCGTATGGATGTCCTCATGCCCCTTTTTCACAGCTGGGGTCATCCGGACATAGACCTCTTTGCCACAAGGACCAACGCGAAATGCAGAGCTTACTGCTCCAGAGCGGGTCTGGGCATACACTCTCTGGGAGATGCGTTTCTCCTTCACTGGGGAATGTCACGGTTATATGCATTCCCTCCTGTTGTGCTCATTCCCAGGGTGCTAGAGAAGGCCATAATGGACAGCGCACGAGTGCTGCTCATAGCCCCGGCTTGGCCCAGACAACCATGGTATTCGACCCTCCTGCAGCTCTCGACTCGGATACCTTACCGATTCTCTCACCTACCGGACCTGCTGTCGCAACAGAACGGCTCCCTTCTCCATCCGAGGCTGGACACCCTTCACCTAACAGCATGGATGATAGATGGTTCAGCTCATCAGAGATGCGTTGTTCGGACCAAGTAAAGCGCATCTTGCTGTATAGCAGGAAAGAATCGACTAGAAAGACCTATCTTTCAAAATGGTCGAGATTCACTCGTTGGTGCGCTCCTAAAGATCTCGATCCCTTTCTTTCACCACTGAATATCATATTGGACTATATTCTCCAGCTGCAGACGGATGGCTTATCTATATCATCACTTCGAGTTCATGCAGCGGCGATTGCGGCCTTCCACATGCCCATCGAGGGGAAATCAGTTTTTTCCCATCCTATGGTGGCGAGATTCTTTAAAGGCCTAGTTAACCTCAATCCACCGGTTAGGCCCCCGCCTCCTGAGTGGAGTCTTGACTTGGTCCTCGATGTTCTAACAAAAACCCCGTTTGAGCCTCTAGCAACCGCTCTGCTGCACCATCTTACAATGAAAGTGCTTTTTCTCCTTGCTATAACGTCGGCACGAAGGGTGAGTGAGCTCGCAGCACTGATGGCATCGCCCCCATATACGGTTTTTTCTAAGGAGGCGGTAACATTGAGATCACACCCAGCCTTCCTACCGAAGGTCTGTACTGAGTTCCACATCAATGAGCCGATCGTTCTGCCACGCTTCTATCCAAAACCTCACACGTCGAGACAGAACGCCCTCTTGCACACTCTGGACGTCCGCAGGGCTCTAGCTTTCTATATAGATAGAACTCGTGCTTTTAGAAAAACGGACCGTCTGATGGTCTCCACCATGGGGCACTCTAAAGGTCAAGCCCTATCTGCCCAACGTATCTCGAAGATTATCGTGTCGTGTATCACTACCTGCTACAACTTGGCTAAGAAACCGCTTCTATCGCACCCTAGAGCCCATTCGACACGGGCGATGGCTACGTTAACGGCCTTCGTCAGAGGGGTACCTTTACGCGACATATGTCGTGCTGCTACATGGTCTTCCAACACGACGTTCGCAAGACATTATGCAATAGTACAGCGCCTGGCTTCCGATTCGGCCCTAGCCTCAGCAGTGTTGCCAAGCCGCGATGCTAGTGATTCCGTAGCCCACGTTTAGTGGATTACTGCTCCGGAGTCACCAGACGTGGAGCACCCACGGGGACTACCCGAAGAAGAAGAAGAGGTTACTCACCTTCGGTGCAGTAACGATGGTTCTTCGAGGTGTGTCCCCGTGGGTGCTCCTTGACCCGCCCTCCTCCCCGCTACGGAATCTTCTTTATTATCTTTTTCAGATGGCGGTGAGAGGAACTGGCGGAGACCGGGTCGCGCGCGGCTGTTCAAAGGCGCGAACGCTGCTCGCGCATGCGCGACCCGGTCGGCTACAGCTAGGGCAAGCTCCGATTCACGGCGCCGGGACCAGCCCGACACCAGACGTGGAGCACCCACGGGGACACACCTCGAAGAACCATCGTTACTGCACCGAAGGTGAGTAACCTCTTCTTCTCTAGATCTGCTGGAAATGCTCCTCCTAATGCACCCTAATATGCCATTATCCTTCTTGATTACAAGGGCACACTGTTGACTCCTATGCGGCTTCTCATCCACTGTAGTCTCTAGGTCTTGTTCTGCTGAACTGCTACTTAGCCATTCAGTCCCCAGCCTGTAACAATGCTTGGGATTCTTCTGTCCCAAGTGCAGGACTCTGCACTTGTCCTTGTTAAACCTCATCACATTTCTTTTGGCCTAATCCTCCATTTTGTCTAGGTCATTCTGGACCTTATCCTTGCCCTCCAACGTCTCTACCTCTCCCTCTAGCTTAGTGTCATCCGCAGACATGCTGAGGGTGCAATCCATCCCCTCATCTAGGTCATTAATAAAGATGTTGAACAAAACTGGCCCTCGAACTGATTCTTGGGGCACTCCACTTGAAACTGACCCCCAACGAGACATCAAGCCGTTGACCACTACCTGCTGGGCCTGACAATCTAGACAGCTTTCTATCCACCTTACAGTCCATTTATCCAATCCATACTTTCTTAACTTGCTGGCAAGAATATTGTGGGAGACCATATGAAAAGCTTTGCTAAAGTCAAGGGATATCACATCCACTGACTTCCCCATGTCCACAGATCCAGTTACCCCATCATAAAAGCTAATCAGATTGGTCAGGCGTGATTTGCCCTTTGTAAATCTATGTTGATGATTCCTGGTCACTTCCCCTCTTCTAAGTGCTTCAAGTACTGTAAAGGTCTAAAAATAAATTATTGTAATTAAAAGTACATTTTCCTTGCTTCAGAGTCAACTTGTGTGTCTGTTACCCCTTTTGACTGAGCTGTCTTTTCAAAATAATAATTTAGTATACTTAGAATATTGCTGTAATAAGGATTTTATGCATGATAGTATGTAGTAATAAATAATACTGCAGAGGTATAACATCATAGTGAAACTGACAGTTTATTATCTGCCTTGATACTGCCCAAATAAATGTGATATAAAAGCATGATAAACTTGATTGTGAGAGGTGAAAATGAATTTTTTTAGCTTATTGCGGTTGGATCACAACCTAAATAAATCTAAAAACGTCTGGTTTGTGGAAGAGTTTGTCATTAGCAGTGCCTTAAGATTTTTTTATGTCACTTCCTTGTTATCAAGGATAACAAAATTATTCAACATAGTATAACAACATGAAATTCAGCATCCATTTATTTAAATGGATTTTGAATCAGTAGGCATTAACAGAAAGTAATGAATGTACTGAGAAAGTGCCAGCCGAAAATCCAAATAAAAGAATGGTACTTTTGGTAGATTATTCCTGTAAAAGGGATGTATTCTCTATATTTAGATGCATGACATTAAATGCCGTCTTGATAACAACAGTAGATCTTTCTTCACCTCTACTTTTTATAGTTCTCTTGGAAAATTTCAGTATTTTTCCATTTTTTTTAACCGCTAATGGCTATAATTTGCAAGCCTAATACAAACAGGGCATGTCTACACAACAGGGCTAAAGCTGAAATAAGCTATGCACCTTGAGCTACGTCAATTGCATAGCTTAAGTCAATACAGCTTATTTTGGCTTTTAGCACTGTCTCCACAGCAAGAAGTCCAAGAAAGAGCATTCTTCCCCGACTTCCCTTACTTTTTGTAAAATGAGGGTTACAGGAGTCAGAGTAAGAAGTCCTCCAGCTTGACAATATTTTGACATTACATCGAAACAACTGCTTCTACTGTAGACGCGGACTAGGTTGTTATCTCCATCCCTAGAGGTATTTAAGTCCCGGCCTGACAAAGTCCTGCCTGGGTTGATTTAGTTGGGATTGGTCCTGCCTTGAGCAGGGAGTTGGACTTGATGACCTCCTGAGGTCTCTTCCAGCTCTATGATTTTGGTTGGTTATTCCAAAATAACACTTCTGTGTAGTCATAGCCACAGAGAATGGTCAGTACTATGTTATGTGGATCTTCATGGCATTCTTCTATTCGTCACTTAGCAATCTGTTGGTTTTTTTCTCAATGCACAAAGTTTTAGTACCTTAGCACTTTTTGCTGCCTTGCGTAATGTCAGAGTTCTTTGCACTACCCTTCAATTAATTACTCCTGGGGGAATTCTGTGCCAAAAGATTTTGCACACTGTATACTATGCAAAATTCAGCATATTTTTTCAGAGTAACACTGTATAATCCTGCCAGTAATTTTGGTAAATTTATTTCAAAATACTTGTCAGCAAGTATATTCGTAATACAGGAAAAAAGTCCCTCGTGAATAAGGAGTTAAAGAAATCCCTACAACAATCTAGTTTTTGTTTCTCTGCCTCTTCCTCTCCAGAAGCCAGCTGTTAGGGCACTCTCCCCACAACCCAGAGACATGCATCTCTCTGCCTCCCCCACATCCCAAGTCCCCAGAGATCCTGAGGGGGAAACAGACTGATACTGTGTCTTAGGCTTTATGGAGTATCCTGCACGATGCCTTCTTCCTTCAAGGCTAGCTGACAACTGCAGCTACTGAGAACTCAATTCCCTCTTTGTCTCCACGGGTGTGTCTTCTGTTTGTGATCTGGGCTTTGCTGGGTTCACTGGCTCCTAGTGGCAGCAAGCAGCTCTGCAGCCCATTTGAGTTGGAGGCAGGGGAAGGAAATTCTATGCACACCTTAATTTCTGCGCAAATTCTGAATTTGCTCAGTGGGGCAGAATTCCCATTAGGGATGTTAAATTTCTATTAATTAGCTAATTGAATAGTCAATGGAATTGCCTGTGGCTCTTGTACATTTCAATGGGAGAGAGGTAGAGGGGAACCCACACCAGTGGGGACTGTGTCTCTTCCTTTGAAATGTACCGTTTCCTTTGAAATGTACAAGAGCTGCTTGTGGCTCTTGTACATTTCTAAAGGAGAGGAGCAGTAGTTGGACTGGCGGGAGCGGGACTGTTTCAATCCCCACTTGCACCCGTTTCCCCGCTGCCCTCTGCCTCCCCTAACCCCTGCAGAGACCGTGCTGGGGGGAACCGGCTTTTAAGCCAGATCCCTCCAGCACTGGCTTGTGTTCCCCTTCCCGCCTCTGACAGAGGCAGCAAGTGGGGGTGGAAAGAGACTAGTTGAGTTCCTACTTAACTACCCGATAGGCATTTGTTTATTGGGTAGTCGACTAGTCGCTTACATCCCTTATTCCCATAAGAGAAAATGAATCATTTTGGTTATCCTAAGAATGCCAGAGTACTAGAATAGTGATAGAAATGTAGCCGTGTTAGTCTGGGGTAGTTGAAGCAAAATGCAGGACAATGTAGCACTTTAAAGACTAACAAGATGGTTTATTAGATGATGAGCTTTCGTGGGCCAGACCCACTTCCTCAGATCAAATAGTGGAAGAAAGTAGTCACAACCATATATACCAAAGGATACAATTAAAAAAAATGAACAAATATGAAAAGGACAAATCACATTGCAGAACAGAAGGGGGATGCGGGGGGGTGGGAAGGGGGAGGAAGGAAGGTAAGTGTCTGTGAATTGCTGATATTAAAGGTAGGGAGAGTGGGATGTTTGTGAGTTAATGGTATTACAGGTGATAATTGGGGAAACTGTCTTGGTAATGGGTGAGAAAGTTCAAAGACTTGTTAAGTCCTTGTTGGCAAGTGTCGAATTTTAACATGAATGACAGTTCAGAGGATTCCCTTTCAAGTGCAGATGTAAAAGGTCTTTGTAGCAGAATGCAGGTGGCTAAGTCATTTAGAGTACTAGAATGTGAGTATACTACAGATTTTGGCATCAAAAATTGTGTTGTCCAAGTTGGTGTATCATTTGTGCACATGCATAGATGGCTGCATGTGTTGACGCTGCTTATGCTCACCACGAATGCTTGCATTAGTGCAGTGGATCATGGATGGCTATCACAACGTACTTTGCTGTCTGACATGATGCTTTTGGGGAAATTTTCTCAGGGCACGTCTAGACTACGTGTGGCTTCCGAAAGAAGATATGCAAATTTGGCTCAAATTTGCATACCTTCTGGTTTGTTTGTTTTTTTTCCCCCGGAGGATGCTTTTCTGATATTTGGCCCATCTATCCGGGGCCAAATATCGGAAATCCCTCCTCTTTTGAAAGCTCCCTGTAAACCTCCTTTTAGGACCAAGGGGCAATGAAGTTCCTTCTGCCTCATCACTATGGGAGAAGGTTCAATTTCTGTATTTGCTAATCCTCAGAAAAGATTGAGGGTAAAGACCAATCCTGGATCTTCGGCATCTCAACATCTTTATTCAAAACATGAATTTCTGGATGGTGGTTATGCTGGCATGATTTGTTTGTCAATGTGCAGAAGGAATTTTGTGTGCCAATATGGAGGATAGATGCAACGCATCACATCCGTATTAGTGCACTGTGACATGATTGGATTCTGATATGAACATACAGATCATGGTTGCAACTACTGTTAAATGTTTGCACCAAAACTGGTACAAAATGGGCCAAGTAAGATGTCTATGAAAAACGTGTGACTTGCTGATTTTGTCTATGCTCTTCATATGCAAGTAAGATTTTTGTATTTGAAGTTGAATATTGTCTACATACTTGTGTTTCAAATGTTTGCTTCTGGGAGATATCAACAAGTTTGTGAAGAGGTAGCTAGTCAAGCGAATAACAAGACTTGACTGAGAGTGGCAATCCACATCTGAGGAACTTTGCTGTGAACGTTCAGATCAGCATGTAAGCAATGGGTGCTACCTGAAAAGGACCGAGTCCTGCATGGACAGGTGACTTGCTCATGTGACAAACTCCATCTTGGAAAATGCTTTCACACAGTGAGAACAATGGAAGAATTCCCTCCATATGGCCAGGGTATAAAGAGGGCCTTGGGGTTCCCTACATTTTTGTCCTCATTTCAGCTCATCACTTGAGCACTTTCCTGTGAACTGAGCCTGAAAGGACTGATGACCCAACCTAATAAAGGATGTTTTCCAGAAATTTATAGCAGATTATGTCATCTGCTAAAAGCCTGCACAAAGAATTTTGCATTTGGTTTATGTAATTCAATTCCTTTAACACTTTTACTCTCAACCTTTCCTTTCTTTTATTAGTAAACCTGTAGATTTTAGAGTCTAATGATGGGCACAGTGTGCTCTTTTGGATAAGATCTGAGGTTTAAATTGACCTGGCAATGTGGCTAATCTTTTGGGATGGGAAGAACCTGTTTGGATTTGATAATACTGGTTTTCATAACTTGTATAAGGAGTGATGGTTATGCTGGTTGTGCCACACACAAGCTGGAGTTTTTAAGGGGATTGCTTGTATAACTTCTTGCTAGCCATTTTGGTGACTAAAAGTGCTCTTTGGTTTGGTGTACCTTATAGTAGAGGACCTCTCCCCAGTCTTGGGTTATAGGTAGCCCTGTATTGGAGTATTTCACCTAGATTTGATTCTCGGAGTGGTGCTCCCAGAAACTTACAGCCCCTAAAGCCCTTTTCTTAATCCAGTGCTGCTACTGTGGCTGGAGTAGGAAGGGAGCTCTTTCTTCCCTAGCTGTGGAAGCTCCCTGCATATCTTGCCCCCACATATCGCTCAGTGTGATTGGCTGCTGGGCCATGTGTGCCATCTGGGGGCAGGAAGTCAGCATGATGCCCCTGTCTCCACACAATCCTCAGTGTTCCCATTGACTGAAAATCAGAGAATGGGATCTGCCTGGTGCATGCTTGAGGTTCAGGCAGTGTGCAAGGGGCCCTCCTTCAAAGGGATGCTCACTGCACAGATGCAGACACTGGTCCTAGCAGCCAGCCACTTTGAGCACCATGTGGGGTCTTGTTAGGCTGGGAGCCTGCTTAAAGGTCCCACTGGGCTGTTGGCCAGGAGCCACCTAGGTAAAGTGCCCCGGTCACAGCCTGCAGGTGGCACCCCCTTACCCTCCTGCACCTGAAGTTCTTGCCTCAGGTCACAACCCAAACCCCTGCATTCCTATCCCATGTCTAAACTGAAACTCCTGCATCCCTGCCTTAGGTCACAACCCGAAGTCTCATGCATCTCTGCCCTTGGTCACAAGTTCAACCCTGCCTACTGCACTCCCCAGATCAATGTTCCCTCTAATCTTTTCCATCCATGTGCAGAATAAATGTTTATGTGCACCGAGGCATATGTGAATGTATACCACCTGTTGATACAAAAAGCTAGCTTTGGGCACTCTGAACAGCTGGGTGGCATTTGAATTTCTCTTGAGCAATCACACAACTGTATAGCTTAAAAGGAACACTTGTCACAACCCAAATTCTCTGCACCCCCTCCTATGCCCCTCCTCTAGGTCAGGGTCCTCTCCTGCACCACAATCCCCTGTCCCAAGTCACAACCCTCTCCTTCATCGAGACTCCATTCCAAATCCCCCATCTCCTCCTGCACTTATCCTGAGCTACCTTGTGTACCCAACTCCATCCCAGACTTGGCAGCTCCTCCATTAATGTAGGCGAGTACAGCACTTGACCATTTATCAGATCCTTGGAGTGGCTCCCCCATCAAAAATTATTGCCCACCTGTGTCATAATTAGGGATGTAGGAAAGCAGTCGACTACCCGATAAGCCTGTGTCAGCGGTAGCAAGGGTGGGGGGAAGCAGGAGCCCTTTCTGCAGGGAACTGGCTTAAAAACCAGCTTCCCTCAGCACTGTCTCTGCAGTGCCACCTGCCTGACCCCTGCACTGCTGCCTCTAAGGCAGCAGCTTCGGAGGGGGAGGGCAATAGAGGTGTAGCAGACCCTGTCTGTGGGAGGTCCTAGCTCCCTGCTGGGATGCACTGTGGTCAGGGGCTGCTGGAGCCCAGCTTAGTCCCAGCTTGGGCCGGGTCCCGGAGCTACCCTTTCTATCGCTCTACAGTTTAAATGTAGTAAGAGCTGGGCCTTCACTAATTGTGTAGTCGACAGACATTTTAGTGAATTACTCACCTCTTAACATCCTTAGTCATAATTTAATGTCTTGCTCTTAAATATTTATTTCAATGCTCCCATTAGAAAACACCTCAAGTTTTCCTTCCACAGGGACTTCTTCTATTGTTTAAAATAACTTTTCCTTTAAAGAGGAGCTTAAACTTAAATGGAAAATAGTTTGTTTTGAAACAGTTTACAGGGCATTCCTGCTATACATCTAAGATATGTTCCAAAAAAATGGACTTATAGCAAAATGCCATAAAGCAGGGAATTCCCGTGGCTGACTTTTATTTGTATAACTTTTTTTTTTGGTGCGATATAAGAGCAGGGAATGGGAAGACTTCTAATGCAACAGTTCTTACAAGTGTCAGTGACGTTAGTGAGGAACCGATGTATACTGGGGTAATGTATAGCTTGTGTATCTCGTATTTTTCTGGCCCAAAGCTTTATTTTTTTTATATTTTATTAATAAATATTTCTAGGAAAACAAGCTTTCATTTTTTTCTCAATTTCCCCCCTGCTTTTGCTGTTTCATCTTTATGTGGAGTTACCAGTTTGTTGTTCTCACTCTCCTGTACTCAGCAAGCAATTCATTAAATGAGGGCAAGATTTCAACTGTAATAGGCAATAAATAGGAGTGGATGAAATTTTCAAAATAGCGAAAAATCTCCTTAAAGATAAAACAAAAGGGAAGAGAGCTATAGAGATTGTGACTGAATTGAGATAAATTAATTTTTTCTGATAGGACACTTTTCAAAGTGTTCTATGAGATGAAAGCAGTTCTTCTTCTTTGAGTAGTGTCCCAGGCGGTGCTCCACTGTAGGTGTTGGGCTTGTCCTAGCACTGCAGCTTGGAGATTTGTCAGCGGTGGTCTGCCAAATTGCACATGCATGTCATGCACCTCGTGCCACTTCTTAGAGTGCACGGTCCAGTTCCTCCTAACCATCCTCAGTCACAGACACAGTGAGCGCTCTCTCATCTGATCCTGTCAGAAATTAAATAGTTGTTAATCGTTAGTTAGTTAGTTGTAGTGTTGATAGTCTTAGTGTGGCTAGTCATAGCAGTAGCTTTATAGCTGTTTAAAAAAAAAAAAAGAAGAAAGGATACATGTACGTTGCAATACTGTGCATTTAACTAAGAGAAAAGAGATAGAACCATGCCAGGATCACTTAGTTTTAAAAAAATGTGACACTTGCTGGAATCTTATGCCCTCTTTGGGATGGGCACTCCCGCTGCATTAGGTGCCTAGGTGACGGGCATACCCTGCAAAAATGCCCTCAGTGCTCCAAGTTAACAGCACGAGCAAGAAGAGACAAGGAGATGAGGCTTAAAATGCTTTTATTTAATAAGGCATTGCAGCCTTCACAGATGGAGCTCTCCCCGCCCATATTGGACTCTCTTAGAGCTGACAAGCGCCTAGCTGTCTTGCCAGGGCCTTGTACTTTCATGAAAAAGAGGCCCTCTCCAAATTGCTTGTTGCTGCCGACCTGTGTTAGTGTCGGAGATAAGCTGAGCACTTCCGGGATGGCTTCTACTCGCTGTCCAGAGAAAGAGAAATCAAGCCATAGCACGTCTGCACCAAGGCTGAGTCTACCCCGAGAGTTGACACCAGCAGCACCAGCGTCATTTGCAGCACCACTACCAACCCCAGGGCTGGATTTGGCTTCTACAGTTGCAGCGGCACTGCTGGTGTAGTCAGCATGAGCAACACTGCTGACACAGCAAACACCGACACTGCAGTCGGCACCGACTAACCTTATGTGCCACCTGCAGCCCAGTCAGCATTAGTTCAGTCCTCGGCACTGGCTAAGGCCAACCATAAATCCCGCAGGGTCATGATTCCTTTCCCCCAGTCTGGAGCATGTCTCATTTTCTCCTGAGCCTCATTTCCCTTCACCAGCTTCATCAGCTCCACCTGCCGACCCGCCACTGCATCGTACGATGATCAAATACTGGAGCTTGTTGGGGCGCAGTTCTTTCACCCCGTTATTACTATTGGAACTGGCACACATCTTTATCTCCCGTGCTGGCAAGACAAAGATCCAGGTCATCTAGATTGCCTACACTCTCCGTTTATACTTGCTACCATGATGACTATAGGAGCATGTACTCGGCCAGGCATTCCTCACCTGCCAGATGTCACTAGTCATCACCATGGTCACACCTATTATGAATACCGTTGCCCTACACATCACTCCTTCTCACGGCATCATTCCCACTGTTGGTCACCTTGCGGCTACCGATCACATCCCAGGTGTGGCCATACTAATTCGCCCACCCCTGCCGACAAGAGACCTCTCACTCCTACTCAAACCACATCCCAGGCACTTCAACGTTCTGAGCCTGAGGAGGATCAACTCTCTGACCAAGAGCAACCACAGGGGGTTTCTCTGATGGATCCATCCTCATTTTTTCCCAACAAGGCGGTATTTCTGGGAGACTCATTACTAAGAGATGACCTTCGACAATTTCAGGATATTTTCAAGAAGGTTGCCAACAGTCAGGAAGTCCAGCTGATGGATGTAAAGGAAAAGCAGTACCATCTTTTAAAAAAATGTGCAGCCCTTTCGGAAATCCAAAGTCACTTTGCTTCTTGATGAGGCTATTTTAGAAGTGATGGACGACATTTTATAAACACCTGTTTCTGCTCTTGGGGCCAACAAAAGGGCAGATAAGAAATACTTCATCCCCTCTAAAGGGTTGGACTCTTCATTCACACATCTGCAACCTAACTCCATTGTGAGTGATGCTGCGCAACATAGGACCAAGGCCCCACAATATAAGAATAGTACCAACAACAAGGACAGTAAATGGTTGGACCTTTTCGGCAGAAAAGTTTGTCAGCTGCTCTGACCTTGACAATGTCCAACTGTGCGGCTCTCCTGGCAAATCATAACTTTGATAAGTATACAAAGCTAACCACACTTATAGAGTACCTCCAGGATAGCAAATGCCAGATTCTAAAATCTGTCATACAGGAGGGATACACCGCTTCCCATATGGCTCTGCAGATTGCATTCGACATCACCGACATGGCTGCACTATCCACTGCAACCTCAGTGGTAATGTACAGAGTCTCATGGCTTCAGTCCACAAGAGTACCCAAAGAATTACAATCAAAGGTGGAAGACGAAAGCTTTGATAGACAAAAGCTATCAGTGGGTCCTCTAGCTAGTAATATCTGATTCTCTTCACTTTGCTCCCTCTTTAGGGACCCTCCTCATGAAACTCTTCTGAGGCAAGAGGTCCTGCACCCCCTCACCACCTGAGCAGTAGCTGAAGAGTTCAGGGGCAAGGGATTTTATTCCCATTATTTTCTTACCCAGAAAAAGTCAGGTGGGTGGTGGATGGAGGCCAATCTTAGACCTATGCCATCTCAACTGACATCTTCACAAACAGAGATTCAGGATGGCGACCTTAGCATCTATTATTCTAGTGCTCGACAGCGAGGATTGATTTGAGTCCCTTGATCTGCAGGATGCCTACTTTCATGTCACAATCTATCCGGCGCACAGGCATTTCCTAAGATTTGTCGTTGGAGCCGAGCACTTCCAATACAGAGTTTTAACCTTCAGTCTGTGTTCAGCACCCAGAGTCTTTTCGAAGGCACCTGTGGTCGTAGCGGCCCACCTCCGTCGAGCTAGGATCATTATCTTCCCTTATCTCGATGACTGTCTGATCAAAGGGCCATCCTTTGATGATGCACTGCAGTCTACCAACACGACGAGGGCAGTCTTTGAAGCTCTTGGCCTTATAATCCATTTCCCAAAATTGTCGATGACACCACAGCAATCTTTGGAATTAATCTGCACATGCCTAGACTCATCTACTGCCTGAGCTTACCTGCCATTAAAAAGATTTCAGGTTATCCAGGATCTTGTACAGGTCCTCTACACTAGCCCCACAATTTCCGTACTTACCTGCCTACAACTCATGGGGCACATGGCAGCTACCACATATGTCATAGCACAGTGGTCCCCAACCTTTTGGAGCTGCTGGGAGCGGGACTGGGCACCCAGTGAGTGGGCAGCTGGGGGCGGGGCTGGGCACCCGGTGCCACCCATGCGCCCGGTGCTGGTGTCACCCATGCGCTGCACTCCTGGGACTGGCGCTACTCCTGTGCCACACGCCCAGGGGTGGGACTGCCCATGCTCTGCATGCCCGGGGCCGGCACCGCTCCTGGGCCACGCGCCGCTTCTGTGCTGCGTGTCCGGGGCTGGGGCTGCCCGTGCGCCTGGGGCCGGGGCTGGCCCCGATCACTCGGCGGGCGCCATGGCGCCTGCAGGCACCACGTTGGGGACCACTGTTGTAGCGCATGTCAGGTTTCACTTTTGGTGCCTGGAGCACTGGATAGACTTGGTCTATGTTCCTGGCTAACACTACGTTCAAAGGAGAATGGCAGTACCAGTAAAAGTGGTGAAATCTTTGAGTTGGTGGACCTACCCTGCCAACATGTTAGGCGGTGTGCCTTTCCACCAACCTCTATTCATGAAGCAAATTACAGCCAAAGCATCTTTGGTAGGGTGGGGGACACACCTTCATGGCCATCATGTTCAGAGCTGCTGGTCCATATAACAAACCTCCCACCATAGCAACCCCCTAGAATTGAGAACAGTTTTCAGTGCATGCAAGCACTCTGTCACTCTCATCCAAGGCCACACCATCAAGGTGCTTACCGACAATATGACTACAGTTTTCTGCATAAACCATCAGGGAGGCTGTCAGCCTGTGGCTGGGGTAGCGAGTGGTCTGTGAGCCCTAGTACACCCGAGTCTTTGACTGCTAGGACGAAGGTCCCTTTGCAGCAGGCATACAGGGAGGCTGATGGGCACCCCAAGAGTCTGCTCTGTGGAGGCGACATGACTCGACACTTAGCTCTTACTGCATTTACCCCTGACCGGCTATGATTCTTTTAATTGTGTCTGGTTCTGTTACAGCAACAGGAGGAGTCAGGTTAAAGCTTAAACAGTTACAGGTTTATTTAGGGAAACTTATAATCATACGGTTACAATGGCTATTGCTTTACTTATTAACTGCTAGCAAATACAGGTCTTAAGTAGTTACAAAGGAAGGAGGGAAAAGAAAACACACCAAAATAATGGTACCAAAATGACAACTTAGCCTTATAGAGCTCTAATGCTATACATGCACAATGACAAAAGAAAAGGACACATACAGGTACAATTTTTACCCCTTCTGCGTCTCTTGATTCCAGCGTGTCAGGCTAGGATCGGTCACTCAATTCCTCGGAAAGATGAATACGAGGCTGGGCATCCCCATGTGGATCTCGGGAGTCAATCACATAGCTCGACCATCCCGGGATGGTTTTGTGATCGTATCAATATCGGTGTTAGCTAAGGGAAGTTTCTGCAGCCTCTTGGTCAGTGACTGGCTTGATCACCCTTTTATCTATTGTGACAGAGCAGGGGTGATACAGCAGATTAAAGAGCTTGATGGAAGGGGAAAGAGGCAGAGAGAGTCAGCAATCCTAGCTAAATAGGGGCAGCTGAGACAGGGTGGCTGCAAAATCAATTAAGGCCCAGGTGAAACCTATTGAGGCTGCCTGGAGGCCTATTTAAGTACCCTCACTGTGGGTGAGGAGAGAGAGAGTTGGGAAGGAGTTTGGAGAGTTGTGAGAGTGTGGAGAGAGCTGAGAAGGAGTTGGGAGAGTTGTGAGAGTGTGGAGCAAATTGAGAAGGAGTTTGGAGAACTGTGGAGGAGGAGTTTGGAGAGAGAGAGACTCCGGAGGAGTCAAGAGAACCGCATCGACCTTGTTAAGACTACAGGGAGACAACAAAACTCAAACCAAGGCGAGTAAGCCATATTACTGTGACTTCTAGACTGTGGGACAGTGGGCTGAACAGGGGTCAGGGGCCCAAGAGTGGGACTGACCCTGCTACACTATGTTTACAGTTATCCAGGGTCACGATGAGCCAGCATATCCGAGCCTTCTGTCAAGGCATCAAATACTATGCTGATTTATTGCTGTCTGTGTCCTGTGTGCTCCGAGGCACCTCAGAGGGGCAAGCAAGATGGATGTGACGGGGGGGCTGTCAGCCGATGGTCAGGGCAGTGTGTGCGTGTGTGTTACACCCAAGTCTTCAACTCCTGAGACGCAAGGTCTCGTCGCAGTGGGCAGCCTAGGAGGCTGGAGGGCGCCCCGAAAAAGAGTTTAACATCTGTGACTTTACTGCTAGGACCGAGGTCCCGTCGCAGAGGGCAGCCAACAGGCTCTCAGACGCTCCGAGTTTATAGGAAGAGCTTATTACACCTCAGATTTTAGCTGCTAGGATACAGGACCCCTTCACAGCGGGCAGTCCAGGAAAGACTCTGAGATGCCCCAATGGATCTGTCACCTGGGAGTGACACAATCCAAAACGCCCAAGCTCTTCCTACACCTGTCCCTTATGACCGGCTGAAGTTCTTTTAAGTTGTGCTTTGTTCTGTTACAGCAACTGAAGGAGTCAGGTTAAAGCTTAAACAGTTACTATTTTATTGTTACAAGGTAAACTTAGCTGTTAAATGCTACTACTGTGTTACAGATAACACAGCCACTACAAAGGACAGGACAGAAATTACACTAATAAGTCACTTACAGGTACCATGAAACCCTTTTGGTTCTCTGAGCTCTTATTAAATGCATGCAAAATAGACACCTAGCAAGTATATATTCTCACCCCTGCGTTCCAGACTTGGCGTGGCCAGCGTCTTTCTCTCAATCCCTCGGGAAGAAGTAGGGCGAGGTTGGGCATCCCACAGACCTCGGGAGACAATCAATACCTGCCAGCAGGTGTAGATGATTGGAGCTCAAATGGGGTGGGCTACTGAACCCCTCTTTATACCCCTTGGGTCACGTAGGCTTCTTCCTGGTCTCAAGTGGCCAATTAGGAAAAATGGCTTTGAACACCAAGTTTCCCACGAAGGGTGCAAAGCATAATTCACACCTGGGAAAATGCAGACAATGGGCACCTCTGGTATGTGATGGGCGAAGATTCCTCTCCTGGGACAGTGCAGGCGTGTCAATTACTGGTACTAGCCATCAGGACGGTGGGAGGCCCCGAGTCATCAGCTAGCCCATTTACTGTCTGGTTTCTGTTTATGGTAGAGTCAGGGACAGGCAGCACACCTGCGTTCCCAGGGCATCAAAGGCTGACTGCCTTTCTCTTGCTCTCTGGGGGGGGGGCGCGGAAACCAAGATGGGGTTCATGTCTGGCTACAGGGGCTCTGTCTGGTTACAGAGGCGCTCGATCGCATTTCCCTCTGTGCAGAGACAAGATGCCTGTGGAAGTGGTGCATCCATCACGATAGAATGATTCTAGCACCGTACCTACCTGGCAAAGACAACACCGACGCACTCAGCAGGTACTTTGTCACGAACCACGAGTGGGAGCTAAATCATCGGTTGCTACAAGACATCTTCCACGTCTGGGGCTTCCTGACCATAGACCTATTTGCCACACATCGAAATGTGAAATACAGGTCTTACTGCTCTGGAGCAGGCATAGGACTGAGATCCTTGGGAGATGTTTTTCTCCTCAACTGGAGCGTTCAGTTGCTTTATGCCTTTCCTCTGACTTCCCTGATACTGAGAACTTTAGAAAAGGTCACCAGGGACAATGCAACAGTAATCCTTATAGCCTCCTTTTGGCCGCATCAGACATTGCTCCCTTACCTTTTTCGCATGTCTTCTCTCCCACTCTATCACCTACTCAGACACCATAACCTGTTGACTCAGGAACAGGGAACCCTAGTGTACACTCAACCTGATCACCTTCGTCTCTCAGCATGGCTCCTGGTTGGTTCTAAGATGCGGAAATGATCTGTTCCCTGGATGTTAAACATGTCCTGCTCCAAAGTAGAAGACCCAGCACTCGGACCACTTACCTGCATAAGTGACATAAGTTTTGTTCAACAAAACAGTCTAGATCCAACCTCTGCCCCCATCCATCGCATTCTCAACTACATCCTGCATTTAAAACGTACTAGTCTAGTGCTGTCATCTCTCAAGGTTCACCTTGCTGTGATCACTGTCTTCCAACACCCAGTGGAGGGCTATTCGGTGTTTGCTTAATCCATCATTAGAAGGTTCATGAAAGTGATGGCTAATCTCTACCTGCCACATAGAGAGCTGCCTCAACCATGGAACTTAGAGCTAGTCCTGAATGCCCGAACATGACCCCCCCCCCTTCAAGCCAATCTGGGACAAGCTTGACACCTATAGTGGAGCACCCATGGGGACACACATCTCAAAGAACCATCGTTACTGCACCAAGGTGAGTAACTTCCTGTTTAATGGTGCATGGATAACGGATACATTTTCTGGTTGTACTTATGATCTCAGTCATCTTGGTGTCTGAGCTTGACAGACATTAATGAATTGATCCTTCAGTCCCTGGGAGGCAGAGAAATAATATTACCCCCCTGTTGCAAATAGGGATTTGAGATGGAAGGAGATGGAATGATTTTGCCCAAAGTTTTGGAGAAAGTTTGTGGCAAATATAAAAATTGAGTCCAGGTTTCCTGAGTCTCTTTCCAGTCCAATTTTGTTCCACAAAGCACCCTTAATTTCTTAGTTATACAGTAGTTTAAAGTCTATATTATTCTAAGGTGCTAATACAGGGTGGCCTCACTCACCCAAAATCCTATGTGTTTTTCCTCCCTATAAACTTAGTTCTCTATAAAGGTGTAATACTCAGAAGAGATAAGAATGGCAGCTTCAGAAAGGCGTTTTCTTCTTTAGATGGAATCCAAAAGCTAATTTTTACCATTTTTTATTTGTTAATTTGAGCATTTTATAAACTGTTCTTGAAAGTTAGATCGATCATTCCCCCATTTCCCAGAAAAGATAGTGCTGAATTTGTCTCTCATAAATACTATAAACATCATTATTTTTGCAAACTATACAACAGAAGATTTATTAGTAGCATATTGTAAAGTTATTATAAATATAATTAAATCTAAGCTGCAGTTGTCAAAAGAAAACCTGAAACATTGTGTGATACTTGGTTCTTTTTATATTTGTTAGTACTTGGTAATTTATAATCATTAATTGTTTTTGATCAAATCTGTGGATCTTGTATTCATATGTACCAGAGAATGGATTTGGGATCCATGTATTATGTTTTATCTTGCATTCACTGATGCTTTAAAAAAATCCAGGCTCTCTAAGTTAACCACTATCTCATGGCAAAAACCGACAAAAAACACTGTAGAAGTCACTATTTCCTGTTATCAAATTCAATAGGGCCTTTCACAAGAAAGGGCCTTTAAAGTACTATAGAAGTTTGCTGTTGAAGAATATAAATAAAACCTATTGTCATGCCTACCTATTTCTCTATCAATCAAATATTGTCGTGTATATATATTGTACAACATTCAATGTGTGGGAGGTAGTGCTGGTTTTAATGGTTAAAGGACTGGGAATTAAATTTTAGTTCTTTTCCTGTGTGTGTCTCAGATTTGATGTTTGATACTGTGATTGGACAAGACACCCTTATCAGCTTTGCATGATGGGGGGAAAAACCCAGGGGACAAATCAGATATTTCAAAGCAAAAGACATGTAAATATTATAATTACATTCCTGCATCTGGATCTTCCTACTTGCAATAAATTAGTAGAGGTAGAGAGGGTGAGTGAGTAGCTAGCTAACTCCATTTACTAATGGTAACTGCAAAGTACATTTTGAAGACCGAACATGCTGGAATCTTCTTTGACAGACTATAACCAGATCAGCACATCTAATTTCTCTGACATGGGAGCCTTCAAACAATCTCATCCTAATAACAGAGGCACATTTGATAGCGATTTACCCCATAACAAAAGAGGAAGAAATGAAAAAATATTGAATGTATCCTCTGCATCTTCTATGCCTGAGACTACAGTAATCTTTAGAACCTGTATTATTTTATCATTGGCATCAACTCGTAATTCCACAACAGTGCTTCTCTGAAAACAACATTACAAACCTTAAACCATAACCAGCAATTCATCAAATAGAAAATATTCTGTTGTTAATATTCTGTTAATAAAATAGCTAATTTGTTTCATTTTTATTTAAACAAAAAAAGCATTTGCAGAATTCATGAAGAAAGTACGTAGTGCAAGTTGATGAATGAAACCTTAAAATGTAATATTACTGACTATGTATGTCATTTGGAGTCCTCCGAGCTCTCGAGCTACTGATCTTAGATTTATTTATTTTTTTTGTGAGCGTGAATATTATTGCTTACCTCATTTTCTAAAACTATATTAGTTTCTCTCCCATACTGATGGAGTGAGGAAAAAAAAAAAAAAGCATTTGGCTTAATTTTTTATCCCAACAGTCTCGGCATTTGTCACAACATCACAAAGTTCTTTAGAAGATGTTACTTTTTTAATGTTAGCTGTATTTGTAGTTGATTTAACTTTTAGTATGCAATGTAGTTTTTAGCTGGGTAGGTTCCAGGATATTGGAGAGAGAAGGTGGATAAGGTAGTATCTCTTTTATTGGCCCAACACTATCCTCTCATCAACAGAAGCTGGTCCAATAAAAGATATTACCATACCCACCATGTCTAACGCTTTGCTGATCACTTAACAGGGAAATTGAGTGTTACAAAATAGTATTTTAATAATCTGGTGCTTGTAAAACAGCTTTTTAAACCTTTGCATTCACTACAACTGTAGAGAACAGTAACAAACTGTTACATGTCATCAAATTTTATTGCTGATTCAATTCACATAAGTCACTAGAGGGCGCTCTCTGCTAGTAGATTCTATTAACGATACCATAGAACAGTGTTTCCCAATTTTATTTGGCCAAGGAACCTTTTCAGCTTTTCAAGGAACCCCTAGGTTTGTCAAGCAAAAAAAAAAAAAAGGGGGGGGTGCCAGAGGGACCCACCAATTCATGAAAATCCCCACAAATGCATCAAAATCACATTCCTTCCCCAAGACCCCCACCCCCCTTCCTTGAGGCCTCATCTGCTCTGTTTCCCTCCTCTCCATCACTTGCCACCCCTAGCCCTTATACACTCTCACCAGGTTGAGACAGGAGGTCTGGGGTGGGAATGAGGGATTTGGGTGTGGGAAGGGGCGAGAAGTACAAGCTCTGGGAGGAAATTTGGATGCAGGAGAAGGGGCTGTTGGCTCGGGGAGGGGGCTCCAGGCTCGGGAGTGTTGGGGTGCTGAGCAAGCCATGGGCTTGTAGATGTGGGGGTGCTGGAGTTTGGGCTGGGTATGTGAGGGACTCAGGGCAAGAAGGTTGTGAGTATGATGGGCTCAGGACACAGATTTGCCATGTGTGGATGGTGCAGGAGTGTGGTGGCAGAAGACTGAGGATGTGCGGCTGCAGGAGTTTGGGGATGTAAGAGACTCAGGACAGGGGGTTCCAGTGTATGATAGGCTCAGATTTGGGGTCAGGTGGTGCAGGAGTGTTATGATGCTGCAGTGAGATGGGGGTTTGGCCCCAGTTGGGGGCTTGCTGGCCAGGCTTCATTTTTAAATAAAATATTATGTCAAACTCAAAAAGTTTTAGCATTGTCTCTATTTATGAGAGGGGTGAGGAACCTGTTTTGAGTCAAGGGTCACTGACCCACAGAAAAGTCTGTTGGGGCCACACAAGTGAGATGCAAAAAAAAAAAAACCCAACAACCCTCCAAAGACCCCCAAGCCTCACTAATGTGGTCCCAAATGTGCTGGTGGGAGCAGGGGACAGAGTGAAAGTGGGTGCTGGGGCTGGGGAGAGGGTGCTGCTGGGTGAAGGATGCTGGCTCGGGTGACAGGGTGCTGGGGCAGGCAGGTGGCGGGGTGCTGGGGTCAGGGACATGGTCCTGCTGGACACTAGGGTGACTGGCAGGGTGCTGGGACAAGGAACAGGGTGCTGCTGGGTGCTAGCATGGATGGCAGAGTTCTGGGGCCAGGGCCGGGGCCAGGGTGGTGCTGAGTCCTGGGGTGTGAGGCAGGGTGTCAGGGCCTGGGACAGGGTGGTGCTAGGTGCTAGGGTAGATGGCAGGGCTGCCAAGGAGTGGGATAGGGATGGGGTGTAGGATCTGAGAGGGAGGTGGGGGGGCGGAAGAGGGTAAGGTCTGGGTGGGAGGTAGGGTGCAGAAGCAGGCTGGATGTAGGGTGTCTTGCCAGGGGGAGGGAGGAGGAACAGATTGGAGGTAGGGTGTCTGGCGACGACGGAGGGTGCAAGGAGGGGACTTGGGTAGGAGTTGGACCTCTCCGAGCTGGCACCATCTGGACCTGACTGGTCCCAGATGAGGGATTTTTGGACCAGTGGAGGTCATTTCAGGGCTCCTGGTTCCCGCCCCGCCTCCGTCCCACTAGGCTTCTTTGCACCTCTATTCCCCAGCAACCCAACTGAGCTGCCCACCCCACTGGTTCCCTGCACCTCCCCCAAAACCATCCCCCACAATCCAAAGGAGCACAGCACCAGTTCTCTGCAACCCCCCCACAGCCCAGCTGAGCTGCCCATCTGTTCCGTATGCCCTCCCCCATCCACCTCAGCCCATCTGAGCCCTGCACTGGTTCCCTGCATGCCTCCCCCACAGGATTGCTGAGCCCTATTTCCCTGCACCTCCCCTAATCCCTGCAAAACTGCTGAGCCAAGCGCCGATTCCCTGCCCCTCCCTCCCCTTGAGTCTAGCCCTGGTTCCCAGTACCTCCCTCCTCCTGCAGCCAAACTAAGCTCTGACACACACACACACACACACACACACACACTCCCCTCCCCCCCGCAGCCCAGCCCAGCCCAGGTCCCCAGACCTCCTCACTCTGCAACCCAGCTGAGCTCAATTTCCCTGCACCTTCCCCCAAACCATGCAGACAGGCTGAGCCAGTGCTGATTCCCTGCCCTTGCCTCCCTCCCTCGGCTGTGTCTACACTGGCGCGATCTTGCGCCAAAGCTGCCGCTCTTGCGCAAAAACTTGCTTCCTGTCTACACTGGCTGTGTGTTCTTGCGCAACACGCTGCTGTTCTCATGTATGAAATCAGGGCTTCTTGTGCAAGAACTATGATGCTCCTGCTCAGGAATAAGCCCTTTTGTGCAACTGTCCTTGCGCAAGAGGCCAGTGTAGACAGGCAACATGAATTTCTTGTGCAAGAAAGCCATATGGCTAAAATGGCCATCAGCACTTTCTCAGGCAAGAGAGCATCCACACTGCCATAGATGCTCTTGTGCAAAAGCACAGCTTGCACGTGGCAGTGTGGACGTGTTCTTGCACAAGAAACCGCCAATGTAGACATAGTTTCCTCTCATGAGCAAAATGAATTTTGTGTTGTGCATCAGTACTTAGTTCATGTGGCTTGTTTGGATGTGCCACTGTGGCACCCAAGTTATTAATAAATATTTTTAAACCTTTACCTTTTCTCTCTGCTGCCACGTCTCCTCCCCTTGTTCCATTAGCTCCCCTGGTGCCTGCTGCCTCCCAACTCCTCACTCTCCTCTGCTGTCCTGACTCCTGCCCTTCTTACTGCCCTCAGCCCTCCTGCAACCTGCCCCCCTCCACCAGCCCTTCTCTCCTCCCTGTGCCCACTCCTCCAGTAGCCCCACTCTGATCATGCGAGCTACCCCCCTCATCCCCTCTTCTTACACCTCCTTCTACACACCTGCCCTGTCTCTCCCCTCTGGTGCTGGTCCCTCCCCTGCAGGTGTCTGCCCTTCTGCTTCACCCCCAGAATCCCCTGGCACTTGCACCTTCTCTTACTCCTGCACCCTTCTGTTGCCTCCCCCTTCCCTCACTGCCCCTGCCTCCTTTCCCCTCTTTCCCTGATGCCCACCCTCTCACCACCCTCTGCCCCCATTCTCCTCATGCCCCTCATGCCCTCTGTACCCTCACACATGACTTGCTCCATCCCGGCCTTCCTCATGCCCATCCCTTCTTTCAAGCCTTCTCGAAGCACCTCCCCGTCCCCCCTCTAACCCCCAATGCCCTTACCCTCTCCCCTCCCAGCATCACCCTGTCCCCCCTCCCACTGACACCTTCCCTCCTGCATTTTTCCTCATTGTCTGCACTTGGCCCCCTGGCATTTGTCTCTCTTCTACCCTGTCTCTTTGGTGCCTTCCCCTCTCTTCCCCCTCTCCCCTCCCCCTCCGCACAAACCCCTTCCTCTCCCAGCCCTTCCCCTTCCCCTACCTTCTGCCTTCCACTTTGTGGGACTGGAGTCTGCACTCCGTCCCCGGACTCTGATCCTGCAACTCAGCCATACGGTGCAACGCAGCGCCCAGTAGTTTTAAAATCCTGGGCTGTGATGTTACGTCACACCCGGGCATCTCCCCGCCTACCGGTTTGAGCACGCAGTGCAGGGCAGCAGCAGCCAGCAAGGGGGAAGATCAGTGTAGGTTGCGCATGGTGGGGACGGGGACAAGGGAGAGACAGTCTGGGACCAGGGTGGGAGATGCATGGGGGATGGGGGGGCGGAGCCCACTCCAGTTCCAAATATTGGTGGAGCATGGGCACCACGAGCCCATACAACTTGCTGCCCATGCCTCTGTTGGCTAGCCAGCTCTCTCTCTTTCAGAGGGGGGGGAGTGCCGGCTCCTCGTGGAACCCCTAGTTTTGCTTTGCGGAACCCCAGGGTTCCCCGGAGCACCAACTGGGAAACACTGCCATAGAATTATTCTATTTAGTTTTAGTTCCAGTTACTGTCTTTGTAATATGAGGGATGTAATATATGGTAACGTATCATTTGTGTATTCATATTTAGACTAACCTTGGATTCAACAAAATATTAGGAAAACCTTCTTAACTCTGAGACTTAATGAACAGTGATATTCAGTGATGATACCACCTACCTCTTCTATAGAGCTTTTAATCAGTACCTCTCAAAGCACTTTACAAAGGAGATTAATATTATTGATATTTTACAGGTGAGGAAATTAAGGCACAGAATTTAGGTGACTTACACAAGTGTAATCAGGCCAGTGACAAGAGCTGGGAGTAGAACTCAGGGCTCCTGAATCCCAGTCTAGTGCTCTGTTTGAAGCATGCTGAAAAAGGTGGAAGCCTCCTCGCTGGAGATATTTAATGCTTAACCTGGCAAAGCCTACATGCATATATTATAAAATAATTTTGCGGTGATCAGAATAGGGTAGACTGGTCCTAACATGTCTCATTTCATTTTGAATCTCTGTGATTTTGAGTAAGACTGCTTTTAAAAGTAGTTTTTTCCATCAACTTTAAATTGTATTTTATAAAGGGTCTTCCTTTTCTTCTCCTAAACCACTCCATTCCAAAAAATTTCTAATCATCTTTTTTTTTTTTTTTTTATAAAGGTATCAGAGCGGGTAGAGAGAAGACTTCAAGAAATAGAACAAGAAATGCGCACAGAAAGGCAGCTGGTAGAAAGACGGCAAGACCAACTAGGACACATGTCTATGCAGTTGCAGGAGGTATGTAAGATAGTTAAGAGTTAAGTTTTTGTGATACTGGGGAGCCTGGCTCAGACAAGGAAGTGGAAGGGGTCACGGTAAAAAGCATGTGCATTAACTAGCTTTACTGGATCTCACTTGTGCTGTGTTGCTAGTAGAAAAAGTTTTTTGTTAGTGGCACGAAGATTCTAAGAAAAAGTCCAGTTCCTGGGTTTGATCCATTTAAAAATATTTGTACTAGGGATATAAGCAACTAGTTCGCTATTAGATAAGCAAAAGCTTATCGGATAGTTGACTAATCCCTCGACTAGTCGCTTCTTTCCCCTCCCCTCCCAAGTGGGGGGAAGCAGGAGCCGGTGTTAGGGGGAGCTGGCTTAAAAGATGGTTCCCCCCAGCATCATTTTCGCAGGGAGTAGGTGGATAGCGGGGTCTGGGCAATCAGCTGATTCCTGGCTTGTGCCCAGTCCTAGATGCTGTGCCACTGTTTTTTAAATGTATTAAGAGCCTGCTATCTCTTAATACATTTAAAAATCAGAAGTTCAGCCGGGGGATCCAGCGTTAGCCGGGACAGCTGATTCCTGGCCTCCTGCTGCGCTCCAGGCTTTTTACATTTAAAAGGCTGGTGCACAGCGGTGGGACCTAGCGCAAGCCAGGAATCAGAAGTCCCATTTCGCACCAGGTCCAATCTGCTGCCCTTCAGCTTTTTAAATGTATTAAGAGCCTGCTTATCAACTAATTGCCGGAAAATCCATCGACTAGTCGATTAGTTGATTAGACTAAATATAACATCCCTAATTTTGTTCCTCATTTTTAAAATTGTAACATTGAACTATTTTTTTAGTACTGTTCTTATGGGCTAATTAAACACAGCACACTGGTTAGGCACCTTTCTGGTGTTGTGAAATCATTTGTACTTAAAGTGAATTAAGTTTGGTGAACCACAAGAATAGTACTGAGCAGAAATTAGGAGAAAATTTTCCCTTCCATTTTCTTCTTTAGTAAACACATAAAATACACGAGAGACAAGGACCTCTTCCAAAACTAACACATGAGACCATATTTTGCATTCTAATTTTTTATTTGATTATGAGTTTGTACTATGATTTGGAATCCTATCTTAGACTGTATAATTGGTTCTGCTGCTGATACAAAATACTTAATTTAATATTTTATCAATTTTCAGTGACAACTTGTGTGCTTTTTTTAAAAAGCAAATTTGGATTCTGCATTGCAGTGGAAACTGAAGTGGATTAATTTATATTGACACTTGGTATTTTGTAGAAGGCCAGAAATTTTCCTTAACTGCCATATTTAAGAAGATAAAATATTCTTTTAATAGGGGAAAAAAGTAACTCTTATCAAAATATTTTTTATATTTTGTCAATTGGATCTCTATCTCCTATTTCCTCCTCTTAAATATGAGTGGTATGTCAGAGTGCTTCATTAAGGCTCTCTGAAGAGGAAATTATTTCTTAGGATTTCCTGAGAGGAAAAATTCTTCAAATATTCATGCATCAATTTTCAGACTAGTGTGTTGTTATCCATTTCATGGATATATGTTTAATTAGAGCTGTTTCATGTGTGATTCGGTAATGTTACCTGCTGATTTATATACACTTCCTTTTTTGCCCTTTTTGGGGACTAATGATTACCTTATGGACATTTTGACAGTTGGGAACAAATTTTCAAATTGAAGACTAATGTTTTGCTTTGGATGATACGGTCTCATATGGCCTTCTTATCAATAACCTAGGTGTATACAACTTAGATGGGGCTTCTATAAGGTTGATGCATAGCTGGCTGGATAAACTGTTCTCAGAGTAGTTATTAATGGTTCATAGTCATGTTGAAAGGGCATAACAAGCGGGGTTCTGCAGGGGTCTGCTTTGGGACCAGTTCTGTTCAATATCTTCATCAACAATTTAGATAATGACATAGAGAGTATGCCTATTAAGTTTGCAGATGATACCAAACTGAGAGGGTTTGCAACTGCTTTGGAGGATAGGGTCATAATTCAAAAAGATCTGGACAAACTGGAGAAATGGTCTGAGTTAAGTAGGATGACATTTAATAAGGACAAATGCAAAGTACTCCACTTAAGAAGGAACAATCGGTTTCACACATACAGAATGGGAATTGACTTTCTAGGAAGGAGTACTGCAGAAAGGGATCTTTGGGTTATAGTGGACCACAAGCTAAACATGAGTCAACAGTGTGAGACTTGCAAAAAAAAGGCAAACACGATTCTCAGATGCATTAACAGGAGTGTTGTGAGCAAGACACAAGAAGTCATTCTTCTGCTCTACTCTGCACTAATTAGGCCTCAATTGGAGTGTTATCTCCAGTTCTGGCCACCACATTTCAAGAAAGATGTGGAAAAACTGGAGAAGGTTCAGAGAAGAGCAACAAAAATGATTAAAAGTCTAGACAACATGAGCTGTGAGGCAAGGCTGAAGGAATTGGGCTTGTTTAGTTTGGAAAGGGAAGACTGAGAGGGGACATGATAGTGGCTTTCAGGTATCTAATAGGGGGTGTCATGGAGGGACGTGGGGAAATTGTTCTCCTTGGCCTCTGATGATAGGACAAGAAGCAAGGGCTTAAATTGTAGCAAGGGAAGTTTAGGTTGGACATTAGGAAAAACTTCCAAACTGTCAAGGTGGTTAAACACGGGAATAAATTCTCTCACCTGCTTTTAAATATCTCCAGTGATGGAGATTCCACAACCTCCTGTCAGGGAGAATCTGTTTGGTCCTGCTGTGAAGTCGGGACTGGGCTTGATGAGTCCCTTCCAGTTCAAGGATTCTATGATTTAAGTCTGTAGGATTCTAAACAGGCCAAGGGAGTCCCTTGTATGGAGCTCACTGAAGATTTCCCCAAGATAGGAAACTGAGAATTCTTTAAGGGAAAACAGTAGACAGATCCATAGAATCATAGAACCATAGAGCTGGAAGAGACCTCAGAAGGTCATCAAATCCAGCTCCTTGCTCTAGGCAGGATCAATCCCAACTAAATCATCCCGGCCAGGGCTTTGTCAAGCTGAGACTTAAACACCTCTAGGGATGGAGACTCCACTACTTCCCTAGGTAACCCATTCCAATGCTTCACTGCTCTCATAGTGAAATAGGTTTTCCTAATATCCAACCTGGACCTTTCCCACCACAACTTGAGACCATTGCTCCTTGTTCTGCCATCTGTCACTACTGAGAACAGCCTTTCTCCATTCTCTTTGGAACCTCCCTTCAGGAAGTTGAAGGCTGCTATCAAATCCCCCCTAACACTCTTCGTTTCTGTAGACTAAACAGACCCAACTCCTCATAGGTCATATGCTCCAGCCTCTCCTCATAGGTCATATGCTCCAGCCCCCTAATCATTTTGGTTGCCCTCCGCTGGACCCTCTCCAATGCGTCCACATCCTTTTTGTAGTGGGGGGCCCAGAACTGAACATAATACTCCAGGTGTGGCCTCACCAGAGCCGAATAAAGGGGAATAATGACATCTCTGGATCTGCTGGCAATGCTGCTCTTAATGCAACCTAATGTGCCATTAGCCTTCTTGGCTACAAGGGCACACTGTTGACTCATATCCAGCTTCTCATCCACTGTAACCCCCAGGTCTTTTTCTGCAGAACTGCTACTTAGCTGATTGATCCCCAGCCTGTAACAATGCTTGGGATTCTTCTTGTTGAACCTCATCAGATTTCTTGTGGCCCAATCCTCCAATTTGTCTAAGTCACTCTGGACCCTATCTCTACCCTCAAGTGTATCTACCTCTCCCCTAGCTTAATGTCATCCGCAAACTTGCTGAGGGTGCAATCCATCCCCTCATCCAGGTCATTAATAAAGATATTGAACAAAACCGGTCCTAGAATTGAACCTTGGGGCACTCCGCTAGAAACCGACCACCATCCTGACACCGAGCCATTGATCACTACCCGCTGGGCCTGGCCTTCTATCCATCTTTCTATCCATCTTACCAATCCACATTCCCTTAACTCGCTGGCAAGAATATTGTGGGAGACCATATCAAAAGCCTTGCTAAATTCAAGGTATATCACATCCACTGACTTTCCCACGTCCACAGAACCAGTTTACCTCATCATAGAAGCTAATCAGATTGGTCAGGCACTACTTTCCCTTTGTGAAGCCATGCTGACTATTCCTGATAACTTTCCTCTCTTCCAAGTACCTCAAAATGGATTCCTTAAGGATCCCTTCCATGATTTTTCCAGGAACCTAGGTAAGACTGACGGTCCTATAGTTCCCTGGATCATCCTTCCCTTTTTTGAAGATGGGCACAACATTTGCCTTTTTCCAATCATCTGGGATTTCTCCCGACCTCCACGACTTTTCAAAGATAATGGCCAAAGGCTCCTCAATGACATTTGCCAACTCCCTCAGTACCCTCGGATGCATTAAGTCCAGACCCATGGATTTGTGTACGTTTAGCTTTTCTAAATAGTTCCTAACCTGTTCTTTACCCACCAAGGGCTGTCCATCTTCATCCCATCTTGCGTCACTTAGCGCATTAGTCCGGGAGCCCACCTTGTCCGTGAATACAGAGGCAAAGAAAGCATTGAGTACTTCAACTTTCCCCACATCATCTGTCACCTCCTTCATCTAATAGGGGCCGCACACCCTCTCTGATCACTTTCTTCTTGTTAACATGCCTGTAGAAACCTTTCTTGTTATCCTTCATATCCTTAGCCAGTTGCAATTCCATTTGCGCTTTCACCTTCCTGATAACCCCCCGGCATTCTTGAGTTATACATTTATACCCTTCCCTGATCATCTGTATAAGTTTCCACTTTTTGTAAGCTTCCTTTTTGGGCTTAAGTTCACCAAGGATTTCCCCTGTAAGCCAATCTGGCCTCCTACCATGTTTCCCTCTCTTGCTATGCATCGGGATGGTTTCTTTCAATAAGGCTTCTTTAAATACAGCCAGCTGTCCTGGACTCCTGTCCCCTTCATGTTAGCATCCCAGGAGATTCTGCCCATCAGATCTCTGAGGGAGTCAAAATCTGCTTTTTTGAAGTCCAAAGTGTGTATTTTACTACTCTCTTTTCTTCCTTTGGTCAAGATCCTGAAATCTACCATCTCATGATCACTGCTTCCCAGGTTGTCACCCACTTCTACTTCCCCTATGAGTTTCTCCCTGTTTGTGAGCAGAAGGTCAAGCTGCGCACGGCTTCTGGTCGGATCCTTCAGCACTTGTGTCAAGAAGTTATCCCCAACATTCTCCAACAACTTCCTGGATTGCCTGTGTACTGCCGAATTGGTGTCCCAATAGATGTCAGGGTGATTAAAGTCCCCTACGAGGACCAGGGCCTGCGATCTGGAAGCTTCGCTCAGTTGTCCGAAGAAAGCCTCATCTACCTCGTCCACCTGATTCGATAGCCTGTAGCAGACACCAACCACAGCATCACTGCTGTTGTTTGCTCCTTTAAACTTAACCCATAGACTCTCAACAGGTTTTTCTCCCTCTTTATACTGGATTTCTGAGCAATCATAGTGCTCTCTTACTGTCAGCCGACGGTCAGGGCAGTGTGTGTGTGTATGCTTCCGAGAAAAGGTTTAACGTCCGTGTCTTTACTGCTAGGACCGGGGTCCCGTCGCAGAGGGTGGCCAGCAGGCCAACAGACGCCCCGTTATATAGGAAGAGCTTATTACACCTTAGATTTTAACTGCTAGAACACAAAGTTCCTTCGCAGCGGGCAGCCTGGGAAAGGCTGGAAAGGTGCCCCAACGGATCTTGTCACCTGGGAGTGACACAGATCCAAACGCCCAAGCTCTCCCTATGTCTGTCCTTTTATGACCGGCTGAAGTTCTTTTAAATTGTGCTTGGTTCTGTTACAGCAACTGAAGGAGTCAGGTTAAAGCTTAAACAGTTACAGGTTTATTAAAAGACTTATAAAAGCATATGGTTACAATGGCTATTGCTCTATTTCTTAAATGCTAACAAATACAGATTTTAAAAATGGTTACAAAGAAAATAAAGATAGAAAATAGAAATAATGGTACCAAGTGACAGCTTAATCTTTAAAGAGCTCTAAGTCTATGTATATATATACTTAAACAAAGGACCACATCCAGGTACAATTTTTACCCCTTTCTGTGCCTCTCGACTCCAGCGTGTCAGGCCAGGGCCGGTCTCTCAATTCCTAGGAAAGACGAATACGAGGTGGGCGTCCCCTTGGAACCTCGGGAGATCAAACACCTAACCCGACCAGCAGATAGATGATAGATTGACACTCAGAGAAAATGCGCTGCTGGACCTATCTTTATACCCCTGGGGGCCCGTATTCTCTTTCTTATCTAAAATGCCGAATTGTACTGGTCCGTTCTGTGGCTCCAGTTCTTACAAGCAAGTTTCAAGTTAATTTACACTTGCAAGAGAGATAACTAAATTGTGAATACTAGACATTTTTTACTGGGTGAGAGATTCCTCCCCCCGCGGATGGATGTGTGTTCATATCAATATGGGTTTCAGTCAAGGGCACTCCTTGGCAACCTCTTGGTCAGCAATTGGCGTATCTCTGTTTACAGCCATTCACGGTCACAGCAGCCTGGGCCTTCTGCTCTGTGTGCCCTGTATGCTCCAGGCAAGCAAAAATGGATGTTACAAGGGGGGGGGTTTCTGTCTGGCTACACTTACATAAAGTGAAACTCCTCCTTTTCTCCCCTGCCTGTTCTTCCCAAACAGTTTATACCCTTCCATGACAGTTTTGCGAGTCATCCCACCAAGTCTCTGTTATCCCAATTAAATCATATTTCTTGGACTAGGCCAGGGCCTCCAGTTCTTCCTGTTTGCTGCCCAGGCTTCTCACATTAGTGTACAAACACCTCAGATAACCAGTTGATCACCTTGTCTTGTCCATTCGCATCAGGGGTCCTCCTTTGTTGCTTGTTCCTCTTTGCATTTCTTCCCGGTATCTGACTTTCCCACTCCCCTCAGGGTTTTGGTCACCGTCCCCTGACGAACATAGTTTAAAGCTCTCCTCACTAGGTTTGCAAGCCTGCCCGCGAAGATGCTCCTTCCTCTTTTGGTTAGGTGGATCCCATCTCTTTGTAACAATCCTTGTGCCTGGAACAGAGTCCCATGGTCGAAGAAGCCAAAGCCCTCTCTGCGACACCACCTGCGCAACCACCCATTGACTTCCTCTATTCGACGATCCCTGCCCAGTCCTTTCCCGTCAACAGAGAGGATGGCCGAGAACACCACTTGCGCTCCGAATTCTTGGATCCTTCTTCCCAGCGCTACATAATCCGCAGTAACCCGCTTAAGGTCATTCTTGGCCGTATCATTAGTTCCCACATGGAGAAGCAGGAAGGGGTAGCGATCCAAAGGTGTGATCAATTTGGCAAGCCTCTCAGTTACATCCTGAATGCGAGCTCCCGGTAAGCAGCACAACTCTTGAGATTCCAGGTCCGGACGGCAGATGGATGGCTCAGTCCCTCTTAGGAGGGAGTCCCCGACCACCACCACTCGTTGTTTTCTTTTGAAGGTGGTGGCTGTGGAACCCCCATCCCTAGGTCTACGCATCCCATGCCTTCCTGTAGATGGTGTTCCCTTCCAGTTTCTTCCTTGTGAGGTTCCTTCCAAAGCATTCAGTACTGCAGAGCCTGTGGAGAGAGCCTGAAAGTGATAACTTACCTCTATAACATTGGGGGAGTCCCGTGCTGGCCTTTTTCCCCTTCTAGAAGTTACATGCTGCCAGTTCTCTTCCTGGTCCTGTACTGCCCTCTCTGGCTCTTCCGCCTGCCGTGCTTGAAGGATTAAACACTGCCTTCTATTGAGGAAGTCTTCATACTCTCTGATCGAGCGTAGGGTTGACACTTGGGCCTCCAGTCCTCTAATTTTTCTTCCAGAACAGGTAGACATTGTAAGGAAGCTTGAAACTTAACTGTCTGAAGTGCTAGAAAGATTGTCTCATTCTGTCTTTTTTGTTGAGATTGATGACAGTACTGTTCACTCCAGCTGATCCTGGGCTTCATGTTGCACTGCCCCTTGGAAACGCCGCTCCAGTGCTTCAAAGGGCCAGCACTGCATGGAGCCCAGGGTCAGCTGGGGACTCTACCTGCTCCCGGGATCCATGCAGCGCTGCCCCGTTGAAGTGCCATGGCAGAGTTTCAAAGGGGAGGTGCACGCGATTAATCACAATTAAATTTTTTAATCGCTTGACAGTCCTAGTATATTGGTTTCAGAAGGATCAGGTATGTAAGAGTGGGAACTCTTTTCAGGTTTTTTTTTAAATGTGGTAGAGTTCAACACATTATATTGCTAGTTCAGGACTACTCAGCATGCGACCCATGGGCCGCATGTGGCCCACGGCCCATTTGTTTGTGGCCCTAGTGCAGTTTGGGTTCACATAGGGCTGAACACGCGGCCTGCAAGTGGGATCCTTTGAACATGGCCTCCACTGGGAACACACTCCACAAGGGCAAGGCGTCTCCCAATTGGGATAAGTATTGAAAGATGCAAGCGGACGAGCTGGCTGGAACAGGCGGGTACAGGGTATCAGCATTTCTTGTCCCCATGGAAGAGGTGCTGGGGCATTGTGGGAAGTGCTTTATATTCATGCCTGTCAGTGTGAAAGAAGCTCTTTGCATATATTTTCATGTGTATACAACCACACTTAAGTTGTAGCCGTCGGCATATGCTGTGAGTATCATTGTGACCTCCGGGGCTTCCACAGTTGAGTAGCCTTGCCCTAGTCAGTGCTAGTACAGAGTTAGCTCATGAGATTGGGTTACCAAAAACATTTTACAGTAGCCTCTCCAAATTGCAAATTTTAGCAGAACTTGCTACTATAGGTTGGACCTCCCTGATGTGGCGTCTGGGGAGCTGACTGGTCCTGAATGAGGGAGTTTGCTGGACCAGCGTAGATTATTTCTGCTTCTCCCCTGCTACCGTCACTGTCCTCTCCACTGGGCTCTGCTCCTGGCCTGACCGCTAGTGGTCATCCTTCCCAATTCATTTTTCAAAATATTGTTATTAAAAAATAGAACCTTGAGATGGGAAGTATTAATTGTCCATAAATGTCTCCATTCAGTATTAGATCTGGGTTGTTTGTATGAGAATGTTACTACTTTAGATATTACTTTATAATTTAGGCAATGGTATTACAGGTAGCTATATTTATTAAATCAACCAGCTTGAATATGTCTTTCAGCTTTTGTAATTAAGGGATTTTTTTTTTTAAGATTAAAATAGTGTTGCTTGTAAATATTGAAGAAAATGCAATGAAGACAACTGACCACTATTTGTCAGTGTTTCACTGTGGTAAAAAAGCGGTGATGCTAAATTTAACAAATGCAGTTGCACACTTGCAGGGCTTAGTTGAACATGAATAACTTATTTTTTTCAATTACTGTTTTCCATTTTTGAATGTTCCCGTGTTTTATTTTTGTTCCATAATATTGCTGTCATTAAATTGATTTTTTTTAAAGTGACATGGCTGTGTTATATGGTTATGTATTACCGTAGCCATATTTGTCATTTGTCAAATTTTAACAGCTAAGCTATATTTTTGAGTCTTTTTTGTAAATATTGTGGCTGGTAAGATTAAAATTATTTTACTAGTATTTGTTTCTTTTGTTTCTGAGCTACCATGATTATTAATAGTGTTTAAACATTATGTGCATGTGAAGCAAAGTGAATAAAAAATAGAATCATAGGGTTGGAAGAGACCTCAGGAGATCGAGTCTAACTCCCACTAAAAGCAGGACCAACTAAATCATCGACTCAAGGGCTTTGTCAAACCGGGACTTAAAAATCTCTAGGTAAGAAGAGTCCACCACCTCCCTAGGTAACCCATTCCAGTGCTTCACCACCCTCCTAGTGAAAGTTTTTCTAATATCCAACCTAGACCTCCTCCACTGTAACTTGAGACCGTTGCTCCTCATTCTGTCATCTGTCACCCCTGATAACAGATTCTCTCATTCTTCTTTGGAATCCACCTTTAAGTAGTTGAAGGCTGCTATTAAATCCCCCCTTATTTTTCTGTAGACTACATAAGATAAGTGTCTTAGCCTCTCCTTATAAGTCATGTGATAATCATTTTTGTTGCCTTCCATGGTACTCCAGTGCATCCACATTCTTTCTGTAATGGTGGACCCACAATTTAACACAGTACTCCAGATGTAGTCTCTCCAGTGTTGAAAAAAGAGAAATAATCACTTCTCTGATCTGCTGGCAATACTCCTACTGAGGCACCCCAATATGCCATTAGCCTTCTTGGCTACAAGGGCACACTGTTGACTGGTATCCAGCTTCTCATCCACTGTAATCCCCTGATCATTTGCTGCTGAACTGCTGCCTAGCCAGATGGTCCCCGGCCTGAAGCAGTGCTTGGGAGTCTTCTGTTCCAAGTTCAGGACTCTGCATTTGTCCTTGTTGAACCTCATTAGATTAAATAATTAAAAGTAATTTTTATTTAAATACAGGTTTGTGTTTAATGTCAACTTATTTGAAATTGATTTTGATACTGAGAGTCTTTAAGATCTGAATTTATCATTTCTTAAGATCATTTACATTAAATACAAAATATTTTTAGTAGGTTTTTAAAATGTCAGACTACTTAACTGTGGCAAATTATTTGCAAAGCTCCTGGAACCAAAGTCTGTTGAAGTGCTAAATCAGCTTTTGACAGCAGTAGCCTCTTCTGCAAATTCAGCAACAATATTTTTTTTCATTTCAGTTTATTCAACAAGTTTAGTTCGATTACTTATACATTTAAAGCTAAGAAACCAATTGGGAATTGAAAAAGGAAAAAAAAACTTGTTTTCTTCTTTCAATCTGTGTTTAAAAACTTGGTGTGGGAGGATGAAATCTGGTAGTTTTAGTATCTTGAAAGACACAATGACTAAAAATAATTCAGTTATCTAACTTAGTTCATTTGTTTAAACAATGAGTTTTAAATTCAAAATGTGTTTTGATAAACTTTTTGATACCTTAAATCTGGAAGACAAAAGGATAATTTTATTTTATGATAAATGCTGATTTTGTGAATTACTAGAATTTGAATTTCCATTCAAATAGAGCTTGATGCTAATCACAATTAAAAAACTTAACTAGCGTCTACTATATAAGAAATGCTTCACCATTTTCGAAAATAACAAATATAAAATTAATCAGAATAAATGTAAATGAAGCACAAAATTTGCTTACATAAATTTTTATAGATATCATGTATGCTCCTGGTTAGCTGAAAGAATCACGCAATTCAGTTTATGGGAATATCTAGTTGAAATCAACTAGTTTTAATGGTTACCAACAAATTAGAGTCTACCCTCCCTTGGGAAAATAATTAAAAAAATACAAATTCAAAATTTATGAAAATGGATGCCTTAAATGAAGGTTTCCTGCTTGTTGATTTAAATCATTAAAATCCACCCTGATGTGGAGACAGATTTTTAAATAAATGTATACAGTGGAGCTTTGTTTTCCTTCTCAAAATCTTTATGAACTTGTCTTCAGTTAGAAACAGAAATATTAATATGCACAGCTAGTATTTAGCATTAGGATGCATATGCAACTTACATTTAAAATCATATGATCTTTATTTGTTTGATCTTATGAGACCTTTATAAAGAGAAGTGGTTTCTGTCTAAAATGGAGGGACAGAAGAGAGAATTGGGCGAGACTTTGGGAATTGAGGAAATGGAGATCGTGGGGGGCATACAGATGCAGATGATGGCCAATTAAGGAGAATGCATGCTCATAAGAACTACCTCAGGTACTGTGTACAATGGAGACCTCTTAGTAAGAGCATGTAGACAATGGAGATGTCTTGGTTCATATCACAGCAAAAGATATATTCAGCAAGCTAAAAGAACTTGTAAAGGAGAAGAAGTGACATAATTTATCCTCACTCCCTTCTCAACTCACCATCTGGAAACACCTCAGGACAACAAAGACTTTGTTTTGGAAAGGTGGTCCCAGGCAGGAGAGGAAAATTCCAGCATGTGTATTAAGGAATGACACCATCAGGGTGAGACTACTTGATTTAGATACAGTCTAGTTTATAGAATTCACATTGTTTTTATTTTTATTTTTATTTGTTACAAAAAATCAGTGTGTTCATTACTTATGATCACTTACAATCTTTCTGTAGTTCATAAATTTAGGAACTTTACAAAAGACAGAGGTTATAGAATCATAGAATAATAGGACTGGAAGGGACCTCAAGAGGTCATCGAGTCCAGCCCCCCGCCCTCAAGGCAGGACCAAGCTCCGTCTACACCATCCCTGACAGATGTCTATCTAACCTGTTCTTAAATATCTCCAGAGAGGGAGATTCCACCACCTCCCTTGGCAATTTATTCCAATATTTGACCACCCTGACAGTTAGGAATTTTTTCCTAATGTCCAATCTAAACCTCCCCTGCTGCACTTTAAGCCCATTACTCTTCTCCTACATTCTTTCCCCTGCTGGCACCGAGATCTCCAGTGCCGCGTACTCACCATATGGAACGGGAAGAGTTTTCACACTCATTGCATGGCAGATCTCCATCCCCATACCTGTTGGCACTGTGGAGAGATTCACGATATCACGCCAGGCATTCCTCTCTCTCTCCACCCCCTTTGTCTGGGGGTTCTGCAGTTTTTTCCCCACTCACCTGCACTATCTCCACATGCAGAGTATGGAAGGGACTATAGGGATACCTTCTCTTCTAGGCATTCATCGCTTGAGTGATCATACCATTATCAGGAACACAGGCCTCACTATTCATTCCACCACCATTATCATCGCTCCAGGAGATGGTCCCCCTGTTATTGTAGGTCACTTAGATGTACACCTACCTCTGTAACTCCACACGAGATGCATCCTCCGTCACCATCACCGCAAAGCCCACCATCTCAAGCGCATCTCTCAGAAGCAGAGGAAGGCCAATTGTCAGATGCTGAAGAACAGCAACCTGACATTTCGCATATGGACCAATCATCATCCTCTCCTGACGAGGCTGTGATTCCAGGCAACATTTTCCCTCCCCCCCCCCGCAAATGATCTTAAGTGGTTCCAAGACTTGTTTGAGAGTTGCATCGAGTCAGAAAGTTCAGTTGGCGGAGGTGCAGGAAAAGCAGTACCACCTCTTTAAAAATCTCCAGTCCACGCATTGGGCCAAAATAGTACTCCTGATTGACAAGGAAATTATGGAGGCTGCAGAGGAGATTTGTCAAACCCCTGCTTCTGCTCCGTCAACAAATAAGAGGGCAGATAAGAAATACTTTGTGCCATCAAAGGGCTTGGAATTTTTGTTCTACCACCCCCAGCCAAATTCGCTCATTGTAGATGCTGCCCAGCATAGATATAAGGCCCCTCAACACAGGAATGCTACAGCTGAAAAGGACAACAAAAGATTAGACCTATTTAGTAGAAAGGTATACTCCTCAGCTACTCAACTGCGGCACATCATGAATTACATGGCGCTCTTGTTGACTCATGATTTCGACAGTTATGCTAAACTTATAACATTAATGGAGCACCTCCCAGACTCTAAAAGACCTATTTTAAAATCTATAGTCCAAGAAGGCTATGCCTCAGCCAGAACACGTCTTCAGATAGCCCTGGATCTCATGGACACTGCTGCCCATTTTACAGCTACTGCAGTTGCGATTATGAGGTCTTCATGGCTACATTCTGCTGGAGTTCCGAGGGAGTTACAGACCAAAGTGGAGGACCTACCCTTTAACAAACAGAAGCTCTTCACCAAGAAGACACGAGGTCCTCCACTACAACAAAGATTCTCATACCACTTTCCAAACTCTGGGTATGTACACACCTCCATATCACTGGAAACTATGTAATGTACCAGAGGTGCCACAATTACCCATACACTAGGCAACAACAGCATGGCTTTGACCAGTCACGATCAAGGCAGTGACCCCAAAGAAGGCTCAAGCAGACCAAACGCGCCCTATATCAACCAGCAGTAAGCAGCAGATTTGACTCCTTGATTGAGGGCTTCCAACCACATCTCGTTGTCATCCTAGAAAACCATGCCTCATGTCTGTTCCACCACCAGCTGAGGCAGTTTTATTGCCAATGGGCCACCTTCACGTCTGATTGTGGGGTTTTGGAGATCGTATCATCTGGTTTCACCTTCCCATTCCTTTCTCTACCTTCAACTACCCCACTTACCCCATCCCTCTTCAGGGACCCTTCTCACAAGAACTTGTTGAAACAAGAGATCCATTGTCTTCTCTGCATTGGGGCCGTAGAGAAGGTCCCGGATGTGTCTGAGGGAAAATGGTTCTAGTCTAGCTATTTCCTCACATAGAAGAAAACAGGAGGCTGGAGACTCATACTCGATCTTCGAAAGATCAAGCAACATCTCCAAAAATGTTTCAAAATGGTAACCCTCACATCTTAGGCACAAATTATCACAGCCCTAGGCAATGGGTTTGCAGCCCTCGACCTCCAGGATGCCTACTTCTGTAGCACCATCCATTTGGCATACGAGCGTTTACAGTAGGCGGAGAACACTTCCAGTATCCAGTGCTTCCCTTCGGCCTTTCATCCTCCCCCAGGGTATTCTGAAAAACCCTAGTGGTGGTGGCATCTCATTTGTATCGAAAAGGCATTATAATCTTCCCCTACGTCGATGATTGCCGTATAAAAGGCCACACCAGGGCAGAAACACAGCATATGATAACAATAGCCAGACAGACTTTTGACTCTCTAGGCCTAATCACCAACTAACAGAAGTCCATAATCACCCCTTCTCAGACCCTGGACTTCATAGACTTGACTCCACAGCAGCACGAGCCTACTTAACCATCCAAAGGTTCCAGTCTATCCAGAATCTAATTTCTGTGCTTATCACCAGCCCTACAGTCCCAATACTCACCTGCCTACAATTAATGGGCCATATATCTGCAACAACTTGTGTAGTCCATCACACAAGACTACACTTCCGTTGCCTTCAACCCTGGCTGGTGTCAGTGTATACCCCTACAAAATATCACGACCACAAAGCAGTGTCTCCTCCCTCCAACGTTCGCACATCCCTCAAATGGTGGACCGATCCATGCAACCTCTTGGCAGGCATTCTGTTTTACCGTTTTCAGCCTTAGGCACAAATGACCACAGACGCTTCTCTCGTCGACTGGGGTGCCCATATGAACGGCATGTCTATGCAGGACAGGTGGTCACCAGCAGAGATGGCCCTCCACATAAACCTTGAGCCCAGAGTGGTTCTCAGTGCCCGCAGACACTTGATTCCTGTGAGCTGGAGAAGATTGTGGTCTGAGGCAGAGGAAAGGGATGCCATGGAGAAGAGAGCATGTGGGAACCCTGATATGCCTGCTCCCCCTTCCTGGAACAGTAGGGGAAAGGATGCCATGGAGTAGAGAGCGTGTGGGAACCCAATATGTCTGCTCCCCCTTCCAGGTACATTAGAGGAAAAGGGTGATATGGAGTAGGGAATGTGTGAACCCTGATATGTCTGCTCCCCCTTAAAGATGTCTGGTATTTTGTTATTGGAATAAGGGAAGAGCCCCCTCCCCCAACAGTTTCCCCCCTTCCATCCTCTCTGGGCATCAAAGATGTGGTTTCATGGGGCCCAGGGGCAGTTTGATCAAAGGAATGAAAGTGTTCCAAAGTGATTGAGACCCTCATGGGAAGTGGGCCCGCTAAGGGCAGCTTAAGCATGTAGGAGGAACCACCCCAGTTCTTTGCTTCACCCTACCACAACCCTTGGCCTTGGAAAGGGTTCAGAAAAGGGCAACTAAAATGATTAGGGGTTTGGAATGGGTCCCATATGAGGAGAGGTTAAAGCGACTGGGACTTTAGAAAAGAGGAGACTGAGGGGGAATATGATAGAGGTATATAAAATCATGAGTGGTGTGGAGAGGGCAGATAAAGAAAAGTTATGTATTAGTTCCCTAAATAGAAGAACTAGAGGACACCAAATGAAATTAATGGCTAGCAGGTTTAAAACTAATAAAAGAAAGTTCTTCTTCACTCAGCGTGTAGTCATCCTGTGGAACTCCTTGCCAGAGGAGGCTGTGAAGGCTAAGACTATAATAGAGTTTAAAGAGAAGCTAGATAATTTCCTGGAGGTGAGGTCCATAAAAGGCTATTAGCCAGGGGATAAAATGGTGTCCTTGGCCTCTGTTTGTCAGAGGCTGGAGAGGGACGGCAGGAGACAAATCGCTTAATCATTATCTTCAGTCCACCCTCTCTGGGGCACCTGGTGCTGGCCGCTGTGGGCAGACAGGATACTGGGCTAGATGGACCTTTGGTCTGACCCAGTACGGCTGTTCTTATGTTCTTAACCCAGTGCTTATGTTTTTTCCCCTCCTCTTTTGCAGTGCGCATGATGCCTAAGTTCTTACATGTTTAAGAGTTGCAGTTTTTAAAACGCTTAAGGTTTTTGCAGGTTCTTATATCTCACAGAACATCAGGAGAGCTAGTACTAGCTGAAGAGCAACAGAAGCATCATGGTTCTAGTGTCATGACCCAGTGTATGTTCAGTGTTCTGTGTTGCATGTTGTGTGTTTGTCTTGTGGGTGTTGTGTGCTAGCACTGTTGCATTTGGGGGAAAAGGGGATACTACACTAGGGTAGACTGCTTTTCCTCTATGTCAACCACCTCCAACCATTATCAGTCACAGGTCCATTTCTGTTTATACAAAAAAAAAAAAAAAAAAAAAAACAGCAGCAAGCCTTTGGTCAGGTTTTTCTCTGATTATCATTTTGTTGTTGATATACATTTACATTTCGATTATCATTTTGTTTTTGTTGATATACTGGTACATTATATATTTGTTAATCCCTCTCACTGTCCTCTGATTACTATGTTGGGATGGGCGGAGGCACCTTTGTGTGGTCACCATAATTTGGAGTTCCAAGGGGCAGATAATGTTGCATAAAAAGCCTCCTCCTGAGCTTACATGATTGTACACATACATTTTCTGAAAATACACTAAACTGTAAGGTCTAAGGTTTTAAACTGCAACTCATTGTAACCTTTGTCAAACCTTGAAACTTGCTGTAATCTTTGTAAAACTTTGTAACTCTCAGCCACCTTGCTTGTAACTTGCTCTAAACTGAATTCTCCCCTGAGTGAGTGTGTGTGTGTGTGTGTGTGTGTGTGTGTGTGTGTGTGTGTGTGTGTGTGTGTGTGTGTGTGTTTTGTTGAAGTTGCAATGCTGAGGCTGGAGCACATGGTGATGAGTCATCAAACTGGTGCTTTGCTGGATAAAGGGAAGTCTGGGCATGCTCCCTGGTGACGAGGTAGATGAGTCACAGGGGCCATACAGACATAATATAAAGGAGAGGGAGCACATGTGAGACTCTTTTTGTTTGATTGTTTTCCTTCCCCTGCTCTTGAGAAACTCCTCTCTACAGCCAGTGTCTCTCCTGACCAGCTTCCCAGCCATGATCAGCAGACAGACTCTCCAGAATCGACATGCCTTGGAGTCTTCTGCAATCCATATGCCTTGTGTGAATGCCTGAGAGCAGGAATGAATGTGTGTGGATGAGTGAATGAATGGAGGGGGGTGAGTGAGTGAGTGAGTGTGTGTGTGTGTGTGAGAGAGAGAGAGAGAGAGCTGGTTCCCTCTTTAGTTTAAACCTTTAAACTAAAGCTCTATTTTTGTAGTGCATACAGTGCAGTGCTAATTCCTCATACAGTAAACCCATGGTAGTGTAACCCTAGGTGGTCTCCAGTGGGAATTTTTGGGGATAACAGTATCTTGCCACTATTCTGGTTCAACTTTAGTATTTACTAATGTTTTCCTTCGTATTGGTCATAATTAAGACAAATTCATAGTACTTTATACTATAGCATATTTTAGGTAGGGTAGTAGATTTCCCATGTCTGGAGTCCTGTGCAACTAGGAATGTCTACCTGTGAATGCGGATATCCATTGATAGACATTGAGATGCACAGATCTACAGGGCTCTATTGTGTGTGGTTGTATCATGCCTGGGAGATTGCACCCTGCACCAGCGACTCCTCCCAGGAACATGGCTATTCTGCCCCTTGCCGGGCTTTATGACCACAGAATGGAGATGCCATATCGGGGGCCATGCAGCTGCACTTCCGGCATGGGGAGCTGGCTCCCAAGTGAGATGGGATTGTACTCAACTCCTTTGGCTGCAGTGACTCTTGGGAGTAGAGCCCTAGGGATCCTGATGTCTACCTGCAGATATCTGTGGATAGACATTTCTATTTGCGCAGGGCTCTAAACGTATCCTATTTTAGGGGAACCATGCTTATATTCTTTTGATGTAGGAAGAGTAAAGGTCAATCTTTGGAGTCTGAAAGATTATAGATTAGAAAGATGCCAATGTTAATCTTGTCTCTGCATTCATAAGTATTTGGCACAGCTGTTTGGGGTTATGTGTGTGAAAGAGAAAATAAATATAATTTCTTCCAACAATGTGTATATTTTTGTTAAATTTTAAGCACAGACAAAAACACTTAATGTTTTTTTCTTAATAAATGTATCGTGTAATTTTTCATATTTTTACAAATTTTATAAATGAGGATTCAGTAACTCTGCTATAACAATTAACTATTTCCCCCCTTTAAGGCTCTAAGGAAACGAGAAGCCAAAGCTGATGAAATGGAAGAACTGATGAAAAATAAACTTTTGAAATCTGAAAATGAAAAGAATAAAGTAAGATTTTATTTTATTACTTTTTAAAATAATTTTGAGTGTAATCTTTTTCTGTTGTGACAGTTTCCAACTTCTTGTAATCTAGAACATGTTTCTCAACTTTTTTGATACCAAGGATCTTTTTGCTGCATTCTTAAATTGTCAGGCAGGTCTCTGGGGCTGGTGCCAGTCCACAGAGGGTCATTGAGAAACTCTTGTCTAGAATGTCCAGTCTCCTTTATGTTATGTTTAAAGCCATGTCTTGCTTCCTTTAGAAGGGGCATCTGAAGTGTGAAACCTTGTGGTTTTAGTTTGCAAAATGGCAAGGTACTTTTTAGCACTGTACACAGCAAACACAGCCAAAAATGGACTCATCTTCAAGCAAAGCCCTCACTTTTTTTGTCATTGTTGACAACACAAGCAACTTCCCAGTTAAATCAAGCTTAAGTCAAGGGATTAGTTTGACACCTCTCTTCACCTTGTTTCACACAAATAAATCTTGTGCAAAGTTATTGGATTCTTATTCCAGAGCATATCTAAGATCTAACACATTCTTTACATCCTTGCAGTTCACTCTGATTATTTCCCATTTTGATTGTTATAAACTCCTCTTCCTTGCCTCTCAGACGCTCATACAACTCTCCTACAATTCAGAGAAACATTGCCAAAATTAGCTGCCTTGCCACTTGCCATGCCTTTTTTGCTTCTCTCCACTATCTGCTCTTTCTCCAGTGCATAAAGTCAGATTTGTTGTCAATACTTTCAAACCTTTGCTCTTCCCTGCTTTATCCACCCATGCATTGTTTCACATTTTTTTACATACATTGATACAAACCTCGTCTATTTTGTAGCTTCTCTGATAAACCTTTCTGTGTACCCTCCATGCTGCTATGTATGCATATATAATTTTCTCTATTAAAAAATAACTGTTTACAGAGAGGGACTCAGTAGAGCAGGGGTTCTCAGAGTTCATTGCACCACAACCCCCTCTGAAAAGAAAAATTACTACCTGACCCCCAGATGAGGGATGAAAGCTTGAGCCCACTGGAGTCATGCTTCCCTGGGTAGGGAGTCAAGTCCAAATTCTGAGCCCAACCACTTCTCATGTGGGGACTAAAGCTCAAGCAATTCAGTCCCAGGAAGGTGGCCTGTAATTTGAGCCCTGCCACCCATAACTAAAGCCCACTTCAGACTTTGGCTTTCACCCTGGTTATTGGGACTTAGGCTTTGGTTTTGGCCCTTGGCCCCAGCAAGTCTAAACCATCATTGGCAACCCTCATTAAAACAGGGTCACAACCCACTTCAGGGACCTAGAATTGGAGAACCCCTGCAGTAGTTAGAGGTGAATTAACTGCACCATATATAGAAGATTAAATACATTAGTATTGTTGGAAATCAGGGTGGCTAAAAATGATTTTTTTAAATAAAGTCTGTTTTTTTTATAAAATGCTTTTTGAGGGAAAAATATTTCAAGATCATTTTAATTAAGATACATTATAGCTCAAAGACATATTGTGGAATAGGTATTACAAATCTTAATCCTATAGTATAGACAATATATTCATGTAATGGTTAAGGAACATTTTGTAAATGAGTTCCAATAGTTCATAGATTAGGGACCCAATTTTATGGGTTCCAGAGGCTTCCATATAGATTTAGATTAATCTTTCTATCTAGCCAATCGGGTTCAGTTATCATTCTAGACGATATCACCAGAGATGCTTAGTTTTGCAGTTCTCAAACTGTGGATTTGTGTCTCCAGAGATTACATGCTTGTTAAAAGCAAAAATGTTTTTAAATAAACAATATATCGAGGCGAGTAATAACAGATCTCAACTTTATTGTTCCTCTGCAAATTTGTGTACACAGAGTTAATCCTTTACGTCTTTCTAAAAATGCAAAGTTTCAAAAAGTTCAATGAATAGAAGATTGTTGGGAGCAGAATGGATCTGGACAAGGAGAAGAAGTGTGGAGATAAATATGAGGCAGGACAAGCAGCTAAAACAAAAGTGGAACTATTTAAGCAGCATATTCCAGAAATTCTGAGGTCTTTTTGAGTGTAGCCTTTTTTGTTTTGAGATCTACCATCTAGTTCTCACTAGAAAGGAAAACCTATAATGGCAGCAGGCCATAAAAGAGACCCAGTTTGGAACTATTTTAACTAAGTTCTTCTACCTGTGGGCAGGCCCTCTGAGTGACAGACATGGGCTACTTTGAGTTTAGAAGCCTCAACCCAGCCCCAGGCTCCCAACGTATCTAACTTCTCATCCATAGAATCATATTAAAACGAAAAGAATATATGGAAATGAACACTTGAGACCTTTATTAACAATTAAGTCATTATACCAATAGCATATATTACACTGCTCTACAGCCAAAATGCTTTTGAAATAAATGTAGTCAAACTTTACTAATTCTGGTTCACTGAGAATGAAAATGATGCTTAGAATTGTTGATTGGCTCTAGTTTTCAAGATATGCTATTAGGTCAGTATATACGACCCTTGACTTGTGAATGGCGGAGGATAAGTGAGTTACAAAGGGAAGTGATCTCAATTTAAACCAGAAATGACTAAAGTACATCTTTGACCGGATCTATGAATATATCTATGACTGGGTTTGGACAGTACTTGCTTTTTAGGCAAAACAATGAATGATGCAATCTGAAGTTGGTATTGCGTCATACATTATATGAATTGCATCATGTTGTTCCTAGAAGTCATGGATGATGCAATCATAATGAAGCTTACATCACTCTGCTGAACAAATTGCCCTATATCAGCTCTAGAAATCATACAGTGTCGTGCTCTCTTATTTGTCAGTGTTTGCAAAGGGACACATTTCTGTTTAGCCAAAGTGAGCAGAGATGCCTCGTACTTGTGTGAACAGTGCAGATAACTTCTATGTTTGTGGTGAAATGACTTTTGCATCACAAAAGCGCAGTATAACCACTATAGTTAAGAAAGCCTATCACCTTTATTTTGGCTGCAAAATTGGAGATCAGGACAAGAGGTGGGCCCCACACATATGCTGCAACACTTGTGCAACAAATCTTCGCCAGTGGTTGAACAGGAAAAGGAAATCTATGCCTTTTGCAGTGCCAATGATTTGGAGAGAGCCAACAGATCATACCAGCAATTGTTACTTCTGCATGGTGCCTCCAGTTGGGAAAGATGTGTCAAAGAAGAAAAAGTGGACTGTGCATTATCCAAACATTCCATCAGCTATACACCCAGTACCCCACGGAGAAGGACTTCCGGTTCCTGATGCACCAGAATCATTCTCACTTGAGTCAGACAAGGAAGAGGATGAAACTTCTGGTCCTGAACCATCAATGTCACAGGACTCACATTTTCTCCCATCCTCCTCCTCTGAACCACACCTCATAACACAAGGTAAACTGAATGACCTTGTCAGGGATTTGGATCTATCCAAGAGTAAGGCAGAGCTGTTGGGCACTGATGCAGGGAGACTGACAAAAATACGTAATGCAATTGTGATATTAGGAAATCAAATATTTTTGAAGCAATTCTTTTGGCTTGCAGTACAATTTAAAGTTGGTAGAATGTATACGTTTCAGGAGAACAGTCTTGTCACAGAGATCTTTTGAAATGTCGTCATTGTACCTTTGTAATAACAAAAAATAACATTGACTTGATAGTGCCGTTCTGCATCAGATTGAGATGTTAGGCTGTGATTTGAGGAAAACTCAGATGACTGCCACTGATTTGGATTCAGAAAGGACTGCATTCCATTGATCATGAATCTTTTGAATATATTTAAGTCATCATTCAGTGTTATCCCTCTCAACATCTAATGTAGTATTGTGTGCTTCAATTACAAGATTAGTTTCATGGATAATTTTTAGCAGCTTCATCCACATGGATGACATTAAAATGCATTCAGATTTGGATATTTACTTCTGAATTGACGTAAGCTCAGTGTGAGCCTGTGGTGTGAGAGTAAGAGATTCAAGCTCATGTAAAGCCTCCCACAGAGTCCAAATGCTGTGCAACTGGTTTAATTCCATCAGTTCATGCTGACCATCTCATTGTTGACATGCCATGAAGAAAAGCAGGCAGATGCTGCGTCAGAATTTCCCATTTTCAAGGACTGCTACTGAAGGGGTTGTATAATTTGCTGGTTTGTTCCAAGTTATGTGAATGCTTCCTAGCATGATTCAGCACAATCAGTGCCGACAAGATTTAGCGTGTGGTTGCCTCATCTGGAGAAAATCCAGTTTTGGATTTTGTTCAAGGAGGACTGCATGTACTCCGTTGTACTTCCCAGCCATATTGGATCCATTGTCATAGGCTTGGCAAATGCAGACTTGAAAATTTAATTTGAAGCCTTCCAGAACTTCTAATACAAAAGTGGTGATTTATTTTACATTTTTTTGTGAAATTATCGAACAAAATAAATCGTTCTTCAGTTGAAACCTTTGAACTTCCTGCAATTTTAACATACCAAACAACCAAGGTTGTCTGTTCTTTGAGACCAGTATAGAGTTGCATCATTAATAATTGAAAAGTACTTTACATGTTGTATCTCTTCAAGAACTGTTGTTCGCACAAATGTCCTACATAGCTCAATAAACTAGTTTTGTATTCTGGTAGACAGATAATGGACTTGCATGAATTTTCTGCTCTCTTGTGATTCATGAACATGTTTAACATGGTCCGATAAGTGAGTCATACTTGCTAAGAAGCTCAAGTGTACCTAGAAAGTTTCCATTTATATGGTCACCAATATGCTGACTGGAACCAAACAAAGCCAATCCCATTTCAGAAAGGAAAAAAAATGATATTCCATATGTGCTCAAGGAGTTTTTTTCCCCCACTTATCAGTTTCTGTGTTTATTTCACTCAGGAGTAAGTTTTCAATTGAACTGTCAGCTAGTGCTGCTCCACTAGCTGAGTTCCATGCAATGTAGTTATCTTTATGTGATACTGAAGTTTCATGTGCAGGTATTTGGTCTTTCAACTTCCGCCAACCTCTGCTGATGCTTCATTTTTAATAAGGGGTGGTTTTAAAACACAGAAGCACATAATACATTAATTTGCTAAAGGCTATTGGTTATACAAGATTTTAATTGTGTATACTTCTCAATGAATATTATAACCGTTAGCGGGCATTCTTTAGTATGACTCTTATAGCCTTATTCCAAAGTCTTGAAATTTTGTCTAACATGTTCCTATTACTAAATTCCTCTAATAATTTGATAACTGGTGTGTTATGAATATGAACACAGGGCGATTGCCAGATTAGATATGAAGTTTATTAAATAACTAGAATTAAAAGTTTATTATCACAAAAAACCTTTAAAGGTAAGTCTAAAACAGGACGAAGAGGTAGCTTACAGCTGAGCCTGACATGGTTATTATATGCAAAGACACACACAAAACAGGAATACAAAAATCTCCTATGCAAAGATAAAGATCTAATTCAAAGGTTAGACTTCCCCCTCAGACAAAGCAAAATCACTTGACAGTAACAGAATTAATTCTGACTTTCAAAACCTCTAAACTATGCAAAGACTGAAAACAGCATTTCATAATGTAGAATCATTAATTACAGAAGCTACTCCAACCTCCCGTCACGGAAATGAAAACTTAGATGTGACCGAAATATTGGTGAAGGCCCAAGGTCCCACAATGATTTAAATCAATTTTTGCAGGTATATAAAGCTTCTTTTGTTGTCTCTGTTATAACTGCAAAGTGCATAATAAATGGAAATGACTGGTAGAAAAATGTCAAAATTTGAGGCCCTTTGTTTCCTGAGATGGAGGCCAAATGGCCCTTCTGGCTTCCCATGATAGGGCCTGCCTATGGGTAAAAGAGGCAAGCATACAAAATGTGAACTATGCAACAAAGAAATGCAAGGCCTGGTTGCCCGACTGAAACATCATGAGAGAAGTGTTCCTTCTCAGGAGGAAGCTGCATTCAAGATGATGAAAGGGACATGTCTGAACATGCATGATCTTCAGGTTGGTAAACTTTATTTCATACTTCTTAAGGATTGCTTGTCTTCCTTCTGGGCTATTCTTGAATTGCCATGTCTGAGCAAAATATATAGTTACTTGAGGGTACCATTGTTTTTGATGAGGTTGTGATAAAAAGAGCTGAAATAGGCAGATATAATTCCATTTCCAATTTCACATTTAAAGTAATACTGTGTGTCAGTGAATAGAATGGGTGAATACAAATAAGCAGAATGGTGGTAATAATAAAATGACTGCATTGACATTTTGTTTAGAAAAATCTATCATCAACATACAGGATTCTGAAGACTCTAACCTTCAAGATGACCATGTTTTTCTATAGTTTCAGGGTTACCTGCCAATGGTAGTGTTTCAGTCACATATGCCAGATATATTGTGGCTCTCATCTGTAGGAAAAAGAAAAAAACCTCCCTCCAGAAGCAACTATAGATAAGTTTGTGATAAGAACCAGCAGATTACCAAAGAAAGGTTGATGAAAAAATTGCCCAATATGTTTGTACAACAAATTCTCCTTTCCATTTGATTGAAAATTCGCATGTCATTAACATGGTTCCATCATTAAGACCATACAGTTCACCCAACATTAAGGATACAGTTCACCCAATGGAGCAGATGTCACAAGCAAATTGCTGGATAAGATATATGAAAGAATAACCGAGCAGTGTGCAAAAAGTCTAGAAGATGGAAATTGTTAATCTGAGTCTTGATGGATGGAGCAGTATCCACAATGATCCTGTTGTATGTGCTTGTGTGACAACAGAAAGGAATGTCTTCCTTACAGAAACAATCGATACATCAGGAAATACACAGACAATGAATACTTACAAGAAGTAGCAGTAAAACCTGTAACAGTTTGTGGAAAAAAAGTTCAAATATCTAGTACACAACTTAGTCACAGACAGTACTGCAAATGTATCCCAGAAGAAAAGAAATTTAGAAGAGAACGAAGTGAGTTCCAAGATAATAACATACAGTTGCAGTGCTCATTTGATGCACCTCCTAACCAAAGAATTCAGTGTTCCAAGAATAAAGGCTAGTGTTGAAATTGCAAAATATTTCCGTAATGACTTTGTAGCAGCTGTTCTGAAAAAAGTGGAAGGGACCAGGCTAACTGTCTGACAAGACGTGCAATGGAACTCAGTGGATTATTTTGAGCTCTGTATCAAGAACTGGCCTAATCTGGTGACACTTTTGAACAAAATTGTGGAAAAAACGGATGGCAATGCCACTGCCACTGCCACAGCCAAAGTTCTCAACATTGGACTTAAGAGAAGTGTGAACACATGCCCTGAAGCCTATTTCTGTAGCATTAAACAAAATGCAGGGAAATAGCCATTTTATTGCTGATGCTGTTGAAATTTGGAAGCAACAGAGTGAGAGATTTAAAAAAAAAATAGAAATATGCAATGACAGAGTTAAATTGCTAGCATTAAAAAAACAAACGAGACAAGCACTTTCTACAGCTCATTTTCTTGCAAATATTCTCAATATTTGGCGCAATGGTAAAACCATAATCCCTGAAGAAAAGGAGTCGCCCTATGACACGGGCATCCAACAAACATCCGTCTGTAATGCCAACTGTAATAAACTACAGAGCTAAGGGTTAACCATTCAAGAAATGTGTTTTCTGCTAATAGTCTGTGAACTGGTGGAAGTCACTTAAGCACTTGTATAAACTGTTGAAGTGATAATCTTACTTTTAACAGTGCAGCTTCTTCTGCGAGTGTAGAAAGACTATTTTCTTCCTTTGGACTGATTCATTTTAAATTGAGAAATTGTTTGGAACCTGAAAAAGTAGGAAAGCTTGTTTTTCTTTTCCTGATTATGAACAAACAGGAAAATTAAGGTGAAGATTACTGAGCTAGCTGCAGAAGTGAATATTTTAAGTCTCTCATGTTGACCTGGCTGTCTGTCTATTTAATTTTTAAAAAATTCATTTAACTATTTTAGTTAAAATTACTTTTAACTAACATCTGATTTTTTAAAAACTTGAATGATTAAATAAAAAAATTCGTATGGTTCTTTTGTTGAATTATTATATGTTTACTGTTGAAGAAAACAATCCATAGTACATAATATTGTTTTAGTTAAAATAAAACAATTTAAATGTCTGGTGATGTTCTCTTCCAAATACTGCATGGCGAGAAAATCCTCCAAACAGTAATGATTAACCTGTTGAAATTGGAGATAGTTCACCTCCCAATGACTTCATAAATATCTGCTTCAATTGTCTTTGGTAAATGAAATAACCAAACAATCATTCATTTTTTGATATAGCTATAAAACTCATCTGAAACATTTTCAAAAAATGAAATCTACATCTATCTCTGAGTTGTGTCGAATATGTATTAAGGTTATAATAACCACCAAGAATGCATTTCTTATGTAGAAAACCATGATTAAATAGAGTCTTCCTAATGATTCAAATAATTTTGATTCATATCAAATCCACTCTGATTGAAATTGAATGTCCATTTGATTATAATTTTTGGTAGTTCCCATAAAATGCAAGCTTGCACCTTAAACCATCATATTTAATATAGATATTTTAATTGCATAGACGTCTGGCCACTATAAATTTTCAGACTAGTAGTAATTTTCGCTTCTGTATTTGAAAAACTAGGAGCAGAGTAACAGGAGTAATTGAATCTTGCAGAGCATTGCCAGTAGATCATAATGCAAAGCATCAAATAGATGCACTCTTTAGCAGTTTTTATAAATGAAGCAAGCAGCTACAAGAATGTTCATGTATAAGAGCTATTTTCAGATCCTGCAACACTGCCTATTGCCTTTCAGTCTAAAATGTTAAACATTTATTTTTAGCCCAGGAGAAGTACTTTCTAAAAGCTGAGCTAAAAACAATTTAGGATTCTGTTTTCTACAGATAGTATGAAATTTCACAGTGAAGGTAACAAAATAGCTTTAATGACAACACGAGGAAGAAAAAAAAATGGAAGCCCCCATGCCTTTCTTTAAAAATGAATATAATATTGTCTCAGAGCAGCTTCTGTTAAATATAAATCATTATTTAATTCTTTTTGTGCAGCATGTCTAAAGGGCAGAATTAAAGTGGTTTGATTACATTGTGCATTTTTGAAATTTTAACGTTGATATTTCTTTTAAATGTAACCTTTTACTCTGAATTTCCTGAGTGTTTTAATATTTACTTTTTGGACAATTGCATCATCTTTGTAAGGCAGTTTATCAAAAATTAATTATATATATCTGGGTGGTTTAACATTTTAAAGCTGGTTTGGGAATGTATACACAAAATATGTTCCATTGGGGTTCTATGTGAGGCACATGAAACGTTTTCTTTATCATTGCCTACACAGAGGGTTGCCAGATTCTGCCAGTTTTTATCCACATGGTTATTTTTCCTACCAGTATTACAAAAGTGACGTGCTCTGTAAGCAAGGATATGCAAATTTTTAGGTGCACAAGCACAGTTAACAAAACTACTCTATCCTGCGAGACCATCTTGTTTATGACAATTTTGCGGTCCACTGAGATGGAGGGCCACTCATATGGATCACTCACCTGCCAAGGTTGTCCCTTGCTGTTGTAAAGCATATTGCGGAGGAGCTCTGGTAGTTCCCCCGTGGTCCTGCACTTCCTAGTGGATTTTAAGATGCCTCAGTGGCTTGCAGTGACCCTTCCATTGTCTCTTGATTCTTATAGAGTCAAGGGTTCCCCACTTAATGAGCTATTTTCATCATAGACCAGTCACTAGTTTGGAGGGAAAAATCATTCCGTGGTCTAAAGGTCCCCCTTTCCCTGGTGGCAGTCCACCGGGCATGGGGAGGGTTGAGGGCGGGGGAAGGGGAACTTGGACCTGCCCACTTACCCTGGGTTCCAGCCCAGGGCCCTTCTTAGTGGCTACTAGTCAGGCTCTTGCCCTTATTCCTCCATATAACAGCTTTTTCTTGGACCATTTCCTCAACCACTCCTGCAATACCTTCTCCCTGGCATCTTGGGAGCAACCTCTCCTGGTTGCCTCACTCTGTGCTTCCTTCTCCACGACAGTCCATTTCACCTCTCCTTCTCCCTCCTTGCCTGAGGGGAAACCTTATAAAAGGGACCAGCAGACACTATTTGGCCTAATTGCTGCCACAGGCTGGCTCTTGATGAATCCCAGGTGCCTGCCTGACTTAATTGCTGGACATCAGTCTCCTGCAGCCTATACAGGGAACAGGAACCAGCTCACCCAACCTCCTGTATACTTGCCCTCCATCAAACTCCTGCAACTTGCTCTCTTTGGTCTGCCACAGTATATTTGAGGTTAAGAATTACATACTGCGCAATATATTTATAAACTACACATTTTAATAATTGTAGATATATTTGTAGCATCCTACAACAGTTTGTTTTGCATAGTCAGGGTTAAAAATATAAGAATTTTTTTTAAATACACATTGTTAGATTTGAATAGTTTAAAATATTTTAGTTCCAAGATGAATGTGTAACTTTGTGTCTTTATCTTTAATCAAATTATAAAAGCTTGAGCAAGAGTTGGAGCGGTTTAGGAGGAAGTTAGATCAATCAGAAGGCAGTCGAGAAGCTCTTCTTCATCAGGTAACTACTTTTATGCCGTGAAAATTCTCTTCCTTTCATACAAAGTAGGATCAAGCCTGCCTCTTCATCTTGTTCTCGGTTACTCTAACAACAACGTTGTTTGGGAAGGAAGGAAGGAAAAGTACAGAGCAGTGCCTACTAATTGAACCATATAAGATTATGCAAAAATGGGAGCTTCCCAGGGTTTAAAATAGTCATGAAAGCCTTTCCTTCAGTGGCATTGTGATATGTTGATATCTGCCAAAACTACTTGAGTATTTATTCTTGGTGCGTTATAACAGTAGATTGGATCAAGCAGACAAACTGTTCTTAAGACCTTCATTTGTTGCAGATATCCAGCTGGGGATGAAGAAATATATATAATGCATAATATAGACATTTACATTTCTAAGTATCTCTGAATGCAATGGTCTCAAACACTCTTTTGTACTATTTTCACCCAACACTTTTTAATAGTTGAGTTGTTCGTGTTGGATAAACCCATGCATTGTTCTAGCCTCATTTCCTAGGGTGTTTTTGCATATTGTATATTTGTAACTGTGCTGTAATATGTTAAACAGTATTTGTATAGTGCCGTGGTGTCCAGCAGTTCTGAAGCAGTAGCCATTATAGTGGCTACTGCTATAATGAACTAACCACGCTTAACCAGCTAAATGGCTACATTTTTCAAGTCAGCTAGCCACACACAACTGGCTAAATAGCCACACGTGGCTAGTGGCTAGCGTGTTGGATACCCCGGGTATAATGACGTTAGACTTGAAAGTAGAGTAGAGAAACTTGTAACAATATAAATATAGTAAAAGTACTATGTTGTGTATATTTTTAGGCCCGAACAATGCACAATGAAAATGTTAAATCTGAAAGACCCAGGAATCCTGTATGGCAGTGGTTGCCAACCTTTTTAACCACAAGATCACTTTTTCAATTTAAGTGCAATGTAAGATCTACCTCAAACCTAAATACCCTTGCCCTGCTTCCTTCCTGCCCCTTCTTTGAGGCCCTACTCCTGTTCCACCCCTTCTGAGTCTCACCCTGCTCATTCCATCTGCCTTCCTCCCCCATCCTCACTCATGATCACCAGGCTGGGTAGGGAGGTTGGGGTGCAGGCTTTGGTCTTGGGCCAAGGGGGTTGGAGTGGGGAAGAGGCTCCGTGCTTAGCCCAGTGTGGAGAATTGGGGTCCAGGAGGGGTTTCAGGGTGTAAGCTCTGGGAAGGAGTTTGGGTGCAGGGGGACTCACATCTGGGGCAGGAGGTTGGGTGTAGGAAGAGGTTTAGGGCTGGGACAGGGGTTCAGAAAGCAGGCTGTGGCTGGCCACTGTTTAACCGAGATGGCTTCTGGGCAGTGGAGCAGCGGAGTTAAGGCAGGCTTACTCCTGTCCTGGCTCTGCCTTGCTCCTGAAAGCAGATGACATGTACAGCAATTGCTCCATGGCACCATGTGCTGGCCCTCAACTCCAGGCACGGAGCCCAAAGCTTCTACTGGCTACGGTTCTCCGTAATTGATCAATGTGAGCTGCAGTAGTGGTGTCTGCAGGCAAGGACAGCATGTGGAGATCCCCTGCTCTGCTTTTCTCAGAGGCTGCAGGGACATGGCTACCACTTCCAGGAGCAGCAGTTATCACAGGGATAATGACTCCAGCCATAACAGGTTAGGCATTTTAGAACTCTCTAGTCAAAGAATTAAATCTAAGTGTAAGAGAGAAATGAAAATTATGAAATGCACATACCAGTCAAAAACCAAAATGAACAAACTTTGCAGGCGGTAAAAGAAGTAATACCACCCTCTCCCCGTAGGTGTTGGGTTGGAAGATGAGAGTGAAGGACAGTGTGTGTTTGTGAGCAACAGAGAGAGAGACAGTGTGTGAGAGTGACAGAGATTTGCATTGCTAAGTTCCCTTCATCCCCTTCTCTCTGTGTGGAGATAGGGTACAGGAGTGGGGGAAGGAGGGACACCCTAACATCAGTGCCCCCATCTTCTCCTTTCCACATCCTGCACAGCAAGCAGGAGGCTCCTAGGGATAGCTCCAAGTCAGAGGGCAAGAGCGGCATGACAGTGGGTAGAGGACCAACTGAAGTGCCAGTGCTTGATAGCTTCTTGGCCAAACCAATCAGGATTACCTGCCAGAGGCTTCAAGATCTACCAATACTACTGGTGGATCCCGATCTACTGTTTGGTGACCACTGCTGTATGCCATCAAAAAGTCTCCCTATTTTTCCCAGTACTTTCCCTTCCCCCTCTGTTTTGGGAGAGCAAGAAAAAGAGGTGAGTTTGGTTGAGGGGGACCTTGGATTCAGATTTATTAGCATTCATTGTTTGACTTTTTATTATCAGTAGAGATTTCTGAGTTGAAAATGCTGTTTTATTTTGAGCTCACCCCCTTGTGTGAAGGTACCTCAAAAGGGGGATATCATAAAAACTTTATCCATCATGTTGGGAGATGGGGGGGATGCTGGTAAGTAAAAAATACTGGTTGACTCGGAGGGAAGGAGTTTAGGTGTAGGAGTGGCTGGGCGTTGGGCTGGAGGGGGGAAGATGAGTGCAGGGCCTTGGAGGGAGTTTAGGTGTGGAAGAGAAGTTGGAGAAGGGTATGGGGCAAGGGAGAGGTTTTTGGGGTGCCAGATCCATGCTCCACAAGTGGTGACCTGTCCCTACTGCTCCTAGGCAAAGGAGCGGCTAGGGGGCTCTGTGCACTGTCTCCGCTATAGTCACTGACACTACAGCTACTATTGGCTACATTTCCCAGGCAATGGGAGATGCGGAGTCAGTGCTTGGGGCAGGGTGAGGACTGTGCACAGAGTCCTGTGGCTGTTCCTCCTCTTCCTAGGAGCAGCAGGGACATGTTAATACTTCTGTGGAGCCAGATAGGGAGCCTGACAACCCTGTGCCAACAAGATTATAAACTGGACTTTCAATTAAAATCAGAAATGCTGGTTTATAGAGCTTTCTGGTTGGTAAAGTGCCAGGTATCACATCTTTTACTGTATTATGTTTCATACATGATGAAGTGTCTTGGGACAGTGTGGTGGATTAATATTTTGCTTTAATTTTGGTTCTGTGCTTGGCTTGCTTTAGCACACACGTTAATGGTGCTCTATCAAATATTCTTTGCATTGTTAAAATGTGCCATACAGTATATTCAGAAAGAAAAGTGAGCTGTGGAATGCACTCTTCTCATATCAAGAAGCATTGATATGTACATATCCTACTTCTGATGACTAATCTTTTTTTTCCCCTTTCTTAAATCAGCTATGGAGATAGAATAAGCCAATTACAGCATGTGAAAAATTATTAGAACTTGGTGGTTTAAATTAAACCTTTTCCTTGCAACTGGCAAGATAGTGATTTTTATAATGGTTCATTTGTTATTTGGATAATCAGTTTCTTATATCTAGGAATGAACTTCCATTTCTTTTATGCTTACCGTTTCTAAGCATTTAGGCATCTACTAAAAAAGTGGTAATTATATCAAGTCTTTTAAAGTTTATGATATTTGGTAGAATTGAATTGTTTGTATTTTTTGTTTTGTTTTATTCAATTTTTGGTACTTGTCTATCTGTCAGATGGAGGGTCTCCGTTCCCAATTACTCAGAGCAGAAGAAGACCGCATGGATTTGCAGAATCAAGTTTCACAGGTTGCCTTGCACCGCCAGAACTGTTATGATGAGCAAGAGGATGACAGAAGAAGCAGATTAGGTACATCCTTTTCCTGTTTAATGGGAGATCAATTTACAACTTTGCAAAAGAATGATCTCTGTCTTTGAGTTGCAATCTAGATCCTCTGTTGGTTGAACTATTACTGCTGGTTATCATCTTAGCTCAATTAACTTTTGTTAGTACTATTGTGAGATGTTAATAGCTAAATAGTTGGGAGAAATACAATATTTATGAGGTGACTAAAATATATTCATACTGGTTTAACCCCCCTCCCCCAATGTATCAGGTTATTCAGTTGAGCCAGCATCAATGATTTCTTCATAGAAGAGAAATTTTTGAACTGTTTTGAAAGTATCAAAAGATTTACTATGCAAATTTTGTATAATATTTTTCTGAAATGTTGGTTAACACCACATTACAGCACAGTCCAAGATTCACTTTTCTATGTAGAATTTTGCTTAATTAAAAAATCTGCTGAAATGCCTATTAAACATCCAAATTATCCTTCAGAAATAACAATTTATCCTTATTGATTACCTTTAGTTAACACTTGTATTTGCAACACTTTTAGAAATCATAGAACACTAAAACTGGAAGGGACCTTGAGAGGTCATCGAGTCCAGTCTCCTGCCCTCACAGCAATACTCAGTACAGTCTAGACCTTCCCTGATAGCTGTCTATCTAACCTGCTCTTAAATATCTCCAGAGATGGAGATTCCACAGCCTCCCTAGGTAACTTATTCCACTGTTTAACCACCCTGACTGTTGGGAAGTTTTTCCTAATGTCCAAGCCCATTGCTTCTTGTCCTATCATCAGAGGCCAAGGAGAACAATTTTTCTCCCTCCGCCTTGTGACACCCTTTTAGATACCTGAAAACTGTTATCATGTCCCCTCTCAGTCTTCTCCTTTACAAACTAAACAAGCCCAGTTCTTTCAGTCTTCCTTCATAGGTCATGTTTTCTAGACCTTTAATCATTTTTGTTACTCTTCTCTGGACCTTCTCCAATTTCCCCACGTCCTTCTTGAAATGCGGTGCCCAGAACCGGCCACAATACTCCAAATGATGCCTGATCAGTGCAGAGTAGAGTGGAAGAATGACTTCTCGTGTCTTGCTCACAACACTCTGTTAATGCATCCGAGAATCATATTTTCTTTTTTTGCAACAGTGTCACACTGTTGACTAATGTGGTTCACTATGACCCCTAGATACCGTTCTGCAGTACTCTTACATTACATTACATTAGTTTGTGGTTCACTATGACCCCTAGATACCTTTCTGCAGTTCTCTTCCTACATTACATTAGTTTGTGGTTCACTATGACCCCTAGATACCTTTCTGCAGTACTCTTCCTACACAGTCACTTCCCGTTCTGTATGTTTGAGACTGATTGATTGTTTCTTCCTAAGTGAAGCGCTTTATATTTTTCCTATTAAACTTCATCCTATTTACCTCAGACCATTTCTCCAGTTTGTCCAGATCATTTTGAATTATGATCCTATCCTCCAAAGAAGTTGCAACCCCTCCCAGCTTGGTATCATCTGCAAACTTATTAAGTGTTCTCTCTAAGGCAGTATCTAAATTGTTGAGGAAGATATTGAACAGAAATGGTCCCAAAACAGACCCCTGCAGAACCCCACTTGTTATGCCCTTCCAGCAGGATTGTGAACCGTTCATAACTACTCTCTGAGAACAGTTATCCAGCCAGTTATGCACCCACCTTACTGTAGCCCCATCTGCCTAGTTTATTGATAAGACGATCACGCGAGACCATATTAAATGCCTTACTAAAGTCTAGGTGTACCACGTCCATGTCCACTGCTTCTCCTTTATCCACAAGACTCGTTATCCTATCAAAGGAAAGCTATCAGATTAGTCTGACATGATTTGTTTTTACAAACCCATGCTGGTTGTTACCTATCACCTTATTATAAGAACACAAGAATGGCCGTACTGAGTAAGACCAAAGGTCCATCTAGCCCAGTAGCCTGTCTGCCAACAGTGGCCAGCACCAGGTGCCCCAGAGGGAGTGGACTGAAGACAATGATCAAGCGATTTGTCTCGTGCCATCCATCTCCATCGTCTGACAAACAGAGGCCAGGGAACCATTCCTACCCTCCATGAATTTATCTAGATTCTCTTTAAACTTTGTTATAGTTCTAGCCTGTTATAGTTCTAGCCTTCACAGCCTCCTCTGGCAAGGAGTTCCACAGGTTGACTATGCGCTGTGTGAAGAAGAACTTTTTTTTATTAGTTTTAAACCTGCTACCCATTAATTTCATTTGGTGTCCTCTAGTCCTTATATTATGGGAACTAAAGAGGACCTTTTCTTTATTCACCCTCTCCACACCACTCATGATTTTATATACTTTTTATCTTTATAGATTTTATCTTCCAGGTGTTTGCAGATGTATTCCTTAATTACTTGCTCCATTATCTTTTCTGGCGCAGACAGATATGCCCCAGATTCCTAACTGGCTCTCAGAAGCCTTGAACTCACAACCCTGGGTTTAGGAGGCTAATGCTCAAACCACTGATTCATCCCTCCCTGTCAGAGGGGTAGCTGTGTTAGTCTGAATCTGCATAAACAACGAGAAGTCCTGTGGCACCTTCTAGACTAACAAATTTATTGGCACATAAGCTTTCATGGGCAAAGACCCATTTTGTCAGGTGAATTGGTAGTCATTTTGAACCACCTGATAAAGTAACCATTTTGCTTAAAATTGAGTTTATTTGCAACAATAATATGAGCCTTATATTCCTTTCCATCATTTATTTTGGAGTTATAACTATGCACTAAAATGTTGATATAAAACGCAAAGAAAGAAACAAAACTTGTCCTGGAGCAATTTTACCGAAAACAGGAATAGAGCTTAAAGCAAACTTTCAACAGAAAGTAGTCTGGGGGTAGAACAGAGTGTCATGAGACGGGATAGGGACTGATGTTTTCTGAATTTTGAACAGGTAAATAACTGAAGAATCTTGATTATCAGTTGAAGAACAGCTGATATAATTACTGCAGTTTTTATATAGAAATGTACATTATAAGTTCTGCATAAGCATGAAAACATAGCTGTATCTAGGTAAGTATGTAAAAAGTCAGACATCTTGATAATCTTTTATAAAGTACTCTTCACTATAGGATATTCATATGTTCCCAATAATAACCCATAATTTATATGGGAAGAAGAAAATAGTACTGCGAATGTAGGAATGAGAATCTTAATCTCTTAGGCTTCAGTGCTTTCACTTAGCATATTAGTGCTGTTTATTTGTTCACAAATGGATCACTCTTTTTTTGTAGTTGTTGAAAGGTCTGAGCGGGAGAAGCAAGTGTTGGAAAAACAGATCCTGGAGTTAAGAGCTAAACTGAATCATAACGTTGTCATGTCAGAGGTAGAAGAGCTGAAGCGATGCATAGAGCACAAGGACAAGGAGAAAGCGCAACTTGCAATGCATATAGAGGTAACCTTCTCTTTATAAGTGGCTTCATGTATTTTTGAGACAGGTGATGTGGTAGGTAGGGTGATGACAAAACAAATATTTCATTTACACTCAGATCTTAGTGGTTCAGGAGCCATATTAGCAGTCAGTGTTACACTAAAGAGCAACAGTAGTGTGAAGTAATTGTTTTATTTATTATTTTAAGGTATATAAAGGACTTAAGCTAGACGAGATGGTGCCCCAGATGAGTATCTTGGGTGCCCCCTTCATTTTTAAACTTTTGTATACAATAGCGCATTTCATTACTTTCATTCATGATTTGCATGCATGATGTATCCCTGTCATGTAAGATGATAAATTTGCACGAGATTCTGTAAATTATGTCCTATATAAGCAAATAAAACAATTCTTTCCTATAAGCTTATAGAAACTTAATTTTAAAAATAACTGAAATGTATTAACGTGAAGAAATTAAAGTGTGAACCAACTTTGGGTGGACAAATAATAGTGTTAATATAGATGACTGTCTTAGAATGTTAACCCTAGTTCTTTAATTCAAAAGGTTGGTTTTCATGCTTCTGCTCTAATGAACATGCACAGCTTCAGTGATTCAAAGGCTGGCCAATGCCATTTTCAAGCAATAGAATAACGAGCAGTGTCAGTCTCTCATTTCTTTGGCCATTGTCGTTTGAATATATTTTAATGAGTCTAAGCTGTGAAAAGCTGTGCTCATCACACCTTATCATTGACATTTGAACATTCTCAATGTTTCAGTGTCAGGTTAAGGTTTATATAATTACTCAAAAGTATTTTTCTGCTTACTGAGGTCATATGAAAACCTCCATCTCTTTTTCTGGTGCTTCATTTATCCAGACCTTTCTTTGGACACTTAGCAGTATCAACAAGCAAACAAAAAACTTCCCTCTTAAATTTTTCATTCAAGCTTCCCATAACCTCTCCTCTGCTTTTGTTTAAAAACAAAACAAAAAAAACCCACAAACCAAACCTGAGTTTTTCAAGTCAGACTCAATTCCTAACATTTTTGCCATTTCTTTGGGAGCCATGATAGCATCTTCAAATCCATTTTCTCTGTCAGCCTCACTAAAACCAAGATTGTTTTTCATCTTAGTAGTGGTTGCAATTTCTTCAACTGAGTTTGTAATGCCTTACTTGGAACAAAATATTGTGCCAAACCACAGCTGAGAGAAGAAATTTGAAGTCAGTCATCTGGTCTACCAAATTTTGCATCTTATGTTGGATTCTGGCCTTGGCTTTACTCAACTGCACCAGTTCCATCTGAGTATCATAAACAGCATCATGTGATATTTCACTAACCTTACATGTTAGTGTTGCTCTCTCAGTGAGTGTCACTTCTGTGGCTTCATGGTGAGATTTGTGATATTGTCTGTGATTTGATGCTGAAAACAGGACATATATCCTTTGCAGTAATCCGAAGAGAGATATTGAATCTAAAGAAGATACTTCTGCATCTGACACAATTATGCTGAGGCAATGGCATCCACAAAGCATGAAGTAGCTCTTGTATTCAATACAAGGAACCTTGCATGATGCCACTGTCTGTTCCTTTTGTGTTCGCACGATTAGCCTTGGCTATGACTGTCCAGAAGATTTATTTTATTCTAATTCAGAATGTTAATAACAATTCTTCTAGACATTTTCTAGTAGAGTTGTCCAGACTGGACACAGATAAAGTGTTCCTTTACTTGGTTACCACCATCCTTTTCATCAACAAATTGTACTGTAAGTGACATCTTTTCACTGTGACTAATGCTGGAAATGCAGTCCGTTATTACTAGGGCTTGACAAACCCTGGCGAGAGCTACTCGCCAGCCCCACACTGCGCATGTGCCAGACCGGCACTGCGCATGTGCGAAGCTCTGGTGAATGGGGCGCATGGAGCGACTGGCTGAAATCTGCTCGCCTCGGGCAGCAGTTTGTCGAGCCCAGGTTATTACGGCATACTACTGTGCTTTACCAAGCTGCATCAATATGATGTTAAGCATCTTTCTTACCATTAGGGCAATCAATTCATTCTGAATTGTTTTGCTGTAGTAATGACCCAGAGCTCTACAAACCAGTCAACGTACCTGTTCACACATGGCATTGTCTTATTTCCCAAGGTGCTCCACCAAACGGAGGAAATTACTGTAATGTCTAGAGAACAACTTATCAGGTGAACCCCCCCTTACACAAATTATTCTTTACAAGGAAGAAAATAATTCAAATCAGATGTTTGAACACATTCCTGCAATGCTGAGTTTCTACATTTAATAATATGCTGTTTTCCCATGCTACTTAAGAGAGGCAACTTCAGGCACTGAGGGATCCTGGGATCAGCAAATGCAGCAGATTCTGATGCTGGGGGAGCGAAACAAATTCTCAGTGTGTAGAAGGGAGTGCTGCCTTGGTCCATTCCCCAACTGTACAATCATAGTCCTCATCACGCAACAAGGCAGCTATGAGACCCTTTCAGACTAGCAATCTGGATGACTTTAGGGAACACTAGTCCTCCATCCAGAATCTCTCCAACAGGAATGGGCTTTTTTCACCTTTTGCATCCATTTGCTCCAAATGGTATTCAGGTGACCCTCTGCTCACTAGGACTGCATATATAGCAAGTGGTGAGAAAACAGCTTCCCTCTCCCATTCCCACTTCCTAGGCTTTGGTCTCCCTGGCAGAGTGTCTCTTGGAGAAGAGAGAGTCTCTGAGTTTAGCTGTTGCCTCCCTGCCATCCAGTTGCTTGTGCAGCTTAGTCTGTCCAAACACCAAGGAAGCCGGAAGCACTCATTTTAAAGGTGTGCCTGATGATGGTGCTCCAGATAAAACTCAGGATACCCCTGATCCCCTCCGCCATCTCTTACTCATTCTTTAGTCATCTGCATCCCTTTAGGTTGGCTTGGTCACAAGTAACCTCTGACTGCTGAGTGGTCCTTGTTCCATTGCTGGTTGGAGAGTCTACGCACATGGTGTTAGCATGCAAGACTGTTTGTCCCAAGGTGATCATGATCTGCATATAAACATCAGAACTCAGAATGGATTGCTTAGCTTGCCAGGCTTTCTTGCCTTAAGTAGAGGGCAAAGTGATTCATATCTTGATGGACAACGTGGCCACTATATTTTTCATCAAGAAGCAAGGCAGAGCCTAGTTGTCAGCCTTTTGCCAAGAAGCTCTCTGCTTCTGTCGCTTATGTGTGAATGCCATTCATCCAGCGGCTGTGCACCTCCCCAGAGCTAGGAACTTGCTTGCAGATCACCTCAGCAGGATCATTTCATTTTTCCATGAGGAGGTGATTAGCGTGATCTTCCAAAGTGGAGGACTCCCTGTGTGGACTTGTTTGCTTCTGGCAGAAGAGGAAGTGCCTTGCACTCTGCACAGGGTCCTGTTAAAGATCAAACAGGACTGAGCGAGGGTTATCTTCATACCCCTGCCTGGTGGTATCAACACTGGTTCAACATGCTCCTGTACGTTTTGGTGACTACTGCTCAGGCCAGGACATAGCACCTTTCTGCACCCAAACTTGACAACTCTTCATGTGACTGCAAGACTACTGTATGGCTAAAAGCACAAGATCAGCAGTGCTTGGCCCATATGCAACAGGTTTTGATCGGCAGCAGGAAACCCTCCACTGGGGCCACTTTAATATTCTCATGCTGGGCTGTTCTGAAGTAGGCTTCACTGCAATAGATTCTGGACTATCTGCAGCATATCAAACTTCAGGGCCTGTTTCTTTTTTTTCAATTAGCACCTGTTTTTCAAGTGGCTTGGCACCTGTTTCAGCCTTCTATCCTCTGATTCTAGGCAGGTTGGTGTTCACTCACAAAATGATGGTTTGGTTTGACCACGTCTATCCTCAGGGCCTGAACCTCATGCTGTCATGGCTCGTGGGTTTCCTCTTTGAGCCTTTAGCATCTTGCTCCCTTGTCCTCTCGTGGAAGGGTTCTAGGTTGCAATCAGCTGCCCACAGAGTCTCTAAAATTGGGACATTTAACTCAGAGCTGTCCTATACAGTCTTCTACCAGGACAAGGTTTAGTTCTCTCTTTATTTGGCTTTCCTCCCAAAGTGGTATCACAATTTCAAACGAGCCAAAACATATTTACTTATTTTCTTTTCAAAATGGCATAAGTTGGAAGAAGAGCACAAATTGAAGTCTGTGGACATCAGGAGAGCTTTGGCTTTTTACACAGATAGAACTAAGCTATTCTGTAATTAGATGCTGCTGTTTGTTGTGTTAGCAGAGAGGAAAGTGTGTCCAGTGTCCACCCAGAGAATCTCATTGCATGGCTGCATCTGTTTCTGTTATAAGATACATCATGTTGCATTAAATGTAGAAAGTGATAGTGAGAAGCCATATCATTTATCACTAGAAACTGGTGGCTATTGCCAAGATACTTGTTCAGGAACTGAACATAACATAGAGGAATTTCCTTAGAAGTACAGTGGATGAAATGGGGTGATTCTCACTCCAACTTTAAATGTTCATAAGTGTTTTGAAGAGTGATAGTAGTAAAAAGAGTGAATTTTATATAACTACAATCTATTTTTTATATTAAGTTTTATGGCTATATTGGAGTTTTTGTTTTTAAAGAGAGAGGTTGGAAGTACAGTACAGGATGGAAAATCTGCGGTGTCCCATAAATCAGTATCTAAATTTAAGAGTTCCTTATAAATGCTCCAAATATTTTTATTTTTAGTTGAAATCATCTGCACAGAAACCTGGATAAGAATGTTTCATGCTATTTTTGGTGTCAGAAGAGTTAAGATCACTGTTCCAGTTTCTTTTCCCTAGTTTTGTTAAGAGTAAACTACACTGTGAAACTGTTAAAAACAAAGTAATTAAAATAAATCTGATTAGAGAAATTGGGACAAGTAGTGCTGTAAAGTTTTACAGTCTGAATAAGTCTGTAGTTCTAGTGTCCTAGAACAGACTGACCAGTTATTGTGTAAAGGATGAAAGGGATAATGTAGGCTTGACTTAACAGGCTTTAGATAAGATTATAGAGATTACAGGTTTTGGTTCTTAAATAAAAATTAGTACAGAAATGTTTAATTTTTATTTATTAATTGTTATTTATTAACAAAGATAAACTTATGTATTCTTATTAAACTACTATAAATTAAGTCCTTAGTGGCAATACAGTAGTTTAGGTCACTATCCTTTTTCCTTTGTTTGGGTTCAGTTCTTGACTTTGATTTTAGATTAAAACACAGCTAAAAGAATGTAATGATAGTGTCTAAATTCTGCTCCAACTCACTGTTTTTCCATAGAGATCAAGGAGATCCCTAGAGATAAAAAGGCAAACAAAGGATTGAAGGAAAATGTAATAAATATGGCATAAGTAAACATTTAAAAAAATTATCGAGAGGAAGCTAGACTGTCTAGGTTAGACTGTTTCAAGATATTATGTTAGTACAGGCAGTCCCCGGGTTACGTACAAGATAGGGACTGTAGGTTTGTTCTTAAGTTGAATCTGTATGTAAGTCGGAACTGGCATCCAGATTCAGCCGCTGAATCTGGACACCAGTTCTGACTTACATACAGATTCAACTTAAGAACCCCAGGCGTCCCCAAGTCAGCTGCTGCTGAAACTGATCAGCAGCTGATTCCAGGAAGCCTGGGGCAGAGCAACTCTGCCTCGGGCTTCCTGTAGTCAGCCGCTGGTCAGTTTCAGCAGCGGCTAACTTGGGGACGCCTGGGGTAGAGCAGCTCGGGTGCTGCTGGGTTGGTCCAGTAGCGCGGCCGCTCCTCGGCGCTACTGGACCAACCCAGCAGCACCCTAGCTGCTCTGCCCCAGGCGTCCTGATTCAGCCACTGCTGAAACTGATCAGCAGCGGCTGAATCAGGACGCCTGGGGCTGAGCAGCTGGGGTGCTGCCGGGTTGGTCTGGTAGCGCCAAGGTGCGGTGCTGCGGGACCAACCGGCAGCGCCCCACCTGCTCTACCACAGGCCCCGGGCTTTGCTCCACATCTCCCTGGTCTGCTGGGGGAGGGCACTAGCTGCATCCCCCGCCAGCAGACCAGGGAGACGGAGCAAAGCGGCGGAGGACCCGGGCTGGACCGCGGTGCTTCCAGCTGATCTGGAAGCGGCCGCGGGTCCGGCCCCGGGTCCTCCGCTGCTTTGCTCCCCGTCTCCCTGGTCTGCTGGCTCCCGCAGCAGACCAGGGAGATGGGGAGCAGCTTTTCTTGCCCCGGAGGAGGTGGGCGGCGGGACCAGGCGTTCCGCCGCTCGAGTCCTCCGGGGCGAGAAAATCCCCGTTCGTAACTGCGGATCCGACATAAGTCGGATCCGCGTAACTCGGGGACTACCTGTAATTTAAAGGGGCTGAATAGGAAGTTTACATTGGCAGAGGCTTTGTGGACCACCAGAGCAAAGAGTGATCACTTGTCTGCTGACACAACCCATGTTAGTGGGATCCCTAAAAAGGCAGGTGGTGTGTAAATACTGTATAGATTACCATAAGGGCAGAATTTAAGGAAGAGGTATCAGATATAGGGATGCTAAATATTGATTGAGTACTCAATTAACCTCATGAATTCTTATCGATTACTTGACTATTCTATAGTCCCCAGGCCAGTGTGCTCTAGCCCCACTCCCAAGGAGCCTTCTGACACTTTGCGCTGTTGCCTCTGTATCAGAGGCAATAGTGCAGGGTGCCAGGTGGGAGCTGATGCACAAAAGTTTAAAAACCAGCTCCTCTCATACACCAGCTGCCTGTTTCCCTGTGTTGCAGTGGGGGGTGGCAGCAGCCCTTGTCAGGGGATTGGGGCAGGCTGAGGCCCCAGACCCGGTGCGAGCTAGAACTGAGCCGGGCTGCCTGTCTGCCTGGCTCCCAATATACTTTAAATACAGAGCTGCAGTAGGGATAGGTCCTGGACCTGGGGCAAGCCAGGACTGAGCTGGGCTGCTGGCCAGCCTGCTAAAAAATGTACTGGGAGGGGAGGGGAAATATGTGTCGTCTATAGTGTTAACCTGTGAGTTTTTTGCTCATCGGATAATCAACTACACTATTATATCCCTAATCAGATGTAGCCAGGTTTAACACTAAGATGTTATAATCTAGAAGTTCTGTCGTTAAATTAGTCAATGCAACCAGTATAAAGAATTCAGGATATGACTGTTGTGATTGTGTGCCCAAACCTGTAAGAAAACAGACTGTCGTTACCAGAAATCCTGCTGAGAGCCCTAGTAAGAGTATTACCAAATGGACAGTGGGGCATTGTGATGTAGTCGGTCACAGAATCTTCAAGGGCCACTGTCAAAAGAGAATTGAACTAGGAATCCTATCCATTATAGATATATTGTTTGTGTAGCCTATATTCAGGATTGATTGACTTAATTCAAGGTGATTTAAATCATTGAATTAAATCACCAAAAAACCCCATTGATTTAAATCCGTTATCAAAAATATTAAGACTGACTGTGCTTAGAGTGCATTTAATTTCTGAGTAATCCACATTGAACTCCCTGGTACTTCTGTTTTTTGACAGAACAAGCATAGGAGGTGTTTCTCTTGGAAAAGCTGAGTTATGCTGAAGTAAAATAGGAAATAGACTTATGGCATCTCCATTATGGTCTTTGGCCAGGATGTTCCAAAATAAGGGGCATTTATTATGTAATCTACTATTTATTTGAGAGAATTTGACTGAGTATGAGTGAGTCTGTGTTTGTGTCTGTCCAGGAACTCCTCCTAAATGATTATAGCTAGGACCACCAAATTTGGTATACATATAGCTTTCTTTTATTTAAAACAAGGTAAAGGTTTGGTTGTGCCAAGAACACAGGATGTGCCCAGAATGGGATGGCTTCTCATAAAACCATACAGAAAAAAGACAGAATCATCAGGTAGGGGAAAGAGGCTTGGTTGGGGTGTGGCTCTTCCCTTATCCAGGACTGCCCCAACCCCAAGCCTCCCTCTCCCCAGGCTCCCTTTAGTGATGGCAGGGAGGCTGACACCTCCCTCCTGTTTCGTATGAACATTGGTGGCTGTTCCCTTTCATCAGGGAATGAGGGGAATACTGTGCACTTTGCTGCATTTCTCATTCTGGTTGGGGAGCACTGGGGGCAGGGAAACCTGGACCTTCCCCAGCTAGGGGATATGCACCCTTCCCCTGGCTGTGCCTGCGGGGACTACAGACACTATTGGAAGGCACTTCTCGCCTGGCCCCAAACTACTGCGGTGAGACAGGGCTGGGGTAGTTCTCTCTTCCTGGGGCAGGTTGCATAGTGAACCCCTCATTCCCAACCCCAAATCTGAGCAATGATTGAAAATGAAGAAAAACAAAAATTGAGTTAAGGAACTAAGCAATGTACGTACATTTTCTTATATAAAATAAGAAAATGACTGTGGCAACTGGTAACTCTACAATTCTCTAACTGCAGCTTTTTGTATTGTATGATAAATTAATTTACTAGGTTTAGAATCTAACAAGCTATAATTAGCTAAGCTAAACTTTTTTTTCTAGCAACATCCGAAACAGCAAACAGCTTGGGAATTTACTTGTCAATTTACACTTATACTAAAAGGCATAAAGAGAATCTTGAAGAATGATGTATTACAAAGTGAATTACTTTACTAACCAGTTGATCCACTCACCATATCCACATTGTCATTCACATTACTTTCTCCCAGTAAGCAGTTTTCATTATGATGTTTTATTCTTGCAACTAGTCCCTATATCATCTTCTTGCGCTGCTTACACTTGACACAATTTCATTTCTTACCCAGGGACTCAATTTCTTCAAAATGTTCCCAGGTAGGGGGTCTCTTACACCCAAAAGCCATGACAGTTTTTCTGTGGCAAAAGTGTGAGGGAATATAGAAAGCTGTGTGTGTGCTGAATGATGTCTTCCCTTTTTTCTTTCCAGTCAATTTCACTTCATTTTTGTGCTGTCTCCATCCTTTCCTATATATTGTCTCTGTCTTGAAGGTATATCTTAACTAACTCATCTGCCATGCTTGGACACTGTCCGTCAACACATAAGCACAGAACAAAAACAGTCTTACCCAGCTTGTCTACTCTAAATAAAAAAAAAAAATCAATTTTTTTTAAAATGATCAATTTTTATCTACCCTGTCTATATTAGATCAGAGGAATATCTTATTCTATTTTAGCTATATTTATATTCCCCCATCATTCCAATATTTCAGTGCTTCACACTTCTTAATGTGATTAACCTCATAACACCAAAGTGAAGGGGAAAGTACTAGTATTCTATCAGAGCTGAAATCAGGAGTTGGGTTGGTGACTAGGAGCTGGCAGCAGTATTAGTAGGGCTTGAAGTAAGACCAGGAACAGCGCTGGAGCAAGAGCAAAGCTGGAGTAAGTTAAGGTTTAGGGAGTCTGTTGTCACCATAAAGCATGATAGAGTGAGTTCCAAGCCCTAGGCTGACACTGAGCAGAGTAAGCTGCTGTTCCTTCTGTGGGTCTTTTATACCTAGTGTGGGAATCACATGATCAGTTCCTGACTTTTGGAGAGACTGCAGCCTATCACAAAAAGAGTAAAACTGCAAAAGAACAAGACAGAGATTCTTACTCTAACATCTTTTCCTAAACTGTGACGGCATGGTGAAAGAAAGTCGAAAGGCTATTAAAAAGGCACCTAAACTCCCAAACTTTATATTGGAAAGCTTTTCCTCTGAAAGGAGGAGTTGTAACAAGTAATATCCAAAAAACAATCTAAAAAGATGCAGTTCACTTGAGTTGTAAATGCCTTTTTTAAAAAAGATTTCACATTTGGTTGATTTGTCTGCAGCTTTTACTCTATGCTAAAATAATAAAAATCTGTGTTCTTTTTAGTCTTATTCTGTAAGTTTAATGTTTAAAGTAATTATAAAGACGACTAATGTCTTTGTAAAAGAGCTTGAGGCACAAACCCAGGGGTGTGTTGTTATAGTATCAGTTCTGATAATGACGTAATCATTTCTTGACTACCAAGAATAACATTATAAAAGGGAAATAAGCTATGTTTTTGGAATACAAAAGTTTAATTGTTCATGCATAATTTCAGTAAAGTATACAGTCAACTTGTCACAGTGATTTTAATTTGACATCTCTTCTTAAATGGCAAATCATTCTTTTACTCTTGTATTTATTTTAAGGCAGCCTTCCAATAATACATAAAAAGAAATGAGATTTTACTTGGCCTAAAAAAGGATAGAAAATCAATATTTAAAAAATGCTTTATTCAAAAAAAGTCAAATGTTCCAATAGCATTTTAATTTTCATATCCATTGTTAGAACATACTTTTACTTAAACAATTCATGACTAACTCTAAAGAAAAAACTGTTTTTTCTGTTTTTATAAACTTTTGTATAAATTGTGTTATACACTTTTTCTGACTGTGAATAAAATTTTGTGTAGATAATGTGTATGTGGTTTTTTTTCTGTTTTTTTTTAAAGAAGCTTCTTCTTATACACACATACCTTTTAAGGCATTGTATCACTTTGCCATAAGTGATAAATATTTATTCCTCTATTCCTATATACTGTGGCAGCCTGAGAGTAGGGGGCTGCAGAGGCCTAGTCCTATTTGGTGTCTGGGAGATGGGTGGGCACCAGCCCGCCTACATATAAAGGACCTCCCCCAGCCTGCAGGGAGGGTCCACAGAACCCAGAAGAACCAACTAATTACTGGGAACAAATAATGAGAAAACAGGTACGGGTGTGAGGGTCAAAGGGCTAAAACGAGGGAGCCAGATGGGGAAACCGAGCAGAGAACCCTGGACAGCGCCCACTGCTCCCCGAAGATCTCGAGAGAGCCAGCGGACGCTGCCCATTGGAACTCTTCCCGGATACGTGAGCGGATACAGCAACGGAAATAGGTCCCACAGTCGCAGGCCCCTCCCCCGGCTGACCTCTTCTCCCTTCTTTTATAGATTGCCAATTTGGCTATAGCCGGGAGGAGGTTGACCAGGAGGTTCCGCGACTTTGTGGGGCCACAGATGGGATGTGCGTAAATTAACAAGTGGAGGGAAAAGTGCAGTCAGAACCTCAATAGGAGGTTCTGGAGGAGCCAAAAGAGGGGCTGTAACCTAGCGCACTTGAGGCGCGTTTTGGGGATGGGGGTGAACCGCGCCAAGTACACACCCGTGCTCACTGCGCCGTGCAGGATTCTCCAACAGATGTCCCTGGTGGGTCGTGGAACCAAGGTCGAATAGAGGCTTGCCCACTGGGGCTCCCCACCTTCTATTGATGGTAGCAGGTCCCGCCCCTTGGTGTCTGGGCGGGACACAAGGGTGGGGAAGTGGATCGTGTGAAGCACGAGCGTGTGCAGGTGATTCTTTGGCATGGTTCAGAAGGGGACTGGCTGTATCGAGTGCAGCCGGCTCAGGTGATGAGGGGGAGGCGTTCGTGAAGGTACGCGGGGTTTGGGGCCGATGGAGAGATCGGGAGAGCCGGGGGTAAGCGGTGGGCGGGGTGCACCCTCTCTCAGGACTTTGTTTAGGTACACCCAAGCAGTGGGTGGCAAAGCGTCCTTCACCTCCTGAAGTACGTGCCGGGGAATATGTAGGGTGGAGAGCCCCATGCACTGGGCAAGCGCCCAAGGATCAACCCAGTCTCCCCAGTCATAGTCCAGGAAGTCTCCGACTCTGGTGACTTCTGCCAGGACCAACCTCTGGCGCATCAAGAGGGACTCTGCCACCTGCACACATAGATGGGGATTGTGTAGCAGGGGCTCCGCGAGGAGGTCTGCCCCCATGGTGGCTCCCAAGGACGTGGTCGCCGCTAGCAGCTTCCAGGTCCGGAGGAGGTTCTGGTAGAAGGCCGGCAGCCTGGAGAGGTCTTGCGGAAGACCTCTCAGATAAAGGAGTTGCCGGTCATATCAGAGCCCGCGGAGGCGACGAAGGAAAGGAGGCTGCACACTGGACTACCTTCGTGAAATAGGAGTCTCTGCAGGGCCCGGAGGCGGAGGACGTGAACCTACATGCGCAAACACATCAAGCCCTGCCCTCCCTCTTCCAGGGGGAGATGGAGAACCCCTGCAGAGACCCAATGCAGTCCTGGCCAGATGAGCCGTAGCATGAGCTGCTGGATACGGGCCAAGAGTCCTGGGGCCAGGACCAGGGTGTTGAGGCAGTGCCAGAGCATGGACAGGACCAATTGGTTGAGTACCAGTACCCTCCCATGAAGGGAGAGGCAACGGAGCAGTCCTGTCCATCTCTGCAACTGCTCAACCACCCTGGCCTCTAAACCTTGCCAGTTCTCCGGCAGAGAGGGATGCGTGGCGGAAAGGAAAACGCCGAGGTATAGCAGCGGACCCGTGCTCCACCTGATGCCCTGAAGCATGGGTGGGAGGGAGCCCGCCTGCCACCCAGCCCCTACACCAGGCTAGAGCTCTTGACCCAGTTGACCCAGGCGGAGGAGGCCGCCGAGTAGACGGCTTGGCAAGCCTCCATCCGTTGCCAGTCTCCTGGGTCCTGGACCACGAGGAGCACGTTGTCAGCGTACGCTGACAGGACCAGCCTGGTCTCCGGCTCACGGAGCATCAACCCCGTCAACCTCTTGAGAAGGAGACGGAAGAAGGGCTCTATGGCTAGTGCGTACAGCTGGCCTGACAGCGGACAGCTTTGACATACTCCCCGCCCGAAGCTGACCGGTGCGGTCAGGGTCCAGTTGAGCTTGACCAAGCACTCTGCGGAGGCATACAGCACCTGAAGAAAACCCACAAAATGGGGCCCGAAGCTGAAGGCCCGCAGGGTGCCCAGGAAGTACCCGTAGTCCATCTGGTCGAACGCCTTCTTCTGATCCAAGGACAGGAGAGTGAACGACAGACCGTCCCTACACCCGAGCTCTAAGAGATCCCGGACCAGAAAAAGGGTGTCAAAGATGGTTCGGCCCAGGATGGCGTAGGTCTAGTCTGGATGGACCACATCCGCCATCATGGACTTCAACCTTAGGAAGATGGGTTTGGCAACGATTTTATAGTCCATGCTGAGGAGTGAGACGGGATGCCAATTCCTCAGATCGCGGAGGTCCCCCTTATTAGGCAGGAAGGCGATCACGGCTCACCTGCACGATAAAGGGAGGATCCCGCTCTACAAGGACTCGGCCCAGACGCTAGCAAGGTCCGGGCCGAGGATGTCCCAGAGCACACGGTAGAACTTCACGGTCAGCCCGTCCATGCCTGGGAATTTATTAGTGGGCATGAGTCAGAGGGCTTCCGAGAACTCAGCTGGAGAGAGAGGCATCTCTAGCCAGTCCCAGTCGCCTGCGCTGACCGTCGGGAGTTTGTTCCAGAGAACCTTGCGGGTGTCGGTGTTGGTCGGATCTGGGGAGAAGAGAGAGGTGTAGAAGGCACGAGCCCTCTGGCACATCTCCACCGGATCTGTGAGGGGGGTGCCATCCTCTGCCAGAAGGCAGATGATGTGCTTTTTAGCTCCCCTCTTTTTCTCCAGGGCATAGAAGAAGCGGGAGCCTCGATCCTTTGGGAGATGGATGCGAGAACGAACAAAGGCACCCTGGGCTCGAAGGTCCTCAAGGACCCGGAGTTCCTCTTGCTTCTCCTGGTATGCTCCGCAGAGGGGCGGATCCTCGGGGCCGGTGGCCAGCCGCCTCTCTAGCTCTAAAACCTCCCAGTCCAACTGCTCTATCACCGCATCCCTCTGTGGGCTGGCCCCCCAGGCTAAGTCACGGCAGAAGAGCTGTGTGCGCACCTTCCCCACATCCCACCACCGCCCACGCCAGGCCAGCCAGAACTCTCGGAAGGACGCTACGAAGCCCACGTCCTCCAGCAGTCTGTTATTGAAATGCCAATAGGCTGGCCCCGGCCTCTCTGAGGAAAGAGAGGCCCGTACGGCCACCAAGTGGTGGGCCGAGAAAGGGGCCGGCCGAATGCTGGAGGAGTGGGCCCGGAAGAGATGATGACGAGACAGCGGTCCAACTGGGAGTGGAAAGACCGGCGACCCATCACCTGGACTTAGGTAAACACCGTTTCCTCGCGCAGGTGGAGGTCTAGCCAGACGTCCACCAGGGAGTGATGGTCTATTATGTCCCTGAGGACGTCCATGGCTGCTGGGCACTGCTTGAGCCCCTTACGGTCCCGCTCCTTGAGAGTTCAGATGAAGTCCCCGCCCAGAACCAGGCACTTGCGAGTATCCAAGGTGCCGAGGAAGGCAAACACCCGCTGATAGAAGTGGAGCCTCTCCGGGATGGACGCCGGGGCGTAGATGTTGACAAGATTTAATATCAGCCCTTTCATCTGAACCTGGAGATGCAGCAGGCGACCCTGCACGACCTCGGTGGTTCCCAGCACCTTGGGCTGCAGGTTCAGGGAGAACAGGGTAGCCACCCTGGCTTGACGTGCTGACAGGTGGCTAAAATAAACCGTCCCCCCACTCCAGCCACTAACTAGCCTCGGCGGCTGGAGCTGTGTGGGTCTCCTGTAGGAATATGACAGAGTACCCCTCCCCCGCGTTCTGGAGGAAGGAGAGTACCTGACACCTACGGAGACCCACCCCTCAGCCTCGGGTGTTCAGAGTGGCAAAGATGAGTGGCGGCATCGAGAGGACTGGGGAAGATCCTCATTGGCAGGAGTGCCAGTGGCCCCCATTGGCCCCCACCAGCAAACCGTGACTGTACCCAAAAGTGAGCAGGGCATCATGGAAGCTGCGGACCCAGTGGTAAGCTGTGGCCTCCCACCGCCCAGTCCCTTTACCCTCCCCCAAGAGGGCCCTTACTGTTTGCAGGATGAGATGAAAATCTCCCCAGTGCTGAAGGGTGAGAGCGACTTTGTTCTTGGAGCCACGGATGCCTTCCAAGAAAGCACGCATCTCGCCCCTCAGAGCATCTGGCGTCGGGGCCTCGGGCCCTCGAACGCCTTGGGGCCAGACCCCTCCTTGAGCCACGCGTCCCATCGACAACGGGATGCGGGGTGTCTGAGGTCCCTGCTTGGAGGATAGTGGTGGAGGGAGATCAGCTCCAGATGTGCTGGGAGCAGGAGAAACGAAAACCGCCTCCCGGAGGCCAACGTCTGGGCTAAACGTGGCAACCCCGGGGGTGGCAGTAACAGAGTAAGGGGAGGAAAAGATTTCAGGGAGGGGATCAGGAAAAGGAGGGAGACGAGGAAGGGGAGTAGGGAGACGAAGAGGTGAGGGATTAGGGAAAAGACAAGGATGGGGAGGAGGAGGAAGAGTGGGGTGGGAAGCTCAATTGGGAGGGGGTTTGAACAGGGAGCAGAAGTAGCAGCAGGGCAAGAAGCCCCAGCGGAGGAGGCACCGGGATGTGGTGCCCCCTTGCAGGGCAGAGAATTGGTGGCAGCGGTAGGGGTAGTAATAGTCTCCCCAGCGCTGGGCTCCAGCGCCACAGAGAGTGCAGCACCAGAGGCCTCATCCCTGGGGGTGATGTATATTAATGGGAGCTCCCGCCTGCTGAGAGCCTCAAGGGTTTCCACGGCCACGGCCGAAGTGCTGCCGATGGCCGGGCAGATGGTCGCACTCTGGGGCAGCTCAGAGGCAGGGAGAAGGGATAGCAGCGGGTCGAAAGGGGAAAGAGAGGTTGGTGGTTGTCCCTCCAGGGCCTGATGATCCCCCTCTGAGGCAGCCGGGGTCATCTCCAAAGCCTCCACCTGCTGAGAGAGGAAGGCGAGCCTGCTGCCCACCACCAGGTGGTGATCTTTGTCGGTGGCAAGGTCAGCGGCCGCTCCCTCAGTGGAGGTGGGAATGGTGGGAGCATCCTCCATGAACACCTCCCCTTGCAGGGACCCTGGGAGGGAGGTTTTTACCTCTCCCGCAATCACCGCTTCCTGGTGCTGTGAAGTGTTCGCGGGATCAGAGGGTGGGATGGTTCCTGCATCCTTCCCCTCAGTGGGCGGGGTGGAAGGCCGAGCACACTTTCGGCACCTCCCCATTGCAAGCTCCCATCCCTCAGAGGAAGAAGGCTGGGCCTGAATGGAGGAAGAGCCAGGGGACAAGGGCAGTGTTGGGAGGGCAAGGATAGATGGGGGTTGGGCAGCACGGTAAAGGGATACCTCCCCCTGAGGTAGGTCCTGCCCGAGTCCTGTCACTGACCCCGAGAGTAATGGATAACCTCAACGTGAGTTAGCAGTGCAAAGCTCTTACAAAAAAGCCAAGGCAGTTTTAGGTTGCATTAACAGAGGCATAGCATTCAAGTCATCTGAGATGATAGTACTGCTCTCCTTGGTGTTGGTTAGGCCGCAGCTTCTTTAGGCTACGTCTAGACTGCAAGCCTCTTTCGGAAAAGAGCGTCTAGACTGCCAGCAGCACTTTCGAAAAAGCAAGCCGCTTTTTCGAAAGAGAGCACCCAGGCAGTCTGGACGCTCTCTTTCAAAAAAGCCCTGTTTGCATTCAAGAACGCCTTTTTTCGAAAGAGCACTTTCGGAAAAAGGCGTTCTTCCTTGTGAAATTAGGTTTTCCGCCATCGAAAGAAAAAGCCGCATTCTTTCGATTTAATTTCGAAAGAACACGGCTGTAGTCTAGACACAGGAGAAGTTTTTTTTTAAAAAAGGCTACTTTTTTCGAAAAAACCCTCTAGTCTGGACACAGCCTTACTGGCGGTTTCATAGGAAGTCTCGATGACCATGTGTTTTCAACGGTTTAGACACTGCACACTGCATCTTGGCAAGGGGTTAGACTAGATGTTCATTGGTAGTCCCTTCTAACTCTGTGGTTCGTTGTCACTGTAAAATTTTAATAACCCAAGGATGCTAAACTAGTATGTATAATTCTCTATATATAAAAAATCAAAAGACCATGAAGATTATCTGGTCAAACACATATATATGAGAGAGCGCAAAGGCTATTTCCTATGTAAATATGTTAGTATTTAATTACGAGGTAATATGTTATTTTGTATTACAGAATTATATCATAAAAATATCAAAAACCTTACAAAAAGTGTACTTAGGATGAGATGTGTTATTGGGCTTTACAGGAGATAGATCACTTCATGATTACTAGTTCTGTTCATTTCCTACGAAGCACGTGGCATTGGCCACTATAGGAAGACAGGATACTGGGCTAGGTGGAACTTTGGTCTTACCCAGTATGGCTATTCTTATGTACTTTATCCTTTGTGGGCCTTTATGTTCATACATATACATAGCATCTTTTCTTCTGTTTAGTCTTAAGAAAATGATCAAGAATACACATTTTTCAATAGAGTTCTGGAATAACATGTGTTTAAGAACAGGGGAGACTGATAAGTTGCCATTGTGCCCAGGAGGTAGTCAGCTGGACAGTGAATTTCATTACGGGGTTCAAAGTAGAAGTTCTGCATCTGAGAGTATACATAAGGCTCCAGGGTCAGGGCACTGGCTGGGCTACATTCTGGGTCTGTAAACTTAAAACATCAACAAGTATCCAGGGACACAAATGATCAGAGACTCTTCACAGCAGTCTGGTAGAGAGACGCAAGAGGACACTAAGTTGAATGTACAATTTCATCCCCTTCCACATCCCTCTTCTTGCATCCTTTTCACAAGAGACCTTGTCATTGCAACCATAGAAGAGGTTCCATAGGATTGGAAGAAGAGGTTTCTGCACCTTATATTTTATCATTCTGAAGAAGGAAGAAGCCTTTGACCTTCTTTCATAGACATTAAAGTGGTACTGAGACCTCTTGCAAAATTCCTCCTTACTTCAGATACCAAAGGGATGGCAGGAGACAAATCGCTTGATCATTGTCTTCGGTCCACCCTCTGGGGCACCTGGTGTTCGTCACTGTCGGCAGACAGCTACTTGGCTAGATGGACCTTTGGTCTCACCCAGTATGGGCGTTCTTATGTTTTTATGTTCTTAAGATGTTTTCAAGAAACCCATTTGAATCAGTAAAATAATCATTTTTCTTGTGTTTTTCCCAAAATCACATTCAGCAGAAGGAAAGCAGCTGCTGCAGGCATTTGATGTGCTAAAGATCTTCAGATGCTGCAGTAATAATACAAAATATTTCAGGCCCTTTGACAACAGTGAGCAGAGCACTGTTAGTCTGGTGCCTCCTCCTGGACATTCTGGGGATTACCTGAGCAGGTAAAAACCCCTTCTCTCAGTTGCATGTCATCATTCTATTTGTCTCTGGTCTGCAGTCCTCCTCTCACTCCAGGAACTGCAACATGCTCTTCATAGTTGAAATACATATACTTTGTCAATATTCCTTACTTCAGATACCAAAATGATAGGTGTACCACAACTACCATAAGGACAATTATTCCAGACATGACAGGTTAGGCATTTCAGAACTCACTTCTCAAATAATTAAATCATATTCAGTCATTCATAACCTTTTCAATTATATCTTGCATAAAGCATATCTTAGTTATGCCATATTCATATCATAAGGTTTCGTAAAGAACGTGGAGTGTAATGTCACACAAGTACCCTAAAGCCAGCATTTTTGAGTTTTACTCTCCCAGCCCTCATTCCTTCCCTGGACTGTTTCCTGTAACTCTTGGTCCTCCCCATCTTACTTTTTCTCTGAGTGTAGCAATGCCAAACCCTCGTCCCTCTTCTCAGCAAGTGATGGATGAAACTTTCTGGCTTTATAAGATCCATCTCTTCCTTCCCAGTGGCACCTGCTTGCAGTTAATCCCTCGCTCTTCCTCTAGGTTTTGCCTCTGAATTTAATAGGCCTACCTGGACAACTTAACTTCTAGTCCTGCATGGAGTAGTCACCCCATCATAGGCCCTGTATCTGATTGTGGTTACAGTTGGAAGTTCCAAAGGCCTAGTCATTTCATCTCTCAAACTTTCAAAATAACATCTTATATCTTACTATGCTACCTTAATCTGGGTGATGTTCCTTTCCTATCGCAGGGGCATATTCTATCAGAGCCAAAGCAGCATCTTTAGTATGCTTTTGCAATGCACCAGTACCTAAAATATACAAAACTCTTGTATGGAGCAGCCTTTTCATGTTGGTTAATCTGGTGCAATGTTGGAAGAGTTTGTACTACAGTCATTGTTAGACTGACACACTTGATACTCCTGATGCCCACCATCCTAATGAGCATACTATTTGTTGGTCACCTGCAATGTGAATCCCCACTGACACACATTCAAAAGAGGTATAGATAAATGGCCTGCAGTAATTCTGTGGTTCTTTGAGATGTTCTTCAGGTTGAGAATCTCAAATTCCATCCCATCTCGGCTTTTGAAGTCTTCAGATAACATGGATTTTGAGTTGCAGGAGAACTGAGGGAATATCAAGGCCATTTTGCCTTTTAGGCCCTTGCATTAGTAGGTACAGGGTGAACGTGCAGTGCCAATGGACCCTGCTATTTAGAAGACTCCAGTTTGGCACACATGAGGTACTGGTGCATCTATAGTGGGATCCACATTGACTGTAGTGTTTTGAAACACAGTTACTACATGTTACACAGTGAAGCAGTTACAAATAAATTGTTACCGTTTTTTGATGTTCTTCGGGACAGGGTAGGGCTCTGTGTGTCTTGTATAGTATCTGGCCAAATGGCATCCTAATCTTACAAGCATAAATATAATGGGGAATGTAATTGGCTTTTTTTGTGTATATGATGGTTCTCCCCTGCCGCAAAATTTCAAAATAATAGTGTATTTTCAGGAAGAACCCAAATGGCTTTTGAGAATTGATTTTTTTTTTTTTAAATTCAGCTATCTTAAATGGAAGGATAGACCCAATTAACTCTGACATAATGTAGCTCTAGTAGTTGCTCTGCTTCTGCCATAATAAAATATACTTTTGGTTTGATACAAATTATCAAATATCATAGAGTTAGATAAGAACAGAGGGCCAGAGCCTGAGAAGTCCTTATGTGCTTAGCATCAAACTTTAGTCTTGTGAGGCTTCTAAGCTCTGTGGAACAGATCACCAGGTTTAAGTGTGGCAGAGTTCTGAGACCCCCACAAGGTGAAAATGAGAAGAGAGATCTTGACGTGTGGATAAACTGTTAAATGACAATTGTGTGTTTATAATACTTTAAAATCCTAAAACTAGAAAATTAAAACAGCACAACAACAGTTCTCTTTGTAAAGTGCAATATTATGTTTTCAACTTACATATTACTATAATTAGTTAAAAATATAAATGTTAAAATGTAAGGAAATGGAACACTAAGTATACATATGGATGTAAAATAAAGTATACTCTTCCAGTGATGGCAGTAATCTGCATAATGACTTTCACATTATCAAAACAGTCTTAACTCACATAAAATAAAAATTAAGCATAGAAACATTACATGATCATTTAGTTTTAGTAACATAACATTATACATTTCACAGTTCCTATATGCTCTAGCTACCTAAATAGCTTCTGTTTCAAATTCTTTAAATGCAACCTATTAGCAGGCCTACAATAATCACAGACTCTACAACATACCTTGCTACATATGATACCCCACTCAAGCAATCACTGCTTTAAAAATGACTGTTATGACTAGTTTCACATAACATTTCTGATCAATAAATCAAAATTATGTCAGAGATAAGATTGTTTTGGTAACATGAATGCAAGCATAATTTTATAGTCATTTGTTGTCATTGGACTTTGGTCTTTTTTTCTTTGAAATAGCAGTTTTATGCCCTTAAATTGTCAGTTCCTTAGTTTTTAATTTAAAAAAAAAATGTTGAATAGATATTTGTTGGATTACTGTAAACTTTTTAAATTTCAGAACTTGTTTTTCTTTACTGGACTTAACTATGTGTACTATATATTTTAATTATTGTATGTATTTATAGTTTTGGATTCAGGATACAAAATGATAATTAAAGGATTATATTATTGCTGGGCCAATTATTGCAACTTGCTATAGTTTTGTAACAGCCTTTTGGTATGTTCCAGCTAACTGGTTTGTAGGATTACAGTATTCTGAAAAAACAATATTGGTCAGGAGCACAAAACCATTGGCTATGATACTACATCATATGAAAAAACAGACCATTGAACAAAAACATGTTTAAAATGTACAGTTGAAAATACTGTTCACTTTATAGAATTTATTTGAGGAACCTCCTACTTAACTTGTATATCTTTCAGCTAAACAATATTAAAATGTCACTAGGGAAGACAAAGTTAGTAACAAACAATCATATAGATGTATGAAGTTTTAATTTTAGCTTGAATATAGCCTATCAAACTCCCCTCCCCCCCAAAAAAGTTTGAGACAATAATGTAGAGTGTATCATTGGTATTCAACTGCTCTATTAGTTTCTCAATAGATCCTGATAAAGGGGTTTCATATGTTATTTTAGTTTGTGTTTTATGGGGTTTTTGGTAACTTCTTCCATTTCTTTCCTGTAAACCTCTCTTTTAGTGAACAAAAAGTGCCCCTTGCTTATCTCTAAGGACATACTGTTCTAGATTTTCTGTTCATTACTGTCCAGGTCTTCAGATAGAAATTTTACATCACACAAGGCTTTCGAGTACACACTTGTGATACGTGATTGTCAGTTGGTCACTCTTCTCCATTCAGTTGAGGCATCTGGGGTGCTATATAGAAAGCCATATGCACACCAGAGGTCATACTACCCTTTCCCAGGCACTTAGAAGTCCATTCATTTACACTATTCGCTAGCAAAAACATCTTCTCCATTTGACTCAATATTTTCCTGTTTCAGGAGTTCTGGTGTCTGTGTTGGCTCCTGGCCTGCAGATAAATCAATCTGGTTCTGTCTTGTTCTACTTTCTGGCATTTCCTTCATCTAAAAGTCTGGCTTTCTTCCCAGCTCACAAAGAATCCATTGCCTATGCAGAATCTCTTTCCAGACAATTTTATTTTTTGAAACAAATGCAGTTCTTCTGCCCACTCTAGACTACAACTCGCAGTGTTTCCCTCTCCCCCCTTCCTTGGATGGGTGGTGGTGGTGGAGGGGGAAGGGGGAACACCCTCAGCCAACCCCTTTCACCTGCCTGGTGTTCTTATCTCTTTTCTGATTGGCTTTATGAGCAGCAATCCCATTTTCCAGGCACAACCGAACTTATCTTTCATTAAATTGTGGTAAGAGGAAGCAGTACAGGCAGTCCCCGGGTTACGTACAAGATAGGGACTGTAGGTTTGTTCTTAAGTTGAATCTGTATGTAAGTCGGAACTGGCGTCCAGATTCAGACACTGCTGAAACTGACCGCCAGTTCTGACTTACATACAGAATCAACTTAAGAACCCCAGGCGTCCCCAAGTCAGCTGCTGCTGAAACTGATCAGCAGCTGATTCCAGGAAGCCCGGGGCAGAGCAACTCTGCCTCGGGCTTCCTGTAGTCAGCGCTGGTCAGTTTCAGCAGAAGCTGACTTGGGGATGCCTGGGGCAGAGCAGCTGGGGTGCTACTGGACCAACCCAGCAGCACCCCATCTGCTCTGCCCCAGACGTCCTGATTCAGCCGCTGCTGAAACTGACCAGCAGCGGCTGAATCAGGACCTGGGGCAGAGCAGCTGGGGTGCTGCCGGGTTGGTCCAGTAGTGCCCACGGCGCTGCAGGACCAATCGGCAGCGCCCCAGCTGCTCTGCCCCAGAGTCCAAAACAAAAGCCTGGTCTGCTGGGGGGGGGGGAGCACACTAGCTGCGTCCCCCCCCCCCCCCCAGCAGACCAGGGACACGGGGAGCAGAGCCGCAGCGGGGTGCCGCGCCTCTGAGGCTTTGCTCTGGCAAAGCCTCAGAGGCGAGGGACCCCGCCACGGCTGCGGCTTCAGTCAGGGTGCCTGTGGTCTGCTGGGGACCGTCCCCAGCAGACCACAGGCACCCAGACTGGAGCGGCAGCAGCGGCGGTTCCCCGCGCCTCTGAGGCTTTGCTCTGGCAAAGCCTCAGAGGTGCGGGACCCCCCGCGGCTGCGGCTTCAGTCCGGGTGCCTGTGGTCTGCTGGGGACCGTCCCCAGCAGACCACAGGCACCGGGTCTCAAGGGGCAGCAGCAGCGGTTCCCGCGCTTCTGAGGCTTTGCTCTGGCAAAGCCTCAGAAGCGCGGGAACCCGCCCGGTGCCCCTGGTCTGCTGGAGACGGTCTCCAGCAGACCAGGGGCACCGGAGCAGCTTACGAACGGGGCTTTCTCGCCCCGACTTCCGGGGCGAGAAAGCTCCGTTCGTAAGTGCGGATCCGACGTAAGTCGGATCCGCGTAAGTCGGATCCGCGTAAGTCGGGGACTGCCTGTATACCAAATTTTGGTGGTCCTTGTTCTAACCATTTAGGATAGGGATGTGAATGGTTAACTGGTTAACCCTGTGTGCACTGTGGGTTGCTCCAGCCCAGCATGGCTTGCTGCAAGTCAGTAGCACTCCAGTTCAGCAGGAGCAGCACCTGTCTGATGGGCCCAACCTGGCTGGAGCAGTGCGCTGCAGGTTGTGGGTGCTCCAGTCCAGCTGGAGCTGCTTCCACCCACAGTGATTTAATTGGTTAACCAGTTAGCTGAGTAAACGGGATTTTACATCCCTGGTTTAGGAGGAGTTCCTGAAAAGATGGACAGACAGACAGATAGACTTGCTTACTCAGACAAACTCTCAAATATATTGTACCTAAAAAATTCTATTTCACTTGCTGAATAAATAAAATGTAAGAATGTATATTTGAATTGGATCCAGGCCAGATATTCTCTGGTGGAAATCAGACTGATTTCTGGTGCCTTATAAGTTAATTCTGTCTCTTTATGATTAAGGATAAATCCTTCAAAGAAATGTTTCCTTACAGTGATGGTTACTCATAAAATGGAGGTTAATATGTTACTTCTCCACCGTGAGATGAGTATCTTCAATTAATTGAACATCATGTTCTGTACTTTGCTTAAGCTTAGAATCACGTTATTTAACAAGTACATAGAAACTCTAGTTGTATGAACAAGATGTGTTCTTAGTGTTTGTAGAGAAATAATTATTTTTAATGATGCAGGAGGTCTGAAGAGTTTATTAATGTGTACTGACATCCCTTATGCTATCACCAGAAAGTCAGTAAATGGAAAGTGATAACAGCATATGTAATCAAATATTGCTTGGTTCATGATACAAAAGCTTAGCCATTATACAAAAGCCGTGGAAGGTTAAGTGTTATGATTTCTGATGTTTTATTTGGGGGCTTTAATTTCTGTCATGTTCCAAATATGAATACATAGCCTTTAAGGTTATGTTTAATATGCATGTTTTGAAAGTAAACTCATTTGGGTATATACAAATATTGCTATTTTAAACATCGTTTTTTAAAGAATTCTCCAGTTAGGCAGATTTTTGCAAGTTTAAACAGTCACTTTTTGTCATGTGCCAGACATTATATTTGTATAATAGGATTTTAGAAAAAGTTTGTGGTCATCTATTGGGGATGTTACATAATGTTTCCTTTAGTAATTGTGTAATCACCAAAAATTATCAGTTACACGGTTACTAAAATACTCTCCAGGGGTAGGGCTGGCAGCCAGTGCACTCCTAGCCCCACTCCAGGGCAGCCCCCTGCCACTCTGTGCTGCTGTCTTTGTAACAGAGGCAGCAGCACAGGGTGGCAGGAGGAGCCAATCCATGAGGGGAGCCGGTTTAAAAAATTGGCTTCCCATTTGCCGCCATGCTCTGCTGCCTCTGACACAGAGGCGGAAATGCAGGTCGGCAGCAGCCCTGGCCCACCGCGGACAGAGGCTGCTCTATGGCAGTCTCCACTGCTCCCCGCATTAGAGACAGCAGAGTAGGAGAGGGAGGGTGCAGGTAGCTCCACAAAGCCAATGTTTGTGGGGAGCCAGCTTTTAAATCAGGTTCCCCCGAGCACCAGTCCTGCCTGTCCTCATGCTGCTGCCTCTGTGGGAGGCGGCTCCCCACAGGCATTGGCTCCTGCTTCCCCCTCCCATTGCTGCCTTTGATACAGAGGAAGTGGGGGAGTGGTGCCTGTAGTCGTTTGAATTAACCAGTAAGTTTAGGCTTACTAGGGTTGCCAGGTGTCCGGTATTTTCGTCTCCTGTCCGGTAAAAAAAAATTTCAGAAAATACCGGACACCTAAAATGTCCAGTATTTTCTGATTTCCCCCCCCCCCCCCCCCCCCCCGGCCAGGAGGCAAAAATACCAGACACCTGGCAACCCTATGACACATACTCGGCAACTGGGCCCTACCCCTGGCCTTCCCTGCCCTCCCCCTCAACATCCCCAGCCTCCCCGTCCCCAGACCCTCTGCTTACCTGGTTCCGCAGGGAAGCTGCGTTTTGGCTTGATCAAGAAAACAAAATGTCCACCAGCAAAAAGCATAAAGACCAAGGGGAAGCAATCCCTTCTCTGTGTCTTTGTGCTCAACGTCTCCCCTGTTCCTATCCCTATTTTGACTCTGCAGGCACTCTGAAAGGAGACATGCTGTTTTATTATTATTATTTTTTTTTTTTGGCTCAACAACTTTGGTCTTCCCCTTCTCCCCCTCCCCCAACAGATTTTTTCCGTGGTGTTTTTTTTTGGGGGGGGAGGGTGTTCGGTATTTTTGGTTAAACCATCTGGCAACCCTAAGTCTTACCAGTTAATTGTTTAAATGGCTAATAACTAACATCCCTATGCAGTTGTCTCTGTTCAAGAACTTGGTGAGAGCTAGGACTGCCAAATTCAGTATGCAGATTCCTCTTAACATAATTTAAGGCAACGTAAGGGTTTGGCCGTGCTAGGAAAATGGGATGTGCCTGAAATTAGGTTGATTTTTGTAAAACTAAACAGAAGAGAGACAATTGCCAGGCAGGTGGAAGGGGCTGGCTGGGAGAGTGCCTCCTCTTCAAAGTGCCTCCTCTTCTATCTGGAACTGCCGTAGCCTCCAGCCTTCTCCCCCCATCCCCCGGTGCCCTTTTAAGGAGAGTGAGTGTGGGGGTGGAGGGGAGAGGGTTGAAGCTTCCCCTTCCTTCAATTCATACAGGGATGTTGTTGGCTGTTCCGCTTTCTCATTGGGAGCGAGGGGAAAGTGCAGTTTTCTGCATTCCTCACTCTGGCTGGGGGGCAGAAGGGGCAGATGAGCTGTGCACTTTGTTCTTACTCCCTGGCAGGTTAAGAAGGGTACCCCGGTATAAATGGAGGAGGGTGGGCTTTGGCTCCCCCAACCTCCCTGCATTCATGCGTGCACACAGGCAGCCCCCTACCCTAAGCGCCTTCTCACCCCAACTTTGACTCCTGCATCCCCACATCCCTAGCACCCTGTGCTCAGCCCTTCTTCAGCCCCAACCCTGAAGCCTGCCCATGCCCCCAGCCCTCTGCTGTGAGCCCTCCACATCCCCAAGTCCCTGCCCTGACTTCTGCACCCCCCAACATCTCCATCCCCTGTCCTGAGCACTTCCATACCCTAACACTCCTCAGCCCCCTGCCTTGAGCCCCCCAAATGCCACCCCACTTTTAAATTTCTTACAGATACTATTGTACCACAACCACCCCCAACCTTCTGCTCCCGGGGGGAGAGTTGCAATATGCCAGTATCTGTAAGAAATGTTAGTTTCTTTGACCGTTGGACTGAACCATGATGAGTAAGAAAAAGAGGATGAACATGCAAAAGGATTGCTTCTCAATAAACTCTGCAAAAAAGAGATAAAATGGAGACATTTGGAGTAGTGAGCTGTTTTAGCACATATAAATTAATGCTTAAGGTTTGAGAATTAGAAAATATTATTGCAAAAAACATTTCACTGTGGCCCTTTTTTGTTAAAACATATCAAATGATAAGACTGTATAGGGATGAAGAGGAAAAAAAACACGATGGAATTCCCATTTTAAAAGAAAATACTAAAATGGAATTAAATGGAAAAATATTAACAATTTCTTTTTAAAGACATCCACAATTACAATTAACTTCATCCAAATAACACCGTTGAAAAATGCAGTAATTTAAATAAAGCATGTACATTTACTACTTCTTATAAAAAAATATAGTTAATATAGTTAATATAGACTTAAGCAAAGCTGGGTAAATATGCTAGTTCTCTGTATTTACACTTTCACCAGCAGACACATTCCCAATTAACTGTTATGATATTTATACACAATTTAGCTTGGTATTCATATTTATTATTTTAGTACTAGAAGATTTACCTAGCATTGCCTAGGTCTTTCAGGACAGGTGGCTGGCAGTGTTGGGGTGCAGGAGTCAGGGCAGGGCCTTGGAGATGGGAGGGCTCAGAACATGAGGCCAGGGCCATGGAGTTTCAGGAATCACAGCAGGGGCTTACGAGGAAGGGGAACTTTGGTGAGAGGGAAGGGAGCTGAGTGAAGGGAGTGGTGATGGCTACCTGATTGGACCCAGGGCAAGAGAGCCCTTGCAAGCTGGCTCTGCCAGTGCATCCCGGTCCAGGGGCAGAGTAGAGCTCACGCAGGCCATCCATGTTGGTACTCTGAGCCCAGGTGTGGCCTAGAGGGGGTCATGTGTGCTGGATGGCCTGGCAGTGCTGGTGAGAGAGACCTTGCTGTGGCTTCTGTGGGGGCTGGCAGGGCTGCTGGCTTCCAGCCCCCGACCCCCCAGTGCTGCAGCCAAGGGCTGGGAGAGTGGGGTTTGGAACACGGAGGCCACTTACCTTGCCCAGTGGCTGGCAAGATGGCAAACCCTGACACCAGCTGGCCGCTCTTGGTGGCTGTCCCCAGTGGTCACTGTGCAGTATAGCTGTAGCTGTCCCCTGTGCTCGCTGCCCTCAATGGTCATTCTGCAGTATAGCATTTTGTTATGAGACAATTGTAAGATAAGAGTGACTGCTTTGTTTTGATGGTGAAGTAGAGATTCTAGAGCTTTTCCCATTTTTACCTATTTACCAATTTTGTTGTCTCCCAAGGCCTTGTGTTAAGCTAGCTCCTACTTCTAGCAAAGAAAGACAGAATACTGCTTCCTCTGAAACATAACTGCTACTTTTTGGATCAGGCAGAAGGGTTTAGTCAAAAGTTATATGAAGTACTCTGCCAAAAGAGGTTAAGTACATTGCCTCTGATACGGTTTTAGTCCTGGGCTAAAGATGGCAATTAAAACCATTCACATTTAATGTTTTATACATTTTTAACCTGACTGGACAACTGTATTAATAAATCATTGCCTGTCTCATTCACTGTTCTTGCAGCATCTCATGGGTAGAAAACTTTGTAATCCATACTTTCCCTACTGCTTGGTAGTTCAGGGTTTGTGTAACTTATTAATGTTACTTTTATGTGCACTTAGTGAGGCGAAAAATTCTGTTTGAAAAGAGCAGGGCTATAGAAAAGAGATGTTGCTGTTAGCACCCTTCCTCCTCCTCTTAGGCTACATCTAGACTGCAAGCGTCTTTCAAAATGCTATCTTTCATTTAAGGCCACCCACAACCAGTTCAGGCAGGGTATTCGGTTAGCAGTTGCTTCCATGTGCTGTTGCCTAAGGGCTAGCTGAGACGCATGCTTAAAGGGACCCCCCTGGACAGCTGTTTCTCAGCTTCTGCTGCTTGCTTGCCTACCTGTCCAAGGGACAACAAAGCTTTAGCAGTGCGTGCTGTGGTTTCCCAGATTTTGGACACCACAGCATACTCATTGCCATGGAGCCCGAGCTGCCTCTGGACATGTGATCTCCCGACATGGCCATGCTGCAGTTTCTTCAGTTTGTGCAGGCTGCCTTCATGGCCCTGCCTGAGCTCTATTCCGAGCTCATCATTGAGAACCTCTACCTGTATGCAGGAGCAAGGCCCTTTCAACTGCACCCTATGGTGGAGAGACGCTTTTGGAGGCTGGACACCAGTTCCGACTAGGGGGACCGGTTGGTGATGGAGCAGTGGGATGACCAGCAGTGGCTCCAAATCTTCCACATGAGGAAAGTGACTTTCATGAACCTGTGTGCCTGGCTCGCCCCTGCTCTCCATAGACTGTACACCCAGATATGATCCACCAGCCCCCTGGAAAAGCGGGCTGCCATTGCCTTCTGGAAACTTGCCACCCCAGACAGTTATCAGTCTGTGGGCAACCAGTTCGGCATGGGCCTCCTCATGGAGGTAAGGCACTCTTGGGCTGCATTCCCTGGAGTGGGGGGAGTGGGAGTAGTGGAAAGGGGGACCCTAGAGAAAAGAGGAATTGGGGGTGCTGTGGGTGGGATGTAGCCCTGTCCTTGTGGGGTTTTGCAGTCCCGTCCTCACACAGCCCTGCAGGGGGGATGGCGGCTTCATGGGGGGTGGCTCCTGGGGTGTGTTTTGTGGAGGTTAAGGGGGGAAGTGGGGACCTACCAAGGGCTCAGGCACCCCCTTTGATTCTGTGTTTCGTGTCTGTCTCCTGCAGGTGGTGAGGGCCATAAACACCATCCTGCTGTGCAGGGTCATCTGCCTGGCAGACCTGGACTCCATCCCGGCTGCATTTGCTGCTCTGGGCTTCCCCAGTTGCTGGGGGGGGAGGCATAGATGGAACCTACATCCCCATCCAATTCCCAGGACACTGAGCCACCCAGTACATCAACGGAAAGAGCTATTTTTCTATGGTCCTGTAGGCCCTGGTTGACTACCGCGGATAGTTTTCAGACATTTTCATTGGGTGGTCAGGGAGGGAGCACGACGGCTGCATCTTCAGAAACTCCAGCCTCTGTCAGAAGCTGGAGGCTGGCACATTCTTCCTCTAGTGTGACTTCAGGTTTGGGGATGTGGAGATGCCACTGTGCATCATGGGGGATGTGGCCTACCCCCTCATGCCATGGTTTATGAAGCTGTACACTGGCCACCTGGACTCAAGCGGGACAGTTTCAATGCCCGCTGGGCAGGGCCCGCATCCAGTCGAAATGCACCTTTGGTCATTTGAAGGCAAAGTTTAGGTGGGGGAGCATAACATCCCCCAACTGGTCTCAGCCTGTTGTGTTCTCTACAACATTGTAGAGAGCCAGGGGGAGGCCTTCCTCCCGGGATGGGGGGCTGGGACAGGCCGGGAGGGACGGGCCTTTGAGCAGCTGCGCACAGCTGCCATCCACCAGGCCCATCAACTGGGGGTACGCATCCAGGATGCCCTGAGGAAGAGTTTCTCTGAATGACCCCAGTAACTCTCTGCAGGGCCTCCCCAGTAGGTGTCTGTGCTTCCCCTCTATGCCTTCCCCAGGAAAAAAAAACCTTCCCCCCCCCCCCCGCTTCCCTGTAGACTCAATAAAAACACCAGTTTTGTATTTCAAAAACAATCTTTGTATTTTTTAAAATAAAAGTAACTGCGGAGGAGGGGGGTTGAGAATGTGGATATGGGAAGGGGGAAGAGGGGCTGAGAACCTTGTGGGCGGGGGAGGAGAGGCTCAGAGTGGGGGCTGAGAGTGGTGTGTGGTGCAGCTGGAAGTTCCACTGTGTATCTGGGGACCTCAGGGGTGGGGGACCTAGGGAGATAGGTGGGGGTGGAGGGGAGGGGGCTGGAGTGAGGTCAGGCATGGGAGGAGGAGTGGGGGCTGTCATGGGGTGAGGGACAAGATAGGAGCAGGAACAGGAGCCAGGTAGGCTATCATCTCCCACATGGTGGCACATGTTGCAGCCCTGCTGCACCAACTTGATCCACATCTGGGCTCACCATTTTGTGTCTTCAGAGCCAGCGTCTGCTGCATGTCCCAGAGGATGGACATGTGCTCCCTTATTAGGTCCTCCCGGACCCTCCTACGCCTGCAGCTCTTCCGGGATTGGGTGGCTGGCTCCTCTGGTGATGATCGCTCCACAGTCACAGGTGGTCCAGCGGGGGAAAATAAAGAGAGAGAAGTGGTCAGTCATCTCTGGAGACACTGTCCCTGAGGCCTTGCCCTCATTAGCGAGTTGAGAGCAACAGTCCTAGGGCCAGAGGACGGTGATTTCCCGAGAGGAAGGCCATGTGTGGCATGATAATGAGCCCTGCCCAACGGAGGCCTAGAGGTGCCTAGGGGACTATGTTTCCCGCCCCCCCCTTCCATCCCATGGACAAGTAGGCAAGGGAAGTGTCCAGCAACACTGGGATCCCATGGCTGGGAGAGGGGCCTGGAGCAGCCTGGGTTCTCTTTGGGGCCATGCACACACACCTGTGCCTGGCAGCGCTGTCCTTGGGAGTGGGTGGTGCTTCGAGTGTGCAGGCATGCCCATTGTGGTACTCCGGAGTCTGTATGTGTAAAAAAAACCTAAGAGCACTCACCTGCTGATCCCTCTCCGTCCTTGGAGGATGCCTGGGAGACATCCAGGCCCTAGGGCAGTGATTCCCAACCAGGGTTCCACAGACCAGCATCAGCGGTTCCGCAAGAAATCGCGGAATAAATAACACTGGGTGGGGCTTAGAGCATCTGTCACGCCCTTCGCCTCCTACTCTGGCGCTCGGCTGACTTCTGCGCCCCTCAGCCGGGAGCAAGGGGCGCAAGCAGCGCAAGAGGGCGGGGACATCTGCGAAGCTCAGCCGGGCCACCGCGTGGGAGCAAGAGGCCATTTGGGCTCCGTGAGTGAGAGGCAGGAGGGGGAGGAGAGAAAGAGAGAGTGAGATAGGAGGAGAAGAGAAGAGAAAGAGAGTGAGAGGCAGGAGGGGGAGGAGAAGAGAAAGAGAGACAGGAAAAATGCTCCAATTTTTTTCTTACAATGTAAGCTGGTGTGTGGGTGTGGGTGTGTGTGTGTATGTAACCACTCTTTACAAAAAAAATTTATTGAAAAATTTAGCAGTAATTGAATTGTGCTCCCCGCTGTCAACTTTTTTGGCCAAGTAAACGTTTTCATAGGTAGGGGTTCCTTGGGATATGAAAAATTATTTTAGGGGTTCCTCCATGGGAAAGAGGTTGGGAATCACTGCCCTTGGGTACCGGCTCCAGGGTGATGGTGGTGATGATGCTGCCTGTCTCTTCCTCCTTCTCCAGTTCCTTCTCCTGGGTTGGGAGCCCCGGGTGGGCGATGACGGGCGTCTCCAGCCTTGAGTCCACAACCAGGGGTGGGGAAGGGGCTGCCCCTCCCCCCCAGGATGCGGTGAAGTTCATTGTAGTAGGGGCAGGAGTGGCGTCCTGCCTGGAGTGAGAGCTGCGCTCCTTGACCCTGAGATACCCCTGCAACAGCTCCTTCACTTTACTCTAGACCTGCTCCAGAGTCCTGTGGTGGCACCTTGTGGCCAGGCTTTCAGCTATCAGGCTGTATATGTCCACATTCCGGAGTCTGGAGCCGATATCCTAGTAGGTCTCCTCACCCTGTATCTCCAGGAGGGCTTGGATCCCTTCCCCAGACCTGGATGGTGCACACCTCTTGCGGCCCCTGGGAGGCTTCTGGGAGCCCTGTGCATGCTCCCTGTGAGGGCCAGTGGGCTCTTGGAGGGCTTGTGGCTGGGGCACAGTGCCCAGATGTGTAGCAGTGGCAGCCTCACGGTGTCTAGATGCTCTCCTACCACCAAGCCTGACCCGGGTCTCTGCAGCTTTGAGATGCTGGGAGACAGGAACTATAGATTTGTGATGAGTGTGGATGGAGTGGCTAGCAGGGCACCTGTGTTATTTCCTTGAGGCCTCTTTTTTTAAAGAACTCCCTCTTCTGTGTCCACACACGGCTCTTTCTGAAAAAGGTTTTTTCGGAAAAAGCATTATTCCTCATAGAATGAGGTTTGCCGCCATCAGAAAAAGCTCTCTCTTACTTCAACTTGTCAAAATAACGCTATTGCAGTATGGACGCAAGCATTGTTTTTCCGTAATAACAGCTGTTATTCTGGAAAAATGCGGCAGTGTAGACATACCTTTAGTGATTGGTTAACCAATATTTATGTATTTAAGGTTTTTTTTTACAAGAGCATACATTTAATGCTCAATGCACTCGTGACAATCACTCTTTAAAATAAACTAATGAAAAAAGCCCATCAGTTACTGCAGTCAAATCAAATAATGCAGCAAAAAATTAAATACAAAAAGAACTTAAGCTCCCCACAGAATTTTGAGTTCCATACCACCATTAACCAGTCCTACTAACCACTCATCTCCTTACCGGTGAGGGAGTAAAAACAAGGTGTCCTTCTGGCTAACAAATGTGGGCTGTTAGAAACTTGGGGAAGAAGCAAGTTACAGAGGCCTAGGATCTTAACATAGACTGCCTTGCTAGCAAACTTTTCTTCAGTGGGGCTTATTCTCAGGTTCTTCACTGACTGCCTCTGTAGCAGGATGTCATCAGGAGAGAGGATTTTTCTTATGTAGGTGCTAGGCCATTTAGGACCTTTTTATAGGTCAAATTGTCATAAAATTAATCCAGAAATTGACCGTTACCTTGTTCAGTGCTCTTGAGTCATACTAGGCAATTCTACTGCCAGCCAAAAGTGGCTTCATCCATCCTTTGAACTCCTCAGGTTTTTTACCAAGGTAAAATAGCACAGTGTTCTTTTTTCTTTTTCCAGTTAATACTGGAATAAGCACTGAACACAATCATCTGGCTTCAAACCAGAGAATTTGTCGGACCACTGGAGGTCAATATTGTCTAGGACAGAGATAGGCAATAGAACTGCAGCGTTTCACCTGGGTTAGCCCCTGATGGGCCGCTGCTGCTATATTTACCTGCACCTTTGCAGATATGGGCGATCGCAGCTCCCATTTGCCTGGAACAGTGATTTGTGATCAATGGGAGCTGCAATCCTCTGTATCTGTAGAGGTGCAGGTAAATATGGCGGTGTGGGGGCCTGCTAGGTGCTAACCCTGGCAGACTGGATCTAGCTCATGAGTTGGTATTTGCTCACCCTGTTGTTTAATGGGCTCTTAGACTTCCCATTTTGCTAATTATATTTCATTTACTTTAATTCCACAACATTTTCAGTTAGATAGCCTTCTTTACTTTTTGTTCTAAAGTATTGCCATGTTCTATTCATTGTTTATGAAAATATGTTTTTGAAAAAAAGACTGTTTTAGTGAGGATACATACTTAAATTCGCTGCAATATCCATTTAAAAAATAGTCCTTTTTTTAAAAAGTAGCTGTTTATGGAACATTCAGGAACAGATGGTTGGATGAAAGAATACTTGACGTATGATTTAAATATTGGATATTGGCCTGGATTTTAAGCATGAGAAGGGGAATGTGTGACTTCCCAGTACTTACAGTAAGATTCAGGATAATATAAACGTACTGTTTGTGCCCTCTGTTGGAGCACTAAGAGTTGCCATTACAGGAAGATGTATTCTGTGGTATAACAGGCATATCCATCTTTAATTACAATGATCTTCTAAGTTACTGCACATAATCTACAAATTGTAAAATGATATTCATAGCTACGCTGTATTTTGCTTTGCTACTATTTCATACTCCATGTCCATAAGAATTACACTTATATAATACATTATGTTTGTTTACAGAAGTTAACATCTGACTTGGCAAACCGAGAGAAGCAGCAGGAAAGGATGCTGGATCAGCTGAAAGAGATACAGAGCTGTTACAAGGCCTGTGAGAGTGAACGGAGGCAAACAGAACTCCAAACTGCTGAGCTGGCCCAACAACTTGAAGAGTCAACTAAGGAAGCAGATCGGTGCCTTGCCAAATTCAGGCAGTCTGAGACCCTTCGGTTAGAGACTGATAAGAAGAAAGAAGAGTTGAAAGTGAAAGCTCAGGAATCCATTCGACACTGGAAGCTGAAATATAAGAAATTGGAACGTGATATGGTGAAACAGAATGAAACCATCAATCAGCTGATGGAGAACAGCAATCAGGTAAAAGCAAAGTCTTCATTTTTCCTCTCCTTTCTCTTTTATATTTTAGAAATAGAGATGAGTATATGACACATGCATTTGCCCATATCAGAACTGTGCGGTGAATTTACATAAGACACAAAATAGCTGGAAGATGCTAATGACTTTTTTAGTTTTTATTGATCTGTACTGTATTCATATTGTTGGCCTAGAAGTAAAAGATTCTGTGTTCATTGCTTATACCAGGGGTTCCCAAACTTTTTGACACGGGGACCAGTAAATCCACGGGGCGTACAGATAGTTCGGAATAGGAAGTCTAATCCGAACTATCTAGTTCGTGCTGCGTGTAGCCGCGGGCACGGAGTCCTCACTAGTGGACATTTAAAAATGTCGGCGCCCGGCAACATGCAAATGAAGCCCGGGAAATTCAAATCCTGGGCTTCATTTGCAAGTTTGTATGACTACATTAACCACCCTAGTTCGAACTAGGGTGGTAGTGTAGACATACCCTAACAGACTAATTCGGCTACCCCCTGAAGCTTCTGTAATTATAGAGTAATATAGTTTAAGGCCCACAAGAACATCTCTTGTGACTCACTGTTTATCAAAGGCCACTTGGCATCCTCACCTTAAACCCCAAACCAAAATTAAACCCAAGTATTACAGTCCACCAAAATGTAGACTGTTATGTGCTGGAGGCAGAGAACAGGAGAGACCAAGGTGTACTAATGCCCAATGAAAAGTGATTGAGAGAGACATCCAAATAATCTTGTCATGAGACCCACAACCACATATTGCAGGAGATGACCCAGCCCTTCCAAAGTCACTGCCAGTATGACTTGGGAGAAACTTCCTTCTTGATCTCATATATGGATAATAGTTAGGCCCTGAGCAAGTGAGCAGGAACCAGCAAACCAAGCTCTTGAGACAGAGAATGCTCAGTGCTATCTTGGAGCCCAATATTGATCACTAGAGGATTTGCTTGGCATTACTTCAGTCCTTAACTGAAATAAATTTTGTTTTTCTTCATGTATATCATTGTATTGGGGTGGGGCTGGGGATAAGGAGTGCAGATGCAAAATCCTGTTTAACTAGTTAACCGGCTAAACTTTATTTAACCAGTTAACCAATTAAATGGGGGTGGGTGGAGGGGCTGCTAATGGGTGAGGCTAACTGGTTATCAGGTTAAGCATTCATATCCCTAATAAGTAGTTTAGTACTCAGGTTGCCCGGGGAGAGAGCACAAGCCTGTCCTAGTCCCCATCTCTGGCCCTTTGCTGCCCCCTGTGTTCATTGTGGGGACCAACCAGCTAAGTAGTAGTTCTGCAGAAAAGGACTTGAGGGTTACAGTGGATGAGAAGCTGGATATGAATCAACAGTGTGCCCTTGTAGCCAAGAAGGCTAATGGCATATTAGGTTGCATTAAGAGGAGCATTGCCAGCAGATCCAGAGATGTCATTATTCCTCTTTATTCGGCTCTGGTGAGGCCACATCTGCAGTATTGTGTCCAGTCCTGGGCCCCCCACTACAAAAAGGATGAGGGTCCAGCAGAGGGCGACCAAAATGATTAGGGGGCTGGAGCATATGACCTACGAGTAGGGGCGGCCCATGAGCCTAGGTGAGCTAGGCAGCTGCCTAGGGTGCTGCTGGCCTGGGCGCCTGATGATGATGTCACATGGTGCTGGGGTGCCCCATGATGACATCACGGCCATTGGCTGCCATGCAGGCAGGGGCTCCATTTGCACTGCCCTGCTGAGGGCGCCAACTGCTGCAGCCGGCCTCGGGCTGCTCCTGCCTACGAGGAGAGGCTGAGGGAGTTGGGTCTGTTTAGTCTGCAGAAGCGAAGAGTGAGGGGGGATTTGAAAGCAGCCTACAACTTCCTGAAGGGAAGTTTCAAAGAGGATGGAGAGAGGCTGTTGTCAGTAGTGACAGATGGCAAAACAAGGAGCAATAGTCTCAAGTTGTGGTGAAAGAGGTCCAGGTTGGATATTAGGAAAAACTAATTCACTATGAAAGCGGTGAAGCACTGGAATGGGTTACCTAGGGAAGTAGTGGAGTCTCCATCCCTAGAGGTGTTTAAGTCTCGGCTTGACAAAGCCCTGGCCGAGTTGATTTAGTTGGGATTGGTTCTGCCTAGGGCAGGGGGCTGGACTTGATGACCTTCTGAGGTCTCTTCCAGCTCTATGGTTCTATGATTCTATTATTGTACAGTACAAATGTCCCTGCGAGCAGATCCCTCCCTTTCCATTTTATGAGAAATAATTGCATTCCAATCACATTATATTGTCTTTGCACAACCAAAAACTTACTTTGCTTTATGATATTTGGAAGCTGCACACCAAATTTGGTTGCACTAGCTTCTTACCATTTAGGAGCAGTTCTTGAACAGACAGACTCAGGGATGGATGGATGGACGGACAGACACAAACTCTCAAATAGTTGGTAGATTATAACAGAGTGTGGTCTCAGCAAAATGTGTTTTCAATAATAAAAGTAGAAAAATATGTAACCTGAAATATGCCAAATGTGTTGAAATTTGTTCTATCAGGAAAACTCTTTAACAGAATGTTTAGATTGGATGGGTTTAATCTAACATGTAAAACTGAGGAAATAACAGATCTAAGATTGTACATAGAATTTTAACTCTTCCCTGTTGTATATAGAGGCCCAACTTAAATGTATACCCCAAATTAAAAAACATAGTAAGAGAACTAAAAAAGAGTCACCGTGGCTTAACCACCATGTAAAAGAAGCAGTGAGGGACAAATAGGCATCTTTCAAGAAATGGAAGTCCAATCCCAGTGAGATAAATAGAAAGGAACATAAACACTATCGAATTAAGTGTAAAACTGTAATAAGAAAAGCAAAAAAAGACTTTGCAGATCAGCTAGCCAAAAACTGAAAAAACAATAGCAAAATGTTTTTTTAAATAGATTAGAAGCAGGAAGCCTGCTAAAAAACCTGTGGGTCCCCTAGATAATAGAGATACAAAAGGAGCAATCAAGGACAATAAAGCCATTGCGGAGAAGCTAAATGATTTCTTTGCATCAGTCTTCATGGCTGAGGATGTTGGGGAGATTCCCAAACCTGCACAGTCCTTTGTGGGAGATGAATCTGAGGAACTGTCCTGGATTGAAGTGTTGTTAGAGGAGGTTTTGGAACAAGTAGAAAAACTTAACGTTAACAAATCACCGGGACCGGATGGCATTCACCCAAAGGTTCTAAAAGAACTCAAATGGGAAATTGCAGAACTGTTAACTGTGGTTTGTAATCTATCCCTTAAATGGGCTTCTGTGTCTACTGACTGGAAGATAGCTAACGTGGCACCAATATTTAAAAAGGGCTCTAGAGGTGGTCCCGGCAATTACAGACCGGTAAGTCTAACATCGGTACCGGGCAAATTAGTTGAAACAATAGTTAAGAATAAAATTGTTAGGCACGTAAAAGAATATAATTTGTTGGGAAAAAGTCAACATGGTTTCTGTAATGGGAAATCATGTTTTACTAATCTATTAGAGTTCTTTGAAGGGGTTAACAAACATGTGGACAAGGGGGATCCAGTAGATATAGTATACTTACATTTTCAGAAAGCCTTTGACAAAGTCCCTCACCAAAGGCTCTTGTGTAAATTACATTGTCATGGGATAAGAGTAAAGGTCCTTTCATGGATTGAGAACTGGTTAAAAGACAGGAAACAAAGGGTAGGAATACATGGTAAATTTTCAGAATGGAGAGGGGTAACTAGTGGTGTCCCCCAAGAGTCAGTCCTAGGACCAATCCTATTCAACTTATTCATAAATGACCTAGAGAAAGGGGCAAGCAGTGAGGTAGTAAAGTTTGTGGAAGATACTAAATTGTTTAAGGTAGTCAAGACAGAAGCAGACTGTGAAGAATTTCAAAAAGATCTCACCAAACTGAGTGATTGGGCAACAAAATGGCAAATGAAGTTTAACGTGGATAAGTGTAAAGTACTGTAATGCACATTGGAAAGAATAACCCCAACTATACATATAGTATGATGGGGGCTAATTTGGCTACGACAAATCAGGAAAGATCTTGGAGTTATCGTGGATAGTTCTCTGAAAATGTCCACACAATGTGTTGCGGTGGTCAAAAAGGCAAATAGAATGTTAGGAATTACTAAGGAAGGGATAGAAAATAAGACACAGAATATCTTACTGCCCCTGTATAAAACTATGATATGCTCACATCTTGAGTACTGTGTATAGATGTGGTCTTCTCACCTCAAAAAAGATATCTTGGCCTTGGAAAGGGTTCAGAAAAGGGCAACTAAAATGATCAGGGGTTTGGAACAGGTCCCATATAAGGAGAGGCTAAAGCGACTGGGACTTTTCAGTTTGTAAAAGAGGAGACTGAGGGGGGATATGATAGAGGTATATAAAATCATGAGTGGTATGGAGAGGGTGAATAAAGAAAAGTTATTCATTAGTTCCCATAATATAAGGATTAGAGGACACCAAATAAAATTAATGGGTAGCAGGTGTAAAACTAATGAGCGAAAGTTCTTCACACAGCGCATAGTCAACCTGTGGAACTCCTTACCAGAGGAGGCTGTGAAGGCTAGAACTATAACAGAGTTTAAAGAGAATCTAGATAAATTCATGGAGGTTAGGTCCATAAAAGGCTATTAGCCAGGGGGTAGGAATGGTGTCCCTGGCCTCTGTTTGTCAAAGGCTGGAGACGGATGGCACGAGACAAATCGCTTGAACATTGTCTTCGTTCCACCCCCTCTGGGGCACCTGGTGTTGGCCACTGTCGGCAGACAGGCTACTGGGCTAGATAGACCTTTGATCTGATCCAGTACGGCCATTCTTATGTTCTTATATGTGCATTACAATACAATCATTTTTATGAACACATGCACTTGCTCTAAGTCATAAGGTTTGCCTGCAAACTTAGGTATATTACATATGTATTATATTGTTTGTGCTAGAAAAATCTGGGAAAGTCTTTTATATAAATCAGAAGGAGCTATGCAAGATGAAACTTACAAAGATGTAAATTTTTATACCGTTTTGGAGTTTTTGAGAAATAGTACAAGATGTATTTGTTGTGCATGTGCATATATCATTTAAATATAGTACAGGCAGTCCCCGGGTTACGTACAAGATAGGGACTGTAGGTTTGTTCTTAAGTTGAATTTGTATGTAAGTCGGAACTGGTACATATTGTAGGGGAAACTCTAGCCAAACATTTCTCCAGAGCTCAGTTTTATTTTCCCACACCTCACTTCCCTCAGTCCTTTATTCTCAAGCTGAGGTGTCTGCTGAGAAAAGCCGCTCCATGTCTCCCTGGTCTGCTGGGGGGTGGGGGCGCTAGCTTCGCGTCTCCCTGGTCTGCTGGGGGGAAGCAGCTAGTGCAGGGTTGCCTCACCCCGTTTGTAAGTAGGGATCTGATGTAATTCAGATCCATGTAACCTGGGGACTGCCTGTATTGTAATCTGTATAGGTGCAGTTAAGGAGATTGAGTGCTTGCTCATGTCCATTCAACTTAGTTGTGTCCTCTCACTGGATGCACTAGTGCTGGAAGTTCCCTCCTCAGCAGTATTCATAGGGAACTGGGTCTGGCTCCCTCTGGAGTGGAATGTACATGGTATATAGGGCTCCACCAGTTCTCTTCACCCTCAGTTCCATCTTGCCGCCAGTGGCAATGATAGAACTATTGCTAATTAAGCTTACACTCTTGTACCTTGTTCATACAAACTTGTTTAACTGTATATTATAGTGTATATACTTTCCGTAGTCAGTGTTAGTATCCCTAGATAATTGAGTAGAGACTTTGTAGGTCCTTTATGGGACTCTGCCTTAGGGAAGGGCATGCCTGAGTCCCCAGGCTTTAAGTCATGTGATCTCTGTAAGTGGTCCATGCCTATTAGCCATCCACGTAAGAGCTCTTTACGGTGCTTGGGTGCAGGGCATATTAGCAATAAGTACAACATTTGCACGTTGTTCAAGCCCAGGACAAAAAATGAGCTAGATAATTCGTTTTAAGCACTCTTTCTGTAGTCAGCCAGTGCTCCGGTGCTGGAGCAACACTCAGATTCAGCACTGACCACCGTGTCCTCTATGCACAGTGCCCCCCATCTGCCAGCTCAAACTTTTCCCAGCCAGGAAACTGGTCAGGAAACCCAGGAAGATGTGCGAAGTTGGAGATTGTCCTTGCGCCAAATGAATAGTCAAGGCTGATAGTGAGCAAGGTCCAATGCTGGACTGTGCTTTGCCCCCATCAGGAACTTGGGCCCCAGCTCCGGTTGAGCAATATAGTCCAGCTTGCTATCCACCATCTCCCTCCGATAGTGGGGATTCTCCGTCAGCTCTGCATGCTGTGCACAGGCGATTAGAACCTTCGTGGTGCTGCCCACAACAGTTTTGCAGTCCCCAGATCATGGGTAAACCTGTGTTTAAACAATCACAGTCCCTGCCTCAGTGCTGTTGTGCAGTATGTTCTGCCAATGTTCTCATAGCTACCACATCATGAAAGGAAGACACATCTCATCCCCTTCTGTCTTTGGACCTTGCATGGGTGGAGAGATTTGAGACATGTGTCGCCCGTGACCGGATGCAGACCTTTGGAGGCACTCATTCCCTTCCCCCGTCCCCTCGCAGGAGTTCCAGACCTGGCACCCAACATCTGTGACTCCAATACCACTCCAAGGACAAAGTAATGGATCAGTGCCATCATTCCCCAAATGTCACCGTTCCCCCCAAAATGCAGTGAGCAGCATCAGTGAGAATAGTGCTACTTCTCTGCCTTGTCTTGCTCGCTGGGGAATGATTGCTCAGCCTCTATCTCCAGTTTGGAATGGAGGTTTCCTGACACTGGAGCAAGCGCTGGTAACAGGAGTACTGTCTACAGTCTTTAGCACTGAATCCAGGCCCATGGCTTCAGGTTGAATGGTTGGTGCAGCGGTATTCTGGGAACCAATGGGGGTTCACCCAACCCTTCTTGGTCACCCCTTGGTTTTCAAATCCTCTCTCAACCCTCCCTTCCCCCCTCAGTGCAGGAAACCTCAGGTCCAAAAACCCAATAGGTCCAGGAGAACATGGGAGAGCAAGCCACTGGGTCACCAGTGGTGCAGTGGACCCTTTGGCACTGTCATCTTCCTCGTCTTCACTAGAAATGGCTATAATGGGGCTTCTTTCATTAGTTTCCCAGGGTAATGCTTAGGCATATCAGGAGCTGTTGTAGAGGGCTGGAGCCAACCTGAGCCTCAAGGCAGAGGACTTAGAGGAGCCTTTGGACTCCCTCTTTGATGTCTTCTGCTCCACAGTGCTGACCAGAGTGGCTTTGCTCCTTCATGAAGGGGTTTCAAAGATCACCAGTTCCCTGTGGCAGACTCCCTCCTCCTTGTCTCATTTTTCCAAGAGGTAGGTGCGCAATTACTTTGTATCATCTAAACACCAAGAATACCTGTACACCCACCCCACTCCTAATTCCCTTGTGGTAGAGGTGGTTAACCACGGGGAAAGACACGGTCAGCATAGAGCTACTGCTGAAAACAGAGACTTGAAGAGGCTAGACTTGTTTCAATGTAAAGTTTATTTGTCCTCTAGCTTTCATTTCTATCAGGGCCTACTTGGGTGCTATGATTTTAATATGTAGCAGGCTATCGCCAAGTTCAAGAGCTTCCTTCCTGAGACCTGAAGGAAGAAGTTCTGAGCAATTCCAGACAAGGGCATGACTGTGGCCAGAGTTACCCTCAAGGTGTGTCTGGAGTGAATGACGACGACACTGGAACCATGGCCTTGGCCATCGTCATGTGGCTGCTCCACTGTCAATAGAGGTTCAGCAGTTGACTCAAGACCTCCCTTTTGTTTGGCAAGCCCTGTTTGCAGAACAGACAAACAATAAACTCCATGAGTTCCTGTATTCCCACATGACCCTGAAAACTCTGAGCCTGAACATTCCTGGCACTGCCCACAAGTAGTTTCTGCCACAATAGTCTCAGACCATCACCAGGAATCTCCCTGTAAGAAATCCAGGGGCTATAAGTGGTATCATAGCCACCATCCTCCATCTGCATTCCAGTAAGGCTTAACCCACAGTAAGCAAGCAGGCAAGTGCTTATTTTGAGGGAACACCTGAAAGTAACCTACTACACTGTTTCCTGGATCTTTTATTTGCTGACTGTCTATCTCCCTTTTTTCCTGCATGGCTATCTGTGACATCAGATTGATTGGTCCTTAATACGGTGGTGCAGGATTATACCCTTCAGTTGCTTTCTATTCTTCATTACCATCCTCTCTTCCTGTTCCTCTTCAGGGGCCCTTCTGACAAGAATCTCTTTGTGTTGGAAGTAAAAGAGTAATTGCAGGTACATGTGGTGCAGGCCATTACTCTAGAGTAGAGAAACAAAGGGTTCTATTCCTGTTACTTTTTAATCCGCAAAGCCAAAGGCAGTCTACAACAGCTATTTAGCAAGATTGAAGTTCCGCATCATCTCCCTGGCCTCTATTATCCCTCCCTGAATCCAGGAGTCTGGAGTATCACCCTCAGTTTGAAAGAGTCATATTTTCACATTACTGTCATTGAAGGTTACAGATGCTTCCTCCGGTTTACAGTAGATCCCAACCATTATCAGTTTATGGTCTCCTGTTTGGCCTAGCAACAGTACTGCTGGTATTTACCAAGTGTATGTCAGTGGTTGCTTACCTCAGACATCAGGATATCAATTGGCTTATCAAAGGCAGCTCTAGACCTCAGATCTAGAGGGATGCACAGTGCTGCTATCCACATACTGTCTCCTCAGCCTGTTGGTGAAGGACAAAAGAAACCCGCATTTGTTCCAGTACAGTTAATTGGAGCAGTGTTCACCTTGACTTCTGCCAGAGCATTCCTGCCATTGAAGAAATAAACTGACCTCACCATAGAAGTCTTTGTGTTTCTGACCACAGCCAGGATTTATCTGCTCCTTGTATGTCACTTGGCAGCATGCATATGCCAGGGTCTGGATGAAACCCCAACAGCAGTGACTGGCAATGGACTACTCCCAATCCTAGCATCACCTGGGAAAATCATTACTATCAGTATGATGATACTTCTCACTGTGATGGTATACTGACCCTGGGAATGTCCTGCAAGGAGTCCCCTTCAACAGCACTCCTCACTTGGTTGAGTTGGTCTTGGATGCCTTGGACTTTGGCTGAGGAGGGTGTACCTTGGTGATCTCCAGACCCAGGGTACGTGGTCTCCCGAGGAAATGGCATTATAGTAAGACCTCAGTTATTCACAGTGTGTTGTGCTGCACCGACAGAAGCACATGATGCAGCATGCTGACCTTTCCTAGGTGAATTCTAGTTTAAAAAAAAAAAGACAATCGCTTTTTTTAAAGTAACACCTAACTTTAATTATAACAACAAAAAGAAAAGCAAGTGATGCAGATTAGGGATGGTTAAATATTGGTTAATTGAATAGTTGAGTAACCTCATGAATTCTTATTGGTTAATTGACTATTCTATAGTCCCTGAATGTGGGGCTGGCAGCCACTGTATCAGAGGCATCAGTGCGGGGTGCCAGGCAAGAGCTGGTCTGCAGCAGCGTGGAGTACCAGCAGCCCCTGTCTAAGGGAGGTGGTCTGAGCTCCCGGACCCAGCATGAGCCAGAACTGAGCTGGGCCGTCTGCCCACCTGCAGTGGGGGTAGGTCCTGGACCTGGCTAGCCTGCTAAGAAATTCACTGGCGGGGCGGGGGGGGGGGGGGGGGGGAGAAGGAAATGCATGTAGTCTACAGTATTAACCTATAAGCTTTTTCTTATTGGTTAATTGACTATGCTGTTATATCCCTAATGCAGACAATGGTCAAGAGACTAACAAGGGGAAAACAGACTGATGACTTTGTTGCATAAATTGCAAGGTTTCGTCCCCTTGGAGGCTAGTCTGATTTACCCCAAGAAGAGAGTCACACTTTCAGGCTGGGTCCAACTCAAGTTTATTGGTTGCAACCAAGGTACGGCTAAGGAACTCAATGTTCAGATCAGAGCCGACCCCCAACATCTCATAGGCAGGGGTTTTTATAGGATTCACATCTTTCCTGGTTTAGGTGCCTTAACATGATAGGTTACTTCATCTTTGACATTTAGCATTCCTATAGGTCAGGTTAATTTTCCAAATGAGGTTAAATACAGTGCCTACTTGCTGAACAATGGGCAAGCCATACTTCCCTTTTTCCTTTCCTGCTTGAGCCGGTCACAAGTTTAAAGGATGTGGAATCTATCCATATCTCTACTTAACAGAAGACTGGTTTCACTTCCCCTCGTCTCCTTATTATAAGTTATTACCTGTGACAGGCCTTGACCTTTGTCATGTCTTACTCCTATACAAATAGCAAATATATCTAAGCATTAGCAATGTATGTATATTGTACGTGCCCCTCATAGGGGAATCAATGGCTCCGCGGGATTTGACTTCCCTTTTACACATCAATTCCCCCCTCAAGAGGCTTTCTCTTTCTTATACCTCATCAGTTTCTTCTTTGGCTAATCTTTGGTAATGTACAAGCATTTCACGGTTGACAGTAGTCAATACAGTGCGACATATAGAGGCAATTATACAAGGTATAAAACAGGGCATTAAGCATAATATAATCACAACAAAACAAAACTAAACAGGAATGTGTACCAACATAGCACAACAAGAGTTTTCCTCTTTTTCTTTGAAACAGTCGTGGTTCAGCATCATGCAGGGGAGAGGTTACTAGCACATCACCCTGTAATATTTCGATTCTTCTGGTGTCCAACAGGTGGGAAAGCAGGACCAGAAGAGAGAGGCTTATCAGCAGTCGGGGTAGGATCATTTTGCAATGGGAAGCATTGGCTAACAGTCAGTTCTTGGCACTTCACAGCGCTGATGGACATAAGAGTCTTTATTCTCTGAGCCAAAAGCCAGCTAGCTCTTTTGGAACCAAGGTTATTTCCTAGGAATAAAGCAAACCATAAAAACAATCCCACGCGGTTGCTTGATACCGGCCTTATCAAAGTGAGGCCTTTTTGGCATGTGGTTGCCAGGGAAACCAGGGTCGCAGTTACTGCTGTAGCATACGCTTCTCGGGCTGACTTAATTATTTGAGTTTGTCAGTCCTTAGCAAGATACCATGGACTGCCTCAGTTTACTCCTATAGTTCTTTCCTCTTGACTTTGGGGTTCTTCTTAATCTACTAGGTTAAATACAACAATTTAAGGGATTTTAATTTACTCTGGAAGTGCTGGTACAGCACTATCATTATTATAAATGTTAATATTTAAACTCTCTACATAATTTGGCAAACACTATTCAAATCCATCCCCAAGATATTTCGTCGCCTTACTGGCACTGCCCATGATTATAGGTTTGACCTCTACTGCCTGGTTGAGTGCTGCAGAGATAGGTGGTTGGCATGGTCCACGGTGTTTCCCTATCTGTGTGTACCTCAGACGGCTAGCCCCAATATATCTTTGGGCATTGGCCACCAACTTCTTGATCTTTGCCTGCAGGGCCAGTAAACCCTCCTCTTGGTACTTACTTCCGCCATGCCACTCAGCATCTCATGTGTAGTTATCTCCACTACCAAAGTGCGATATGTCCACATTCTATTGACGGTTAGGCCGCTTGATGAGGGACCGTTATGCACACAGACGGATATACAGAGGGGCAGGATGGAGTGATCTGTCTGGGTAGTCAAACACCAGTAGGTACCGTTCATTTGGACCAGCTCGATGTTCATTTGTTTTTCTATGACAACCACATCAAGCCTAGGCAGATTCGTCATGATGTTAAATGGGCAGGTACATAAAATTTCCTTATCAAAGTGGGTGCAACAATCCCTGGGTATAGGGAGGCTCCCACACCTTCAGAATAAGCAATGCCTTCTATTCTATCTATATGCCCTTGCTTTGGTACAAGCAGGGAGGTTACCATTCTGATCTGATCTGAGTGAGGAATCCTCAGAGGGACCAAAAACAAATGGTTGTACTATGCCCTGTCCAGGTGGGCTTTTGGGTCCTCATGGATTCTCTCTTTCCCTACTCCCATGGGTAGGCACAGGGGAGATTGGGGACTCACCACCATAAGAACTAAATGGTAGTGGCTAAAGCTTACCTTATTCTTCAATACTGGCCTTCTAATTTCTTTATTTTACTTCCAATCCAATTAGCTTCTGGTCCAAACATCAGGTTAGGTCTACAGAGCTGGACAGATCCTTCAAACTATTTAGGATCAATTGATTAGCTTGGCTGGTGTGTAGGCCTTTACGGGCACTGGATATTACTGCATTTACAAGTCTGGATTCTCATACAATTTCTGGGTTATGACATAAGTGTTGCTGATAGGGTTACCAGGCTCAAACCAATCTGCGATGGTATCTGCTAAGCCTTGTCATTGCCTAATCAGGCATTTGCCAATTTGATTAGCCAGTTTAGCACACAGCTGGTCTGTACCAGTGTGGAACATCATCAAGGTAAGGATCAGTGACAGTTGTCCTGGTTCTGGAACAGAGGCCTGTTCAGGGCATGATGCACAATTGGGAGGCTCTATTTTGTCCTTAAAGTCCTGGTTGATGATATCCAAATGAGGGCAAGTTAGCAATGGCCATTAAAGCAAAACTAGTCTGGTGGGAAGGAGCTAGTACTGTCTCCCATCCTTCTGTTCACGTGATGTACTCCTTGCTTCCTTCCAGTTCTTTTTGTTCACCTGTGGAGACATTGTTAACATTCTCCTAGCCTAAACAATTTTCTATTCACAACATTTGCAATACGTATTACAATTAAGACACACAAGACAAACTTGGACAGAACACAAACACATGTCATGACACAGAACCATGGCATTTTGTTGTTGTTTTTCTTCAACTGGCGCCAGCGCTTTCTGATGATCTGAAAGACAAGAAAACATTTCTCCCCCCCCATCGGGGTGGCCTATTATAACTTAAAATACTGCCTAAGATCTGCAAGGGGAACAGGTTACAGCTAGTTCCTTACCATTTTCATGTGCGAGTGAGCTGCAACTTTCTGAGAACAAGAGCGCTTCATCGGTACTCGTGACCTTCCACTCCCTTGAATTACCTTAGAGTTGCTAGCCCTCCCCAACAGTGGCATGGTTCAGTTTCCCTCTTGTATTGCAGACCGGGCTCTTTTTTTCCTCTTATGATCTGTCTTGATCCTGCTAAATTACTTTTCTTAATTACACAGATTTGTCTAGCATTAATTTGGTAAGGAGAGTGGGCTTTCTAATTAGCCCCCACACTTCCTAATTCTTTTCAGTATATGATTTTCATAAAATCCAGGCTGCAGCAGTTGAGTTATGCTGCTGGCTCTGGGGTGAATCACTTGCTCATGTTCTGTAAGGAGATTTATGTTGCAGAATGTGTCTCCTTGTTAGGGCAGATTTAGTTTTTAGTGATTACATCTTCACATTCAATTTCTACTGGTTGACATCTGGGTGGCTTTTAAGTTACCTTCCCCCACGCCCTCAAGCCAATTATAACAGCGTGTGAGGGAAAGGTTCTAACTGTTTGTTATGTTTTTTCCTCTGGATGTGGCCCCCACTCATATGTTGTGAAACATCTTTGGGTTGCCTGCGTTTCTAGCCGTAGAGGCTGTCATTATCTATTTGCTAAGAAGGGCTCGAGAATTTCCTGAAGTTGCTTGGATTCGATCCTTGCTCAAAGCCCGCATTCCCTTTTCAATCTCAAAGCTTAGGAAGGTGCATATTTGGGCCTTCTCTTGTGAAACTTTATATCCCTTCTTCCCTAGGGCATTCAACAGGGGCTCCGTTGCCCTTTTTCCCTTTTGCATATCAGGACTGGTAATCAACAAATCATCAATATACTGGAGGAGAGCTACCTCAGGGTGCTGCCCCCTCCAGTCTTCTAAGTCTTTTTGCAATGTCGTCCCAAAAATATGGGGGGATGACACAAAACCCTGGGGCAACACAGTCCACAACAGCTGGGTTTTGTGATGGGTGTCCGGGTCTTCCCATTCAAAAGCAAATAATTTCCAACTATCTTTGTGTAAAGGTATAGAAAAGAAAGCATCTTTCAAGTCTAATACCATAAACACTGTTGTGTCTGCTGGAATTTGTGTTAAGATAGTGTGTGGTTTGGGGACCATAGGATGGTCTACAAGAACTTTCTTATTTATTGCCCGTAAGTCTTGCACGAGTCTATAAGAGACGCTATCCGGTTTTGGCATCCCTAAAATAGGGGTGTTGAAGGGAGAGGAACTTTCTACTACCTAGCCATATCTTTTGAATTGTTCGATTAATGGCTTTAAGCCTATCCAGGTGGCTCTTTTTTCTCTCTCAGGGGATATGGCTTTACACCCACAGAGCCTTCTCCTTTAATGAAAGGAATTCTTACTGGAGTCACAAACTTTTCTCGGGCAGGGGTCTCATCTGCCTAAACACATGGATTGACTCCTTCTAAGACCTCAGTCCCTTTTGTCTCTAACAGCATCTCAGCTGCACAGAGAGCCATCTGGTAATTTGAGCCCTGTTTCACCGGCAGCTGCACTACATTCTGATCACTACGGAAGAAAATTTCAGCTTGCAGCTTAATTAGCATATCTCACCCTAGCAGGGCAACTGGGCATGCAGATGAAACAACAAAGGCATGCTCTAACATAATTTTTTCTAATCTTCGTGAGGAGGGGTCTACATACGGGTAGCCTGCTTCTCTTTCCCTCAATTCCTTCTATCATCACATGCTTTCCACTTTCTTTAGCTGAAGGGGGTTTTATGGGGATCATAGAGAACGTGGCTCCAATATCCACCAGAGCCTCATAGTCCCTGCCACCCACCCTTATTTTTACCATGGGATCCTTTCGAGCTTTAGCTCGTAGGGTAGTGGCCTTAGATTCCCGTCCCCTTCAACTAGATTCTTCTCCGGAGGATTCTGCCCGCATCTGGCGGTTCTCCGGTTGTCTTTTCTTCCCCTTTGCCTTCTATTTTTGGGCAGTCTCTCTTCCAATGTCCTTTTTCCCGTCAGTGCACACATCCATCAACTGCTACCCGTCCCTTTCCTTTCTGAGGGGGCCCCTTATGGTCCGGCCTCTGGTTGCTGGAGAGTGCTGCAGCCAGCACTGCCATCTGCTTCTGCGCTCTCTTATCTTCCCTCCTCTATTACTTCTCTAAGGGGGTACTGATGGTATGATGATCCCGGATCTGATGGGCCTTTTCGCAAGAAGTATTTTTTTTTTTGCCTGAATTGAGTAGTCCACCCTGTTGGCTCAGCCCCCCTCACTTCAGCCTCTGCAGGGGGGGCTGAAGTGAATCCAGGACCAGCAGGAGTCTGATAAGGGGGGGGTAACTTTTCAGATGTAAGTTCACTTATGATTTCAGAGTTACTGTTTCCTCCTGAAGTGGCAGGAGAGGAACAATTCTCATTCTCTCTAATAGGGCTAGACCCTCCTGAAGAAGAAGGGGGTTTCCTCTTCTTTCCATAGGACTCAAATTCCTCATCACTAGAGGGAGCCAGTATTTCAGGGCTTTTACCTCCCAAGGTCTTTGCCTTTGCAGCCATGACCTTACACACACCCATACTACATTTTAATATCCATTTTGGTCGATCCTGGACGTGGAATAACCAACAATCAATATATGGGAAGTGATCCCACTGTCCGTCCCGCGTCACAACGCTACGTGTTAGGGATACCAGGTTTACATCAAAGGAGCCCGTATCTGGCCATCCGACACCAAAAGTAGGCCACTCAAGTTGACAAAATTTAATTAACTCATCTTTTGCCATTTTTACTCTATAGTCACTTTTAAAATTACTAAAATTCTGTAACATGCATCCCAATGGGGTTGCGGAGTTTTCTATCCGGGAACTTCCCGAACCCATATCTATCTATTTATATATATTGCGCGCACACACACACACACAGTCAACAAGCTTTTATCGCGGCTCCGTGTGTCGATGGAATGACACCACACCAGCTTTTAGCGTCCGAACTCAGAGAGGGGTCCAGCGCTTGGCTGCCTCACTAGAGACACCGGTGTGCCCTTATGGAGCCGTGACACTTAAGACGGGCCTATTAGACAGCAACAAATATAGACAAACAGGGGGCTTGGAGACTCGCTGGGTCACGAGGTTCGGCTGACCCCCCTTGCAATCAAGAAATCCTGGTCATCGGGTTTCCCCTTGCAGGATTCTTGGGGCGGCTGGAGTCAGCTTAAGTCTCAGACCTGGTCAGCGACAGTCATGCTTACACACAAACCTGTGGTTTCACAATTTAGGTTTCCAACAAATCATTTAAAACAAAGAACAAGAGTACTCCTACTAAAAACAAAAGCAATCCACTGGAGTTTTCCTAACTCCTCATAACTTCCCCACGCAACCCACGGGTTCATGGTGTTCCTTCTGGGGCTTACAGAGGTTTCTACCATTTTGGGAGCGACCCAATTCCACAATATTGTGTTCTTTCCAATGTTCAGACCTATGTGCTGAACGCAATGCCCCCGGGGGACAAACAAATACTCAGACCTATATGCTGAGTGCAAACTTACAGATCAATATCTGCTAGAACACAGGAATAGGTATACTCACTCCGTCTATACCCCGGCGCCTTCCTCTTTTCTTCGGACCTGACAGCCTCGTGTGACTCATTCAATAGAGACTCCTTTAACTTTCCGGATGTCCCGACTCATGGTTTCGGTGCCGTGACGGACTCAAACAGTCCGGTGCGCACTTCACGGTCACCTACGGCGAATCTTGTCGTCCGACTCCGGAGTAGTCCAAGGGATGTCCCATCTGGGGTGCCAATTTGTTGCATAAATTGCAAGGTTTCGTCCCCTTGGAGGCTAGTCTGATTTACCCCAAGAAGAGAGTCACACTTTCAGGCTGGGTCCAACTCAAGTTTATTGGTTGCAACCAAGGTACGGCTAAGGAACTCAATGTTCAGATCAGAGCCGACCCCCAACATCTCATAGGCAGGGGTTTTTATAGGGTTCACATCTTTCCTGGTTTAGGTGCCTTAACATGATAGGTTACTTCATCTTTGACATTTAGCATTCCTATAGGTCAGGTTAATTTTCCAAATGAGGTTAAATACAGTGCCTACTTGCTGAACAATGGGCAAGCCATACTTCCCTTTTTCCTTTCCTGCTTGAGCCGGTCACAAGTTTAAAGGATGTGGAATCTATCCATATCTCTACTTAACAGAAGACTGGTTTCACTTCCCCTCGTCTCCTTATTATAAGTTATTACCTGTGACAGGCCTTGACCTTTGTCATGTCTTACTCCTATACAAATAGCAAATATATCTAAGCATTAGCAATGTATGTATATTGTACGTGCCCCTCATAGGGGAATCAATGGCTCCGCGGGATTTGACTTCCCTTTTACACATCAACTTTAAGCCAGAAAGTTGAATTATTGGAAAGGTTGCAAATGGTTTTAGTGCGGTCTCAATAGCTAAAATGTAGGGCATTAATGAGTCTGTGTGTTATATTAAAAAAGGAGAAAAACATAAGGACAGCGTTGCTGAAAGTACACCAACTTTGTGCGAAGGTGTGTGAGTGAGTCATGATCCTATAATTGGAAAAAAAGGAAAAAGGCATTAAGCATTTGGATTGAAGACATGACGCAGAAATTCTGCTCATCTGAGGAAGTGGATTTTGCCCACGAAAGTTTGTGATTTTCTTTCTCTCTCTCTCTTCATCTCTAAGGTACTACAGCACTAATAGCTGTTCTTCTGTCAGAGTCTGGCGGCCATTTCCACCTTTCATCCACCGATCCATGATCAGACAGTGCTCTCACATGACATGACAGTCAGTTTTCTGAGAGGGTTTGAGATGCTTTTCCCACAGGTTCAGTCCCCAGTCCCTCAGTGCAATCTCAACTTGATCTTGGCCAGGCTTATAGGCCCACCCTCTGAGCCTTTGGCCTCATGCTCTTTGTGGACCCTATCTTCTGCATGGCCTTCCATAAGGACAGGCTTCAGCTTCAGCCCCACAAAGCCTTCCTTCCCAAGCTGTCGTCTACTTTCCCCATGAGCCTGGACATCTCCTTTCCTGTGTTCTGCTCCAAACCCCATAGGACTAATGAAGAGAGACATCTTCATGCTTTGGATGCAAAAAGGATGCTGGCTTTCTACCTAGATTGGACAAAGCCTTTCCAAAAGTTGATCCTTCTCTTCATATCTATGGCTGATGAATCTTCCAATGTTGGTACAGAGGATTTCTAACCAGGTCAGTTCCTGCATTTGGAACTGTTATGAGTTGGTGGGATTTCTTCCGTCCCGCCCCCCCAGTTCCAATTATCCGAGCTGTCAAATAATGATGTGGTTCTTGGTACACATGTTCCCAGCCCTCTATGCCATCTTAAAACTGAAAAAAGAGAAATAATTTCACTCCATCTTAAATGCAATATCTAGGAAGATTCATTCTCATTTAGAATGCATAAAAATGACTAATATGGAACATTTTTATTCTTTAAAAATCTGTTTGAATCTCTTGAATCAAGGCTAGAGGTTATCCACACCCTGTAAGCAAATTTTACAAATATTCATGACATCTGGAAAGAAAGGCCTTATTAGTGAATATATATATCAAAGAAAGTGCATGTTGTTATAGTGAAGAACATATATCTAATAGTGAAACTTTTGAAAAACAGTGTCTCACACACTGCATCTGAGGGTTTTAGAAATTTAGATGTACAGCATTTAGTAATAGCTTCAAGGAACTAGATGAAAATAATTTTGGCAACTGGAAAAATTAGATATAAATAATCTAGTTTCAGGTAACCTGAGATTTTTTTTTTTTTTTTTTTAAAGAGAGAGAGAGCAGGAAGTCCTTGCATTTGATGAATTCATTGAAAGTGATGATTAAAAATTCAGACTTGATTTCTCAACATAATTTGCAGTTATTTGAGTTTTTGAAACCCACTGCCATGTATATTGGTCAGACTGGACAGTCTCTGCAGGAAAGAATTAATGGACACACATCAGATATCCGAAAAGGCAATACTAAAAAAAACCTGTTGGAGAACACTTTAATCTACCTGGACATTCATAAATTCCACAAGCCAAATACACAGGGAAGGATTGGAATTTACTTCATTGATCAGTTTAATTCTTATGCAAATAGTATAAACAAAGACATTGGCTGGCTCACATGTTACTTTTCATATCCTATGACTTAACCTACCAACCAAACAATGGAGATGCTAATGGTTCTTATCAGCCTCTTGTAACTCTTAGTCTTAAAGGTGTGCTACTAGATTATTAGTCTGTTACAGGAAAAACTTAAAAAACAACAAACTTGACTATGCCTCTGAAGCTTATCTATTCACTGGCTCTTCTTTTTTCTTCCCCTCCTTTTTTTCTCCTTTCTTTCTCTTTTTTTCCCTTTTCTCCCCCTCCTTCCACTATTTATTCTTGGATCTAGCCTTCTAACACTCCTGTCATCTGAAGAAGTGGGCTGTGCCCACAAAAGCTCGTACCACCATCTATATATTTTGTTAGTCTGGTTTTTTTTAAGTCTTAAGTTTTCAGTTAATCCTGTTGATTCAATGCAACTACTTACTTGCATGTTTAAAGTTAGCTAAAAACATAGTGACCCTACCAGTACCTCTTGTTTCTCTCAGGCAAAGGTACCCCACTTTAGGAGCCATTTTTGTCAAAGGCCTGTCACTAGTTTGGAGGGACAAACCCCTCTGTGGTCCAAAGGTCCCCTTTTCCCTGTTGGAGGCCCACTGGCTAGAGAGAGGGTTGGGGGAACCCAGTTTCACCCACCTCCTCTAGGTCCTGGCCAAGGGCCCTATATGGCAGCCAAACTAGTGGTGCTTTTGCCCTTATCTCCATGGACTAGCAGCTCCTCCCTGGTCCACTTCCCCAACCACTCCCTGGAATCTTGGAGGAAAAATCCCTCCTGTTTGCAACCTGTAGATTTTTACCTCCACTCTGCGCTTTCTCATCTCCTTCCCTCTCATTGGCCAAAGAGGAAGCCTTTTATAGTGGACTAGCTGGCCTTAATTGGTGGCAGGTGTTCCATTAGACCAATGCTGTAGGGCAGCTCTTAATGAGACTCAGGAGCCTGCATGCCTTGGTTGCTAAGCAGCAGCCTATTCAGGGAACAGGAACCCAACTACCAGCATAGAGTTTGAGTCTTGATTCCAAACAGCATAGTGTGCACCAATTTTTGATGTAATGAATTTTTAGGTAATATTTAGATATTTTTTTCTTTTTTCATATTTTCTAGATCCTTAAAGAAAAGGATGATCTAAAAGGTCAACTTCTTTCTGCTATACACCAAATAGAAAACCTTCAGAAGGAGCTGAACAATGTGCTTACAAAGAGGGCCCAGCAAGAAGAGGAACTTCGATGTAAAGAGGTGAAACTCAATGAAACCAAGTCACAACAGATAGTTCTTGAGGAAGAGATCAGGGAAATGCAAGGCACAGCACAGAAACTGGAGAGTGAGTTGCAGAAGCAGATCCTACTACAGAACCAGATGAAGAATGAAAAAGAACGTTTAGAGGAAGAGCTTGAGACAGCTAACATGATCAATGAAAAAGACCAGGAAAGATTCTTAGAGATGCAAGTAGATATAAAAAATTTAAGTGCTATTCGAGCAGAACTGACAAACAAAATAGCAGAGGAAGAGAAAGCCAAGAAAGAGATTCTCAAGAACTTTTCAGACCTCCAAAAACACCAGGAGTCTAAGCAAGAAGAGATGACAACAACAAGCTGGCAGCTGAAGATGGAGAGAGATGTTCACAAGCAGGAGCTGTCAGATCTTAGATCAGAGTTGCAGAATGTGAAAACTAAGCACGAGAGAAATGTTCAAGAGCTAATGAAGCTCTTTAGACAAGAAAAGGATGAGGCAGAGAATCACATTAGGAGGCTGAAGGTAACTACGCTGAATAATTCCACTGTTGAATTTTGTTTTGTGTTGGGCAATCAAGTTGTTAAAGCATGGACTTTTAAATATCTTTATGTATTTGAGCACTTCAGAAAAGATAAAACTAAAAATAAAGGGGTTCATGCATATTTAGCCTGGTTGAAATGGATTATAGTAAATCAGGGACCGCTTCTGGAGAATCACCAAAAGCTTTTAAGAAGAATTTTTACCTGCTCCCAAGTTCCAGTAAAGGCAGATGTGATGATAAATGATAACCCAGAACAATATATGTTTCAATGATATAGATGTTAAAAATCTGGGTAAAACTCTATTATGGCCATATAAGCCTTAAGACAAAAGGCCTCATTAATATAGCAGTTACTTGGTAAATTAGATTGTAGACTGCATAAAAGATGATGTGTAAAGCATTGGGGTTCTAACACTTTGATCCCAAATGCTCTGTCTGCTGCCTTTGTAACTATTATCCCTACTATACTGTGGACCTATAGGCCCGTCTACACTGCGTTTTTTTCCGCAAAAACCTCTTCCGCAAAACGGACTGGAAGAGACTATGCAAATGAGAGCATGAGAAATGCTAATGAGCGCTTCATTTGCATTGCCTCTGCTGACAAATTCCTGCAGTGTAGACATAGCCCCAATGTTCCAGAGGATGCTGCATTTCTAGAAGTACGTGTATCACACAATAGCTGAAATAACATCACTAGTATGCTGGAAACAGTTTCTGAATATGAATCATTGTAGCATGTCAAATTTGCAAAGATTAGTTTTAATAACTCCTTGTATTTTAAAGTGTTTCTAGAGTGTACAATTTCCATGTCATTTATAAAAATCCCCCCAAACCTAATAACTGTACCATAAAAATATTTTCTGAAGCAGACCATAAAATTTATTTAGAAACAGCTTCACAGTTTTAGTGCAACTTATATGCTACTGACTCTAGACTATATGATTAAGAAGGAAGAAAACAAGAGCATTTTATATTCCATAAGACAGAGCTGATTAAAACCCAAGAGTATTTGAATTGGAATGGATACTCTGAACAGCTTTATTAATTTTGTACATTTGGCTGTGTGTTTTTATATGATCAATCTTGTTACAGTGTTATAGTTATAAACTAGTGTAGGATAATAATAGTTTGTATTTACAATAAAAGCTTTGTTATATGGCATATTGGAGAAATGGGGGTGATGGTTATTCAAATAAGAGTTATACTTACCAATTTTCAAAGAATTAGAATACAATAAAATGAATAAAGGATAGAAAAGTTTATGGGTACTCACCAATCCAGTAGCTGAACTGCACTGAAAAGTTGTTGGTTTCTTGAATCACTTAGGTGTATGCAAGTAAAGATTCCTATGCTGTAGATTAATTTATTATATTACATATCACAATGGGCAGCACATGATGTACACCCAAATCACTAAAAATACATTTAACACTGAAACTATTATTTTTTGCAACTTACAACCCTGATTTTGTCTACTCCATGTAACCTTATCCTCACCAAGAGCCTGGAAGATACATGGTTCCTTCTTTCTTCACACACATGTGCAACCTCCAACTTTAGCCATATGGAGTAGTTAGAAATATATGTTTTTTTCCTTGCTTAGAAATTTGAATTGGTGGTACTTTGAAGTAGATGGTTAGTGTTTGCTGTGCAAAATATGGAAGATTATCCTTATGTGTTGGTTGGTATGGAAGATACTCAGATATTAATTATAGGCACCTGGTATATTGTATATTAGATAAAGTGAGTTAGCATGCTTGTATGTAGCAGGAGAGGCAGTGGGGAATGGTGTGTGTGGGTACATATGTATGAGGGAACCCATCATGGGGCAGGTCAGGGTATATGTGTGAGAGATCTGAAGTCCATTGTCTCTGCACTAAAGCATCAGTTGTTGAAGGCTTTCCATGCTGCAAAGGCAGTAGGATTTTAATTATATTTTACATAGAAATTGCAATGCTATTTTAATTATCTGGTCATTAGCATTTTCTTAATTCTAAAGAAAAGTAAGCCAAGGCACAGGGAGTTAAGTGACATGGCCAAAAGTCCCTCTGACTTAATTATGCACTTAGAAATAGAACCCAAGAATCTTTCCTCTGTCCCCAAACAAAGGTTCTCTCTAAGCTGTGCGGTAGCACAGCCTTGCAGCTGCTTACTGAGTCCTGCCCCTCCAGAAGCTCAGGATTCGCACATGGAACTGCCTGGCTGTGGGAGGGGCACTTGTCCCACACTCCTCTATCCCCTTTCTGCTCTAAAATCATTATTGTACTACAGTTTAAAACTCCAATTGCCCAGCATCCAGTGGTCCGGCACTCCCAATAGTCCGGCACCAACTGGAACCTGCAAGTGCTCTGGCCAGTTGGACATTTGGAGCTGCTGTGAGCCCCATGGGCACTTGCGGCTGGTAAAGGGAAGGGAATTATATTCCTGTGACAGATCTGCTGGGACCCACACTGCATCCGGCCGGGGTGTAGGGTGTAGGCAGGGAACAGCGCGGTGAGGGGCGAACCCTCCGCCGTTTTGCAGGAAGGTGAGGGAAGCCCTGCGCCGCTGCTGAGAGTTGCTGGGAGGGGAGCAGGCTCCCTACCCCCACAGACTGCAGTAGTTATCGCCGAGCAGGGGGGTGAGGGGTGGCACTGCAGGACCAACCCGGCAGTATCCCAGCTGCTCTGCTCCACCGCTTGTCTGCTGCTCGTCAGTTTCAGCATCAGCAACGGCGGACTTGGGGAAGCGGCAGAGCAGAGCAGCTGGGGTGCTGCCGGGTGCTGAGCAGGGGGATGAGGGGTGGCGCTGCTGGACCAACCTGGCAGCACCCCAGCTGCTCTACTCTGCCACTTCCCTAAGTCCACCGCTGCTGCTGCTGAAACTGACGAACTGCGGACAAGTGGTGGAGCAGAGCAGCTGGAGTGCTGCCGGGTTGGTCCTGCAGTGCCACCCCTCACCCCCCTGCTCGGCGATAACTACTGCAGTCTGCGGGTGTGGGGAGCCCGCTCCCCTCCCAGAAACTCTCGTCAGCGACGCGGGGCTTCCCCCGCCTTCCTGCAAAATGGCGGAGAGTTCTCCCTTCACCGCGCCATTCCCTGCCCATCCCCTGGATGCAGTGCGTGTCCCAGCAGACCCATCACAGCCCCCCTGCCGGAGTACCTCCCGATATTCCAGCATATCCGATAATCCGGCACCACCTAAGTCCCATCAGGAAGCTGCAAAGGTGCTGGATTATCAGAAGTCTACTGTGTTAGAATAACAACCTGCAGCTTGCAGACTGGACAGACATTCTCAGTGATAATTACTTAAATTATATATGCAGTGTAATTTACATGCACACCGTTCATATATGGCTCTTGACTCTTTCCCCTCCCTCCAGTTACTGTTATGGGATTCGTTGAGGTCTGATAAATTGACATCATACCTGCTTTTTTAGTTTAAGAAATTTATTGGAAATGTTTTTTCTTCTCTAGTGCTTTTGTGTGTCGTTCTCTGATAGTCTCATATTTAGTACAGTGCAGAACATCAAGTTGATATTGGCCAGGAACTGTCTCCTTGATTGTCTCCAGCTGTATAAATCTTTAATACAATCACAATGCAAGGAATATGAGAGATTGATGCCATGTTGTGCTTGCACTTAAAGTGGAAATGGATTCTTGCTTTCTCTAATGGGATAATTTATGTTTCAGGTTTTGTTTTTGGTGTGTCTGAATTAGGGATGTTAAAATGTGGTTAATTTACTAATTGAGCAGTTGATAGAGTTTTTATCGACTATGCAAATAGTTGAGGGGAAGGCAACCCACCTCAGTCTTGGCTCACGCCAGGTCCAGAACCAAATCCCACGGTGGCTCTGCAGTTTAAAACACAGTAGGAGTCGGGGGTAGGGTGTGGGGTGGCAGGTGGGAGGGAGGCTGGCTGCCCAACTCCTACTGCCTTTTAAATTGCAGAGCTGCCGCAGGGTTTGGTCCCAGACCCAGTGCGAGCCAGGACGGAGCCGGGCTACATGTCTGGCTGGAGCAGCCTCCGTCCACAGCCAGCCCAGTCCACTGTGGACAGCTCCTTGCTGGGACACCGCACTTCCCCCCACTCCGTGGACTGGGACTGCTGTCATGAAGCAGCCTCTACCTACAGCCAGCCTGAGCCACTGCAGATAGGGGATGCTGTGAGAGCAACCTCTGCCCAGGGTTGGAACCAGGCTCCCATGGCCTCTCTCCCCCCGTTCCCCACAGTGGTGCTCCTCATAGAGGCAGCAGCAGCTGGAGGACAGGAGGGGGAGGGGAAGGGAAGTAGGTGGCACCACGGAGACAGTGCTGAGGGGAACCTGTTTTTGACTCAATTAAGTGATAAGCCTAGGCTTATCAGTTAGTCATCTAGTCGACTACTTGCTTACATCCCGAGTCCGAATCCCAACCTCCATGAAAATATAATTACCTTCCCCCCCTCAAGTAGAGAACATGGAACTCGTGTTTTCCTTATTAGCTCTGTGCAGTTTTTATAATGAAGATTTTCTGCAGAATTTTTCAGCCCCCAAAGTGCCAGTCTAGTTGCTGTTATTTATATTACATACATCAACTCTCCCTTTTTCAGGAAGGAGAAGACTCAGTATTTTTACATTTTAAGGATAACCCGTTTTATTCAATCCACCTCACCTAAAAAAAAAAAATCCATATACAGGTAGGACCTTCCTGGTCTGGCAACCTCAGGATGTGACTGATCCTGGATGAGGGATTTTGCCTGGCCAGGGGAGGTCATTTTTGAACCCCTGCCACTATTTCCTCAGCCTGGCTGCTGGCCTCCCACTGGCTTCACTGCCCTGTCGACCCACTGGGCAGCCATCGCTGCCATAGCTCCATCAGGAAGCTGCAAACCAGGTTTCCCAACCCCACTGAGCAGCTCCACTGCCATACTCTGGGCGGCCCTGCCGTCAGCTTCCTGCAGGCAGCCCACTAATTTGATGGTCCTGCAAGAATCCTTACTGCTGGTCCTCCACGGGGACTCTCTGATCCTGCAGCATCCATGCCAGACCATGGATGTTGCCAAATTAGAGAATCCCAGTTTAAGAGAGTATCAATCTGTACCTTCAAAAGCGACGAGGAGTCCTGTGGCACCTTATAGACTAACTGAAGTGTAGGAGCATAAGCTTTCGTGGGCAAAGACCCACTTCGTCAGATGCAGACTCAGACTAACACGGCTACCCCTCTGATACTTGAAATCTGTACCTTAAAACATTAAAGGGGCTACAAGATGTCTTTCCTTGTAGAGGTGTTCCTGCTGATAGCTTGCAAATCACAGAATTCTAGAAATTCTGGGTGGAAAAAAGACTAATTTCTAGATGAAAAAGACTTCATTTCCCTTTAAACATAGGAGTATTCTGTCATTTATCCTGATAAAGAAAATAACACATTTATAATGTTTTAAGCTCTCAATGAATTTCATTAATGGAATGTTAATTTGTTTAACATTGAGCTTTTCTAGAGTGCTATCAAGTTGACAAGCATGTCTGAGTTTCACTACAGAATACATAAGTCCCCCATTTAGCAATCTCAAAATTGTAGAGGATCTTGTAAGATTTTACTGAATCCCACAAAGTACACTGCAGGCATCAGCATTTTTTTAAGATGATTAAACTGATTTTGCTGATACTGTCATGTATGAATTTCATGACACAGTCACTTTGTAATGGTAAAAGCGTTTTTGTATTTTAACTGTTATGCTGCCTGTGATTAAATCATGTCGTTATAACTAGAGGAACATTGGTCCAGCTTGTGTGTTCTGTATTTATATACATAGAATGCTGATGCTTATTTTTAGAAATGTGATCTCAATAAAATGGAAGAAAAGTCTTTCTGATTAAATATTGGTATATTTCCCTAATCTTTTTGTATGGATTCGGGACTACCCGGTTTGGTATAAAGAATTTCTAGACTGACTGTGTTCTCTGTTTTCCCATTACCATTAGACAGAACTTGTAGAAGAGAAAAATGTAGTGAAAGCTCAGCGTCGACAGGTGGAAAAGATGAAAACTGACTGTGATAAGCTGGTAGAGGAACTAACCCAAAGTGAAGAGGAGAACACAAAACTTAGACGAAAATATGAACTTGTGAAACAGGAACTGGAGGAAAAGGTAAACAGGACTACTAATCTGATTAGGCATCTACTTTATAAAGATCAGAATCCATCTACTGCTGTATTTAGATGGTTTGGGTTGCCAAATTATATATGTAATCTTTGGGAAAACACTTGCAGCCATGCCACTTTACTCTGATTATATTACATCAAACAAAGTAAACATAGTAGGGTGAGGTCAGTGCTTTTATAGCATACCCCTAAGGGAAGTGTTGGTGATTTCAAGAGGGAACTGCCTTCCCTCAATCAAAATCGTACCAACATCTGGCTAGTGTGCATTAAAACAAGGTGTTGCTGATATTACAGTCTTTTGAATATGCTTAAGTGAGGTCCTGACCATAACTAGCCATTACAGATGGTTTTTTGCTAAGTAGTGATATTTATTCTTGCATCCTTCCAAATTTTCTGTGTGAGTACCTAACACCTTTCTAGCTCTTCTATTGCTTTGAGTGAATAAATTATTCTTTATTTTGTCTTTAAACATTATATAATACTGAGAAGTCCAGGGCAAGTTTTAAATTTTTACAAGTATAAAGTTATTTGAACACAGTAAAAGAAATTTAAAATAACATGGTTTAAGTCTTTTCGTTGCTAGACTATTTAAAGCAGAGCAAATAGAATTTTGACCAACTTTATAAGAAAAAACTCAACTTGAGTCCAGAAAGAAACATGAGGCATTTCAGTTCAAAGGATAACTTTCTTGAAAAGCTTTCTGAAAATATAGACTTTGTGGAGAGATTTATGGTTAAGACATTATAGTGGTTTGACCAAATGGAAAAGGTTAGTATGAAGTAAAGAAAGTGTTTTACTTAGTTTTGAAAAAAAATACTTGATGCTCAACTATTAAAAGCTGTTAGTTTAAAGAAACAAGAAATGATTGGATCTTAATTGTCCCTCTTATAGCTAATTCAGTGATATCACTTCCACTATTTTAGTCAGACAAGGTGGGTGAGGTAATATCTCTTATTGGATCAGCTTCTCTCGATGAGAGAGACGAACTTTCAAGGTTATGAAGAGTTTTTCTTCAGGTCATTGGCTCAACACCCTTGTGGTTGGTTGTCTTTGCAAGATCTTCATCTCATGAATTTTCAGTGTGCTAATATACATGCATTAGAGATGTAATTAGCTTTGTCTTTTGGGATGGAAACTTCTCAGCACATCTTAAAGGTTAGAATTTTAACAGTTTCTTTTAGTGAGTTCATTTTCTGATATCCCATTAATTCAGAAGTGGTCAGTAATTTTTGATGGGAGGACACTCCATAATTTTGGTAAGTGATCAAGAGCTGCACTTCTCTATGGATCTGGGACAGAGGTTGAGTGCAGAAGGGAACTCAGGGTAGGGGATTTGAGTGCAGGAGAGGTTTTGGGATCTGAGAGGGAGTTTGGGTGGAGGTGGGAGTTGTTACCAGGGCAGGAGATTGGGGTGCAGGGTCCAAGAGGAGGAATGGGTAAGAAGAGAATTCTGGTCTGGGAGAGGGATGTAGGAGGGAGTGCAGGATGTGGGAGAGAGTTGTATTCTGACTGAAGTTGTTATTAAATGAAGTATTTAAATTTAAATAGTTATAAAAAGGTTGCTATCTTTTCCTCTTAATATTCCTTGGAAAGGTGGTTTTTGTCATCTTGAGTTTGATAAGGGGTTGCTTAAGCAATGCAAGGTATCTAATTCCTCAGTAAGTATCAATATTTCTATATTCAAATGACTTCTTACATTAGTAACCATTTATAGCAGGGTTTCTTAACCTTTTTACCTTCACACCTCCCCTGAAAGTGAACTTCATGTTCACAACCCCCTGGGAGCCATTTTGGGCACAGCCTAGCCCCGCCCCCTCACCTGACAGGAAGCTAAGGAGCGTGGCTAGGACTATAAGAACTCTGCCAGGGAGCTCAGTTGGGACCCAGCCTCTGAGGGAGACAGAGGCCTGCCCAGAGCTCCTGGCTGATGAGGCTGAGACCTGGCCCGGGCCTCCCACAGCCGCCTTCCCTCAGGCCAGCGAAGGCTTCACCGCCTGGGCCGTTGAGGCCTGGCCAAGCCTACCAGCAGGGTTACCCTCTGACCTAGAGGAACCCAAGGCTCTACTGGTGCCTGGCGATTCGGAGGACCGGCCCGCTTGAACCCTAGGACCTGGCGAACCAGCTGGATGCTGGACGCAGCCATCTGAGCTAATTCCCAAGTCCGACAGCTGGTGGTGCTGTGGGGTGAGTGAACCCCGTTACAATGCCTAAATGAATAATATGAGCTTTTTACTTTGAACCTTTTCCTAACAAATTTACGTAATATTTGAAGATGAAAGTTGGCAATGCTCGCGTACTGTTATTGTAATGTGTCGTCACATAGGCCTGATTGATTCGCACTGCTATTGTAGTGTGCTGATCTCTAGAAGTTAATAAGAAATTAATGTTTATAATTTTAATTCATAATATTAATTATGAAGAAATCTAAACTTTAGAATTTTATCCAGTCAAAAGGCAATTGCGAATAATTTTCTGGGAGGCACCTCACACCTCCCCTGTATTCCCTTCACACCTCCCCTGGGAAGGCGCACCTCACTGGTTAAGAACCCCTGATTTATAGCATTAAATTATTCTATTGTGCGTAAAGCTTCTCATTATTCACTTAATAATATCTCACAAACATCTAAAAAAGAAACTTGTACAATCTTTAGCATTTGAGGGACAACAAGGTTTTCACCTTTAGGTGGAACAAAGCTCTCCTATAAAATATTTTCCAAACTTAAACAGTTCAAATAAGAAGATTCCTGGGTGTGTGTGTGTGTGTGTGTGTGTGTTTTCGCGTAGGGCGTTAAAGAAGAGGAATGCCCGCTTTCATTACTTGTTTTATTTCTCTCAGAACACATCCTGATTGTTACTCCTCTTCAATAGAGAATAACCTTAATGTTCTTTTAAAATCAGGATTCTGTAAGATAGCTATCTGTAAGGAAAAAAACCCAAACAAATCTGCTTCCTTGAGATAAGATCATCTCTGTACCAAATGGGCTTCTTGTAGGAGAGGAATGACATGATTTTTGATAAGACAATCTCATTGGTTTGTTTGCCTATAGACCAAATGGTTTGTTGATTTATAACCCACTCTTTATAGCATTTACAGCTTGTGATTAGATTCCTAGCAAATGCTCTATACAAAGGACTAGTCCCAATAACTAACAGTGATGCACACCTTTCAGAATGTAGTATAAAAGAAAATAGCATAGAATATTATAGTAAAAGAGACTTTCTAAAGCTGTATTTCAGAGCCTCTTTACACACTCGTGTACATTTTTGACTGAGGAGGTGGTATCTTCCTTGACATTGGTCTTTCCCTGGTTGATAGAAAGCAGAGATCTATTAGGAGTTTCCTTATCTTGAATATTTCATTTAATGCGATAAGTAAGCAAAACTATAATGTTAGGAGTTTCCTGATTTTCCAGACGTTATGTGTATTTAGACTGTAAGATCTTCAGAGAAGGTACTGCCTACTATTAGGCATGTGAAAGTGTAAACGTGTACACAGTTAACCAGTTAGCCTGGGCTCATTGGTTAACCTTCACAGTTACATGTAGCCCCCCCCTTCCTGCATTGCTACCTCTATTTCAGAGGCAGCAGTGCAAGCACAGGCAGGTGGGAGCTGATAACGTGAAGGGAGCCAGCTATGCATACATACCAGATCCTGCGGAACAACCTCCCCCGTGTGAAAATTTCATGCTTGTACAGTGCCTAGGACAGGACCCCTTTCTTTGTTGGTCCTTATAAACTATCATAATAATGAGAATAAAAATAATGTATATTAAAGTAATTAATTAACAAAAAAGGCAAGTTTGTAATAATCTAATGTCTATATATTTGAGATGTGCATCTGTGTGTCTCTGTCCATGTATGTATCTGTTTGCTCAAGGACTCCTCCTAAATGATAAAAGCTAGAACCACCCAATTTGGTATGCAGCTTCCTGTTATCCTAACTGAACAAGGTTAGGGCTTGGTTGTGCCAGGACAATGGGATGTACCTGGAATTTGATTGTTTCCCATAAAATAGAAAGGGAGGAGTCAGGTAGGAGGAACAGTTATACTATGGAATGACCACGGGAGATCATCAAGCCCCCCACTGAGAAACCACTGGCTGACAGCACCTGACACCCTAGCCTGCCCTAGGGAGCAGCTGCTTGCCACTGAGTGGCCCCTGTTACCCCTGGGCCAGTCCTGGGAAGCACTGTTGGGTATTGTGCACAGCTCTCCTCCCACCCCTGGGCCAGGTTTAGAGGGTGTGGACCTTCCTTTCCTTTCCCCGGCTAGCAGTTGGGATGTGCAGATGGAGATGAGGGTTTCTAGTTGCCCCATCAGGTCAGACACGGCCGACATTGCACCCCCATCTGGACTGTGCTCTACCTAGGGCTTGGAGGCTGCCCAGAGGGTGAGTAATGCTGGTGCTGTGTGGGCTGTCATTGCTTGCAAGGCCTTCTAAAAGGTGAATACCTGAATCCCGCCCCTGCGGTGGGGAAGGGCTGGAAACACTCATCTGCTTTTAAATAAGCTTCTAAGTTGCTTCTGGCTTATCCTGATTTGAATTCTACACTTTTCCAATTTGTGAGCACAACATGTTAGTAAATGCAGGTTAACATTATAGTTGGGCTGCTGGATGAGAGGGACCATAGAAGAAAAATACTCTAGATAGAGGTTTCCAAATAACCACTATTGACTTGATCCTGGTTATGAAGTTCTTGTGGGCATTTTAAAAAAATATCTCTCTGCTGCTTGTGGTAATCTAATATCTAGCCATTTAGCTAGGAACTATATAAAAATAAGGTATTGTTGGAAGGAGGTGGGAATGCAAATTTCATTAGAATCATATTAATTTTAGAAACAAAGCAATAATATATCCTTTCATTATAGTCTCGGTGTAACCAATCATACAGTGCCATAATTAAAACATGTCGACAGGAAGAAATAAGCTTGTCTGGATTAGTAGAACAGTAGATCTCCCTCTCTGTAAGCCATGTTTTTCAGTGTAGGCAGAGAGGCTATATTAACACCAAATCCAATTTCATCTTGGCCAAATCAGTACAGCATAGCTTAAGTAAAGGAAATTCAATTTACAAATGGTACATTAATGTATTTAAAGCGTAGTTTGATGGAACTGGGATTATAGGCATGCTAGATTGTTGCCCCAGCTTTTCAAAAAGACCAGGACTTTAACTGGGGGTACGTCTAGACTACATGCCTCCGGTGACAGAGGCATGTAGATTAGGCTACCGGACATAGTAAACTGAAGCGGCGATTTAAATAATCGCCGCTTCATTTAAATTTACATGGCTGCCGCGCTAAGCCGACAAACAGTTGATCAACTGTTTGTCGGCTCAGCACGATAGTCTGGACGCTCCCCTGCTGACATCAAAGGTATTTGTCGACCACCCAGGTATGCCTCCTGGGATGAGGCATACCTGGGTGGTCGACAAATACCTTTGATGTCGGCAGGGGAGCGTCCAGACTATCGCGTTGAGCTGACAAACAGCTCATCAGCTGTTTGTCGGCTCAGCGCGGCAGCCATGTAAATTTAAATGAAGCGGCGATTATTTAAATCGCCGCTTCAGTTTACTATGTCTGGTAGCCTAATCTACATGCCTCTGGCGACGGAGGCATGTAGTCTAGACGTACCTTAAGTTTAAAAAAGAACTAGATAAATCCATGGAGGTTAGGTGCATGAATGGCTATTACCAGGATTGGTAGGACTAGTGTCCCTAGCTCTTTGTGTTAGGGGCTTGAAATGGATGACAGGAGAAGAATCACTTGATGATTACCTGTTCCTGTTCACTCCCTCTGGGGCAGAGTTTCTTAAATTGTGTTCTGGGGCAGTTGGAGGCGTGCCTTGGAGAACAACAGAGTTAAAAAATAGCCGCCCTTAAAGAATCAGGCAACCTTTTTTTGGGGGGGGGCCTCAATAGCCTCCCCCCCCCAAACCCTTTTTTGGTTGATCAAAAAAAAATCTCCTTGGTGTTCCTCATAAAAAAATAATTATTGTTTGGTGTTCCTCGGTCTTAAAATGTTTAAGAAACACTGCTCTGGGGCATCTGGCATTGACCACTGTCTGAAGACAGGATACTGGGCTAGATGGACCTTTGGTCAGCCGGTCTCCATCTTACATCCCATTTGCTCTGTACTTAACTATTGAGGAGGTGGAGTGTTCTGGGAATGTACAAAACATTCTCTTGACTAGCAGAAAGCCATATGTTAAATGCACTTACTTGTTGAAGTAGCTATTGTCCTTATAGTCAAATCAGAAAGGTGTGTTTGCCTGTCTGGGCCTCTATTCATGTTATTTACTTACTCCCACAATATAAAAACTAGGGGGTCACCAAATGAAATTAATAGGTAGCAGGTTTAAAACAAAGAAAAGGAAGTTTGTCTTCACTCAGACTACGTCTACGCTGCAGGCTTCTTGCGCAAGAATGGCCGTTCTTGCGCAAAATCTTGTGGAGCATCTACACTGTACTCACGTTCTTGTGCAAGTAAATTTACAGTAAAGCATCGGAACAGAGAGCTTATTGCGCAAGAGCTATTCCTCTCCCCTCTTGTACAAGAAGGCAATGTGGATGGGCAACAGGGGTTTCTTGTACAAGAAACCCCTATGGCTAAAATGGCCATCAGAGCTTTCTTGCACAAGAGAGCATCCACACTGCCATGGATGCTCTTGTGCAAAAGCACATGGCAGTGTGGACATGCTCTTGCGCAAGATCTTTTCTGCAAAACAATTCTTGCCCAAGAAGCCTGCAGTATAGTTGTAGCCCCAGCGTACAGTCAACCTGTGGAACTCCTTGCCAGAGGATGTGGTTAAGACTAGGACTTTAACAGGGTTAAAAAAAGAGCTCTCTGGATTCATGGAGGTTAGGACCATCAATGGCTATAAATTCATAAGAAGAAGCTGCATACCAAATTCAGTGATCCTAGCTCTTACTGTTTGAGGAGGAGTTCTTGAACAGACAGACATACTCACTCACAGACACATAAAACCAGGCAGAAAAGAGACAAAATCACCAAGCAGGTGAAGGGGGCTGGCTAGGAGCATGTTACTTCTCCCCCCAATCTGGGACTGTCCTAGCCCCGAGATTTTCTCCCCACAGGTGCCCTTTACGAAGTAAGGGAAGGGTGCAGTTCCTCTCCCCCATTCATATGGAAACATTGCTGGCTATTCCCCTTTGTCAGAGAGTGAGGAGACAGACAGACAGGCTCTCTCACAGACACACACATGCTGAACTGTTGCTGTGTAAGTGTTCTTAATTCATTTCTTTCATTCTGCCTGAATTCTGACGTGCTGCAACCCCTGTTCCAGTTTTAGGCTACACTGTATATGCTTACAATTAAACACCAACTGCTAGCCCATGTCTGCCAACTCAGGCACACAGAGCTCAAGCTGTGGTACTATAAAACTACAATATAGGCCTCCGTGCTAGGGCTACAGGCTTTTGGAACCTCCCCCCACATACACGTAACTTCAGAGGTTCTAGGGCTTAGGCTGAGCCCAACGATCTACAGCTGCAGTCCAACTCAGATGACACAGGCCAGCCTGTGTTTATTAGTAACAGTGAACACATATCCACAGAGTTCTGCCAATGAAACTGAATCCTAACATTCATAGGGGAGAGAGCACCCCACGCACAATTTTGAAATGAATTTGCCATTTATTACACTGGTCTCCTGTAAAACTGTTACAAATGTTGTCACTTTTCAGTAAGAAGTCATATACAGGGCATCCCCGCTAAGTTGCCCGTTCCACACTAAAGTCATTGAGGCTTGTAGGAACTGATGCATTATAAATCCTCCAATTCCCCACTCTTACATTGTACAAAACCTCCCACCAATTTGCACAAATGGAAGTCAGATGCAGGAAAAAATTCCAAACTTTAAGTTGTTTCACGACAAGTCTAAGTTTTTTAGAACGTATCTTGGACTTATAGCGAGGACAGCCTGTACTAACTGTAGGCTTATGAATTTGAATTTAATTTTAAGGGTTTTTTTCAGATGCAGTTCATAGATTAAACACAATTACAGATCACATTATTCCAAAGCAAAATTATGTTCTTGAAGGTAGGTTAGTGCTGAAGCATGTTAGTGCACTCTTTGTTCTTTTGTGGAGAGGTAGTTTTAAATGTGACTCAAGACATGTGAATAGACATTGTTTGGTGATGAACTAGTTTGGTGATGAACTAGACATTGTACAATAGTTTCTCTGTGTGACTATTTAAATGTTATTGCTGGTTCTTCCAGTAGTTGCTCATGTGCATTCGAATTAGGTGCGCGCGTGCCGCATGCATGGTTCCCGGAACATTTTTTCCCAGCGGTACCTGTCAGGCCGGCAGGTCCCCCCCTGGAGTGGTACCGTGATAACAGCGCATAAGTACCCCTCCCAACCCTCCCCCTCCTCAGTTCCTTTTAACTGCCCTTGACGGTTGTTGGAGCTTCTCTTGTTGACTTGTTAATCCAGCGATCGGAGTTTTTTGTAGTGTAAATAGTTCTTTAGTCTTACTTTGCATTTGGTAGTATAGTTAGCACTTAGGTAGTTTGAGTGTTCTCTCCCCTTCCGGGGAGGGTATGCCAGGCCTGCACGGTTTCAAACCCTGTGCGTCCTGTACTAAATGGATGCCGCGTAGAGACCCCCATGACTCTTGCTTAAAGTGCCTGCAGGAGGCCCACTTGACGGACTCCTGTAATATCTGCAGAAGTTTTAAGCCAAGAACCAAAAGAGAGAGAGATTCCCGCTTAAAACTCATTTTAATATGGAGTTAGTGCTCCAACCGGCACCAGGGAAGGAAGGTACGGTCTACGGTGCATCAGCATCGGTATGGGAAAACCAACCGGGACCTCTTCGTACTGCGGCACCGAAGCCTTCGGCACCAAGGCACCAATCCCAATCTCCGGTGCTGAAGAAGAAAAGGGATAATAGGGGGAGGTCTCTGGCCAAGAGACTGCACGAGAGCTGGCACCGGTTACATTCACCCTCCCGGTCCCCCTGGCGCCGTTGGGAAGAGGGTACCCAAAGGCGTCTCAATGACACAGTGCGGAAACATAGTCCGGAGCAGATACAGCTGCAAAGGCCATCCACTCCAGAGACCTTTGAAGCAACGCAAGGGCTGATAGAACTCATGGCATCTCCTCCTCAGCCCATGCTCCCTCAATACCAGGAGTGTTTGCCTTCAGTGCTGGGGGCCTCGGTGGCACCAGTAACAGTGGCGGGGCATGGATCCTGGTCGGCACCACCAATGGCGGTACCGCCCACTATGACGCTACGTCATACGTCATTGCAGATGGGATCGGTGCCGCCAGCTACAATGTCAAGCTATGTAGGATATGTAGCTGGAGTAGGCTTATCTTAAGCCAAGTGTTCCCACAGTGAGAGGCCATCAGGGGCAAATGCTTCTGTCATCTTCCCTTACTCCTGACTGTGAGGACTACAGGCGCAGGCTGGAGCTGCCCTCAGCCTTTGGTTTATAGGTCTGTAGTAGACCCACTGAATTGAGTGCCATAATGTCGATTCCCTTAATCTCCCCTGCAGAGTAGAAACACATCAGTATCTCATGAGGATCAAAGTGGTCTCTTAGGTAATTAAAACATTAAATGGCCTCATGCCAAAATTAACCAGGAAAAAGTAGGTAGCCAGTGCAGCTCAAGTATCACAGATGTTGTGTTCTAAAAACAAAATCAGTGCTTGAAGAAACTGTTTAACTAACATATCCACATTTTAAACTACCTTCAGTTTCTGGGTGGACATAAGATTAAACCATAAACAGTCTTCCTGGATTCTTTTTGACTGTGTTCAACTTTTTCCTCCTCAAAGAATGTGGTTGTTTTCTCTTTTGGTGTAACTGAATGATATGGAATTTTCTGGTTCTGCTGTGTGTCTGTTTAAACTGGCAATATAAATCCAGAAGTACCTCCTACCCCAACCACCGCCAACAACATTTTAGGTTTTGTGCATTTATATTATCAGGTATTTATATACCTTTGGACTGTTTTTAACATTTTATCACTATTCTTTTGTAAGTCTATCAAGTTTTTCCTGTACCTTCCAGATTTCTTTTTTTCAAACACACAATTATCAATCTTCAGGTTTTGAAGTCTTTTGTTATATTGTCTTCAATTTCTTCATTTTGGCTTCCAATTTCCTCTTCAAATCCTGTCTTTTAATGTATTCTTCATCATGCAAGTATATTCCATTCAATGCTGTTGGTATACCATGAGAGAGACTTCTCTTTTTCTTTTCCAGAATGCTGTATCTTCAAAGAGAGATTTCTTTGCACAGATGGTGATTGAATTTATCTTGAACAGAGCCAAGTACATTGTCAGAACTTAAAATAATATTGTTATAATGGTAAAATGGTAAATGGAAGACTTTGTTCAATTAATATTATACATTAAGATTCACAAGTTAAAAGGAAAAAAAGCATTCCACAGAAAATTATTTAGGGTTTGAGAGAGTGTTCCTTATGCAACTAAAATAATGCTAAAATATTTGGCTTACAAGTGTTATGTCTTATTGTTTCATGCCAGTAGATTTCAAATCTTGTTATGGCAAGGTTTGTTTGGACTGCAAATTTTAATGTCAGTCACGAACTCTGTTTGCCACATGGACATGATTAAAAAGAAAGAGAATATGAGAACTGCAAATTGACTTTTACCAACCCAAAAGATTTCCCAAAGGAAAAAAGTTGGTTTTATCCTTACTGCTGTGTTCTTTGGATCAAATCTGACCAGCTGTTCAGGATTGCTAATCCTTTTACCATGTTAAAATAAATCAGCGAGTCAAATATATTTTTCTATGTACAGGACATTGACTTCACTATAGAATCACAATCCGGAGTTCATTGTGATCGAGAGCTGTTTGTAACTCTCTTTATATGAATTTTATCACACTTCAGTCAGAACTGCAGGAATAAAAAAGAAGTTCACTAGCAAAAAGGAAGGAAGAAAAATAAATGAAGTATTGACACTCACCCCCCAGCCAATACATGAAAGCCAAGATCTTTGGGCTTATTTCCTTTGGGCTGTAACTGTACAACTTGTCTCTTTCACGCAGTTCTGTACAGAGAAAACAGCAAGTAAAAGCAATGAGCAAATGTTACCACAAATGTATTTGTCTGGAAACAATTTTAAGTAATCCTTTTCATCCTGCATTAATTTCTGCTAAAAATTTTGAACATTGTCCAGTATATGATAATTACAAATTTCTAACTTCCATTTTGAGATAGGTTGGTAGATACTATAGACTTCCTATATGTCACACTCACATACATATTTATAGACATATACATAAGCTTTTTAAAAATTAGATATTGTCATTATTGATTTTTAAATTTCAATAAGGAGTTCTTCTTTTCCCGTGAAGCCCTTCACTTTACTTTCTTTTGGTTGAATATGCGGCAGCTTTAATTCTGAGTTCCCATTTCTGAAGCTGATTCTTCTACTGCTAACTTCTTGTTATGCACAATTCTCTGTTTAGCTCCTGTGTCCAATAGGTATCCCTTTATTAATATATCGTACAAGTTTAAGAACATGTGGGGAATCTAGATTTTTTTTCTAGATTGCTGTTTTCAGTGTTTCTCCATGTTAGACTGTCATTTTACTTTATAAAATAATGTTTTGAAATGTTTCAAATGGTCAATCTCATGAATTCTAGACAACATTTATATTGGAAAATATATTTGAGGTTTTTATGGAATAAAATTAAGCCATTCTATTAGGACAATTGCATTTTTTTTGTTCTTTCCATTGGTTGTGTTAGCTCATTGATGGTGTTAGTTGAGGATCCCAGTAGAGTTTTTGGGATCAAACTGGAACACAGAGAAATTACGGCTCCACTCCTAGGAAATTTACAGTCTAAAAAGACAAATGGCTGTCACAATTAGGACGTAGCAGTACTGTACCAGGCACCAAACTTTGTGTAACAAGCATTCCTCACACAATTGTGCAGCTGTTTTAATTTTTATTTAAATAATCATGCTTCTGTGGGAGATAAATTAATACCAATAGACTTTATGGAAAGAGGTGCATTTACTGACTGGCCACCTAGGAAAAGAATGGAGATCTGTTTGATTAATCTAATATATACATTTTCCACGTAATCATGATATCTGTGTGCCTGAGTTCTGGGCGAAAGGGACAGCATGGAAAAAATAATGGAAATGTAGTTAGATGTGAATTCTAGGTGGAGTTTGGGGCAGGTAATAGGGAGAAATCAGAGCAGAAATGCACTGTGTGCAGCTCTCTGTTGCATTGAAAATGTGAACCACTATCTTAAATATGATATGGAAGGAGAAAGGGGAATCTGTGGAGGCTTCGAAAAGGAGGTAAGAAGTTTGAAATGGTTTTGCGGAATATCTCCATGGATTTTGGCAGACTATAAAGAAGCAAGATGTGTATTGGGGAGGTTAAAAAAGGAGAAGATTGAAGTAATCTACTCTGGAAGAGAGGTGACTAGAAAAAAGTTACTTCCTTTCTAGCAAAATATAGTTTATTTGAGATGTGAATTTTTAGTTAAAAATTGCTGTTCAATAGAAACCAGTGGTTATAAATGAGAACAGTTAATGTTTCAGTTGGTAAATGGATTTCAGAGAAATATGAAGACTGCAGTTCAGACCTTAAATCATGAAATCAGAATTAATGAATCTATATGTTTATTTTAAATTTGTATTTTGCTTTGAAGTATGAATGTATGTTTCCAACAGATTTTTATTAGTGTATATGCCATTTTTGCTTTTTCGTTAGTAGTTCTTCTTTAAACATACATTACCACCCAATTGTCTGAAGTTAAATGGGGGGCTATATTAAAGGGTGTGTGTGTGGGTGGGTGGGTGGATGCTCACAAAGTTAAATTATGGCAGAATTGGCCAGAGTCCAGACACTGTACAGGTTAATACTCTGTCGGATTTCATTCCCCGCATAGCGTTACCAATTTGCTTCAGTTTTGGTTTCCATTCTCTTTTCTGTTGCAGACCTGGGTGCCTCCTCCTCGGAGACTGTTGATATGGATTCAGTGCACTTCTTTTATGTGTGAACAATGATTCGTACTACCAGATAGACTTTCAGTTGTGGTTTGAAATCCTTCTTCAAGTTACATTTTGAGAAGCAAAAGGCTACTGGTGTAGGGAACAATAGGGTGTTGTTTTCAGTTTTAAAAATGGTAGGATGGTTTCAGAAGTTATTTTTAATTATTCCAACTCTTTCCTCTTCATATGTTACATTGTGTTGAAATTTTGAAGCACTCACTGAAATGGTTTATCTTTTATAAATGTATTAAGAGATTAAGGAAGTTGATGTCAAACCCCACAACATTTACTGCAGCACATGGTTCCTTCCCTCCTTACCTACTGGAGTTCTGAAAGTTTTTGAGAGGAAGGAAGAGAGTGATTTTACACTCTTGACATTGATAATTAAACCCACACAATGCAGAAATATTGCTGGTAGTTGTGTATTGGATTCTCTATACTCTACATTTGGAGTAGCCAAAGTATTGCAAGAACTCCACAACTAATATTAACTGTCATCGTAATAAAACTTCAAAAATGTGACCCCATGGAAAACATTTTTTCTCTCAACTCCATCCTGCAAATTCATAAATTGAAGCACTTTATGTCTTTTTCTTCAGCAAAAGCTATTATTTTCTATAATTCTCCAATAAATATTTTATTTATTCGTTTTCTAAATTTTCTCCATCTGAGTGTAAATTTCAGTGAAAAGAAGTATGGTATCCCAGCCCTTTCTGACTGCAACATCTTAGGACTAGGTGAGAAGTGGCTCTCCATGGCTGTTGTAGCCTCAGCAGATGCAGTCAGGGAGGGGTACATGTCCATTGGGTGGGGCAGGTGTATGCCCCTTGCACTCCCAAGCCAGAGCGAGGAATACAGCAAACTATGTATTCCCCACCTGTATTTGCTCCCTGACAAAGGGGAGCAGCCATCAATGTCCCTGTACAAATTGGGGAGTGAGGAACTTCAGCTCCCCTGTCCTCCTTAAAGGGATGCCTGGGGGTGGGAGGCTCAGGGATAGGAGAGGGGGTAACCAGCCCCTTTCACCTGCCTGTAATTCTGTCTCTTTTCTGTATGGTTTTATGAATCCCTGCCCACATAACCAAATCTGTACCTTTCTGTAAGTTATGATAAGAAGAAGCTATATACCAAATTTGGTTGCTCTAGCTCTTACCATTTAGGAGGAGTTCTTGAACAAACAGATGGATAGACTCGCTCACAGAAAGACTTAAATATATAGTGGATAGATTGGTTATTTTGGGAGATGAGGATGAGATAATAGGAATCTCTGAACAGCTTTGTTCTTTTCCTTTTCCCTGCATGCATATCCCAGTTAATGATGACTGCTTCCTTTCCATTTAGTCCCTGACAATGTTTGAAGATGGAAGGCTGCAGGCTGCATGATCAAAAAAATAAAGGAAATGTAAAGCAAAATTTTGAATTAAGGGAGTATTTCTTTGAACAGATTGGAATTTTTGGATTTTAGTGTAATGTTTTATATTCAGTCTATATCGAGGTGGTAGAATTCATTTTATAAAGGTGTAACCCTGTTATTTGCATTAGTAAATCATAACTTTTACCTTCAAAATTATGCTGGCATAGTATAATGCACATAGGGTATGTCTAGACTACGTGGCTCCGTTCACGGAGCCATGTAGATTAGGTTTCTAGACATAGGGAAATGAAGCAGAGATTTAAATAATTGCCGCTTCATTTACATCAAAATGGCTGCTGCGCTGTGCTGATCAGCTGTTTGGCGGCACAGCGCGGTAGTCTGAATGCTCCGCGGTCGACAAGGGAAACCCTTGTCAACCGCCCCGTTATGCCTCGTGGAAAGAGGTTTACCGGGGTGCTCGACAAGGGCTTCCCTTGTCGACCGCGGACCATCCAGGCTACCGCGCTGTTCCGCCAAACAGCTGATCAGCACAGCATGGCAGCCATTTTGATGTAAATGAAGCAGCGATTATTTAAATCGCCGCTTCATTTCCCTTTTTCAAGTACATTAATCTACACGGCTCCGTCGACGGAGCCATGTAGTTTAGACATACCCATAGACTAGTAATTCCATATCAGAGCCTCTGCAGGCAGAATGCGGCCCACTAAACAAGTTGATCCAGCCTATGGAGGCCCTGCCACTTCCCCTGGGGATGGGAAGGTCTGGGGGTAGGAGGAAGCATGCAAAATTTCCTCCCAGCTGAAAGGAGTGTGCTGCACTTAGAAGCACTGCATGCTCCTGGCAGGGCAGGGGGAGACTTTACATGCTCCTGGAAGGGCAGGAGGAGAACTTGCATGCAAGTCTGACGGGGGAGGAGCACGCAAAGTTTCCTTCTGCCCTGCCTGGCATGTGCGGTGCTTCTAAGTGCCATGTACTCCTTGCAGGCAGGGATGTAAACAACTAGTACGTTTCAAAGCTGGCACGCTGCATGCAGCCTGGGTCCAGTGGGGAGTCTTGCACTGGCCCCAAGCTCCATGTGGATGCTTCCACTTTGAAATGTACAAGAGCTCCAGCGGCAGTTCTTTTGCATTTCAAAGAGGAAGTGCAGCATGGAGCCTGGTGCCAACTGGTGTGTGTGTGTGTGTGTGTGTGTGTGTGTGTGTGTGTATGCGCAAAGATTGTGCATGCTCTCCACCTCCAGGCCAATCAGGTCCTGTGTCTGAATGGAAGTCATGAAAGTGTCCTGGCCCTGCCCCTTCTGCCTGATGCCTCCCGCTTCCTGGATGGCCCGGGGCCACTTAAAAAAATTTCTGAAGTAGCCCCCAGTCAAAAATTATTGCCTATCCCTGCTCTATATAGTAAACTCTGTGTTGTTTTGATCTAAAATAGCTACTGCTCATTTAATTTGGGTATTTTCTTCATTACAAAAACAGGTTTCTCTGCAGGCTAGCTATCAAATTTGTTAGCTCATCTTAATTTCATAAAACTCTTGGATTTTCTTAGATGTGCCATACTAATGTGTAATGTAAATATATGAACGGTGTGTGTGTGTGTGTGTGTGTGTTTCTACGTATAGACATTCATCATATGCATCTCTTATGTATTTGAGAGAATTTGTTTGTCTGCTCAAGAACTCCTCCTAAATGGTGAGCGCTAGGGGCACCAAATTTGGTATATAACATCCTCTTCTAACTTAAATCAAGGTAATGGTTTGGTTGTGTCAGGACAGTGAGATGTGTGTAGAATGGGATTGCTTCTGAGAACACCATACAGAAAAAAGACAATCATCAGGCAGCTGAAAGGGGCTGGCTGGGGGTCCTCCCCCAGCCAGGACTGCCTCAGCTATGAGCCTCCCACCCCCCAGGCATCCCTTAAAGGAAGACAGGGAGGCTGAAGATTTCTGCCCCTTCTCCCCTCACCCCCATTCATACAGGGACATCATTGGCTTTTCCACTTCATCAGGTAGTGAGGGGGAGGGATGCATAGTTCACTGCATTCCTCACTCTGGCCTGGCTAGTGCAGAGGGCAGAGGAACTTGGACCAGCCTGCCCCAGCCGGTGGGCATAAATGCTCCTTCAGCTGTGCCCGCTGGAGCTGCAGTGGCTATGAAGAGGCACTTTTCATCAAGTCTCCAGATGCTGTAGTGAGAGAGGCTGGGGGTAATCCTTTCTCCCTGGACCAGGCTGCATACTGAACTCCTCATCTCTAGCCCCACCCCAGACCAATGATTTAAATGAAGCATGTACTTTTTCTGATAGAAGCAGCAGGCCTGTCTGGCCGGGGCTCCCTGGGAGTAGGGCTGGGAGCACACTGGCTGCTTGTCCCACCCCCAGGGGCTATCAAGTAATGCTATAACCACTAAGATTTTGTGCAGTTACATATCAATTAATTCAATAATTGTGTAACAGTCTTACTGTGTGTGTGTGTGTGTCAGCCGATGGCCAGGGCGGGGTGGGTGGGTGTGTGTGTGTGTTATACACCCGAGTCTTCAACTGCTAGGACACACGGTCCCTTTGCAGCAGGCAGCCTAGGGAAGGCTGACAGGTGCCCCATGGATCTGTCCCCTGGAGGCGACACGATCCAAAAGCCCAGCTCTCATTGCGTCTGCCCCTATGACCGGCTGGTTAATTGTCTGGTTCTGTTACAGCAACAGGAGGAGTCAGGTTAAAGCTTAAACAGTTACAGGTTTATTAAAGAGGTTTCTAAAGCATGTGGTTACAGTGGCTATTGTTCTACTTCTTAACTGCTAACAAATACAGATCTTAAAAATGGTTACAAAAGAAAAAGGAAGATAGAAAATAATGGTACCAAGTGACAGCTTAATCTTTAAAGAGCTCTATTCTATGCATGCACTAAAACAAAAGGACACATACAGGTACAATTTTTACCCCCTTCTGCATCCCTCGATTCCAGCGTGTCAGGCCAGGATCGGTCCCTCAATTTCCCGGGAAAGATGAATATGAGGCTGGGCGTCCCCATGTGGACCTCAGGAGGCAATCACCTAATCCGACCAGCAGGTAGATGGTAGATTGATGCTCAAATAAGTGTGCTGCTGGGCCCCATCTTTATACCCATGGGGGCATGTATACTCTTTTTTATCTAAGATGCCAAATTGTGCTGGACCGTCTTTGTGACGCCAGCTCTTACAAGGGAGTTGTGAACTTAATTTACACTTGCAAGAGAGAGAACTAAATTGGGAGTTCTGGGCATTCTTTTCTCAGTGGGAGATTCCCCTTCCGGGGACGGCCATGTGATCGTATCAATATAGGTGCCAGCCAAGGGCAGTTCTCGCAGCCTCTATGTCAGCTTATTGGCTTAAGTCTGGTGATGGCACCGGGAAGCTGGAGTTTCTAAGGGGTTTTGCTGGTGAGGCTTCTGGCTGACTGGGGAGGCAGCTGAAGTGCTCGGTGTAATTTGAGAGGTGCCTGGGGAAGGACCCCAGTTGAGGGCGGTAAGTAGCCCTGGTTTTAAGCAGTTCGCCCAGAGTTTACACCCTCCGTGGTGCCAAGACCTGGCCTGGTGTATGACAGAGGTGTATTTCACAAGAGGCACAGAACCTGGTCAATTGAACTTTAGATCAAGACCCTATGCTATTCTAAATTTGATTTTGAGACTGAGAGTTTGATTGGTTAATGAGGCATTTCTGGACTCAATTACTTAGTATACTTTCTGTATATCTGTTATGGTACTCCCTGGATGTGGAAGCATTTTGTTTACTTTTCATGTATTGAATACTCTAGTCAAGTGTGCATAAATGTATTTATGTTTTATATCAGACTTCCAGGAAGAAATCACAGCCAGTGTGGCCAGAGGCTGTCCAGCACCATCTGTGATTTGGGGGGCATGTCATGATTATGAGGGTTAGCCAGCAGCCTGGGGATTAAGGCGTTAACTACACCTAGCCAGGTAGTGAGACCAGTAGGAATGTAGGTGGGACTTTCAAACTGGGACAAAGGAAAAAACCCAAATTCCTTTCTCCCTTTTGTGTCTTGGTGTGTGTTCTCTGCAGCTACATAGAGGTATAAGCATGTCCCCCTCTCTCCAAGACACCATTCTTCATTTTCTGTAAGTAGGGTAAAGTTTAGGTAGTTTTGTTAGGCTTTATTGTTTTAAGGGTTGGGTATGGGATCTGATGTCTGGCACTGCTTAAAAGATGTTTTGGCTTTTCTTTGTAACTAAGTTCTAGGCCCATGGAGTTTCTCCATGAGTATATTTTGTTACCTTCCCATCTAGTCATTATGCCTGCAACAGGAATATTGTTGTAATAATAAAAGTCTTCTCTTTTCTTTCTATTAACCTGGCATTGGTTACTTGTGTGTCCTGATTTTTATAATAGGGGTGAGATTTCCCAAATGATCTTTCCCCTGATTTCTTTATCAATATTGGGGTGGTGGCAGCGGAAGTTTTATTCCCAAGATCTAGGTTTTTAAGATTTTGGGGGAAGTTTTATACCAAAGCCTGGTAGATAAGGCTTTGGAGTACACTTGCTGGCCCCCACTTCTGCATTTATTATGCCAGAGTGGAGAAGGAGCAATGACAACCCTCTAGTATCTGTGTCTACAGTTATCCAGGATCACAGCAGCCAGCATATCTGGGCCTTCTGTCAAGGCATCAAAGACTATACTGATCTTATTGCTCTTTATGCCCTGTGTGCTTTGAGGCACCTAAAAGGGGCAAGCAAGATGGATGTTGCAGGGGCTGTCTGGCTACATTCCACCCCCTGATACAACACACTACTTCCCAGGATACAAGATGGCAGTGATGCCAGCACCTCTTGCCCACCTTGGAGGAATCTAAAAGTAACCAGTGGCCTGATTAGGGGGTTTGGGATCGAGGAATTGGCTAGGACCCTTTTCTAGTGCTGTATAGCGAATGTGCGCAGAAGAGATAGCTGCATTAACCAAGCGTTTTACAATACACAATGTTATACAAAAAATGATTACTACAATTAAAACAGTGGTTATAATAGAGTGTAGGAAAGGAGTTAGGGAAAATCCCAGCTGCTGGGCTAACCAATTTAGCCATGAGTTGTTTACATTCTTAGGTACATCATGTCTTACCCCTTACCGTCCGTTGCCGCTTCCCTTGCCTCCCCCCCCCCCCCCCCAGAGTTATTTTGAGGATTGCGGTAGTCACTGTCATCAAACCATACTGGTCCCCATCGAAAGATGTCGCTCTTGTTCCACTAGTTGTTTGGGTTGAGAGGGACGAACTCGATTCCCAGTCCGGTAGAGGAGTTGAGCAGGGTACACATCCAGCAGTTTGTGGCACCAGCGGCAAAGGCGATGGTTTGAATAGTACCTTTGAGCGGATGTTCTGGTACAACAGTAACAGTTGAGATGAGGAAGAAAACCATGGCAAGTTGGAGTACCGTGTCTTGCTTCAGCTTAGGTTTTTTCCCATAGTTCAGTCAATAACTAACAACAGTGATTGCAAGTGCTACAACAGCAAGCGGGGTGTGTGTGTGTGTGTGTGTGTGTGTGTATATATATATATATATAAATATATATAGTTTATGGTGTTTTCCCGGATCCACACCAGCGTTGGGAGGCATCCATCCCACTGGAGCACTGTTTGGGACCATTGCCTCAGTTTCCTGTTGTAAAACATAAAGTCAGCCTGTCTTGGATACAATCCAAGCCTCAGTAATGGTTAATGGCATTAGCCCAGCATCTGCAGTGGTCCAGACTCCTTTTCCTTTATAGGAGTGCAGTATGTGGGTTTGTGTCCCCAAACTGGGGTTTTTGATTACCACAGTGTTTCAAGGTGCATATTTAGAATCTTTGAGTGTTACAGTGGGGCTAGGAGGGGTTCTCCCCGTAGGAAAGAATCCCTTGCTGATCAGACTGCCTGTAGGGGTCTGCCGATTGTTTAATCTCTGCACCACAGTATCTAATCTGTTTCCCCATTTACCATCTGTGGGCCTCAAGTGGGTTTTTAACAGCCCATTCCAGCGTTTGACCATGCCATTAGACTGGGGCCGATACAGGAGGTGAAAGGTCCACTGGACTCCGTTACTGAGGGCCCCCTCTTTTACCAACTTGTTCTTGGAATGTGAGCCATTGTTGGATTGAATTTCCTGGGGTGTTGGGACAAGGGCTATTAAGCGGTTTGGTCCCATGATCGTAGACAACCCTGTTGCCTCTCGGGTTGGGTAAACAAAACCAATTCCTGAAACAATTTCTATTCCAGTTAAAACTTACTTCCACCTTTGCTTACTGGTGGGTGTCATGGCTCCTTCCCCACTCTGACACGATAAATGCAGAAGTGGGGGCCAGCAACCATACCCCAAAACCCTATCTACCAGGCTTTGGTATAAAACTTCACCCAAAATCTTAAAAACCTAGATTTTGGGAATAAACTTTCCGCTGCCACCACCCAAATATTAATAACGAGATTAGGAGAAAGATCATTTGGGAAATCTCACCCCTATTATAAAAATCAGGACACACAGTAACCAATGCCAGGTTAATAAAAAGAAAGGAGAAAACTTTTATTATTACAATAGTCCTGTTGCAAGCATAAGGATCAGATGGAAAGATAACAAAATATACTCATGGAGGAATTACACCATGGGCTAGAACTTAGTTAAAAACAAAAGCCAAACATCTCTTAAGCAGTGCCGGGTATCAGATCCCATACCCAACCCTTAAAACAATAAAGCCTAACAAAACTACCTAAACTTTACCCTACTTACAGAAAGTGAAGAATGGTTTATTGGAGAGAGAGACACATGCTTGTTCCTACCTGTAGCTGCAGAGGACTCACCCAGAGAGACAAAAGGAGAAAGAAAAAAGCCCAAATTCCTTTGTCCCAGTTTGAAAATCCCACCTACGTTCCTACTGGTCACGCCACCTGGCTAGGTGTAGTTAACTCCTTAATCCCCAGGCTGCTGGCTAACCCTCATAATCATGACAGTAGGTAATGGACCCATGTAATCGATTTGCCAGGTTGTCCATAGTACCTTTCCATCTCTTAGTCGGGCAAACCGTTGCCCTTCTGTTATATGTTTCCTGAGCCCAGCACAGAGGGTGCAAGCTTGTACCAGATCCCTGGCTTGTTGGTGGGTGATGGGCCACCCCCTGGCATGTGCCTGCTGCACCAGCTCATCTCTTCCTGTGTGCCCCAAGGTTTCATGTAGCCAAATGTACAGGCGTTCCCAATCCACCTGGGCAGTAGAAATCTGTGCTGCTGCATCTACTAGGGTGATTTTCTCTTGAGAAGTTGTCTGAGATAATGGGAATCCCTGTTAAAAATAATGTATCAATAACTCCCCTTCCCTTCTTGTCATGGGTTTGGATGAAACTGAATTGGCAGTAGCTGGTATTTTTCTGATTTGGGTGCAAGAAAAAAATCAATTTATTGGGCACAATCATTTGTCAGTTTCTGCATATCCTCTTGACTCAGAAGATTTAGTAAGCTTTATGTGAAAAAATGAATACTGAAAGGCAGGTTTGTTATGGTCTAACAGCAATGTGGCTTAGCATGATGAAATATTTTCTTTTCTTTTGATTTGGTTAGTTAAATTATTTCAAATCTCCTATATTGGGGCAGATGAAAGGTCCATCTACCTTACTATCCTGTCTTTCAGCAGTGGCCAATGCTAGGTGCCCCGGAGGGGTTGATCAGAATGGGTATATATCAAGTGATCCATCCCCACAACTCATTCCCAGCTTTTGGCAATGAGAGGTGAGTGGCACCATGGTTGATAACCTACCACGGACATAGATCATTAATCCAAGCTGCCTTATTTGCTAAAAATCTTCATACTTACTGCCTATTTGCCCTTTAAGTTATTATCCTTTTATTGGTTTTTCCCTTTTGCACAATCTTAAAAAGATACTGGATGTTAATTTACAAGTAAATCATTTTTTATTGTTACTTTATTCTTTTTCCTCAGGATAAACAGATAAACAATGGAGAAGATCATTTGAGGAGGATGGAGGAGGCCAGATTACAGCTTAGAGATCAGCTGCATTGTATAGAGATGGAACAAGAATCCATTCTCACCATGATAGGAAGTGAAATTGATGCAGCTTGTGAAATCCTCTCCAGGGATTCTGTGGAGAAATTCAAAGTAATTATTAGTTTTCAGTCTGCCTTAGTTTTTTAGTTTGCTACCTAATGGGTAACCATAATGGAATTTTTATGCATGACTGCTTGTAGTCACATACTTGGTACAGATAGTTTGAATAAAAAATTTCAAATATGACAGTTGATACAATTTGTACAAATATGGTATTAAGCATATTATGGAATTGTGGAGCGATGCATGTTGCCATGTATCTTATAAAGATATAACACAAGTCCCCTCCTGTGTGTCACCAGAAGTTATTATTTTCAGTTGGTTCTCTTTTTCTTTGTAAATAATGGCTTCTAATTATTGTTGGTACATGTGAAATGACCTTTCAGGTTGCAAGCTGCATCACATTGGCACAAAAGGGAAAATGTACAGTGTCAAACAATGTTATTAACTTTCTTAATGTTTTGCTTGGAAATTATGTTTAAATCTTAAAATTGTTAGTTATAACAGTACTAATTTCATATTGTATCCTATCTCTCTCATATGACAAGTGTTTGAGAGAAAGAGTTGTATATTTCAACCCCTTCCCCACACACATTTATTAATAGACCTCAGCATGCTGCTCTAGGAAATGATGAAGATAATTTTTGGCAAACTATAGTTTCTCAATAGAGATTCAGAAACTCGGTATAATAAAGTAGTCTTAGAGTCAAAATAATTTTCATTTTAAAATTTCTGTTTGTGTTTGGTAGACAAACAGAAAAACTTCTAATCTTTGTTCATGGGGAAAATGTTTTAAATTTGAAACAATCCTATATTTTCTAATACTACAAAGAATGAAAAACGGACATAGTTACAATTTATATGCTTCATATTTTAACACAAATTCTTTTATCATTTAACATTACATGTTTTTTGTTGATGCTGTCGTTTACTTAACAGAAAATGATATTTTTTTCCAACATGAAATTTCTCTAAATATTTTAAATATATTTAGACCCAGGAGTAATGATCTGAGTGTAACATTCTGTCAAACAGACATCAAACTGTTTTAAATGTTTCATCACATAACGCGCAAATTTCCTAACCTTCCTTTCATGAACTCTCTAGTTCTGATTTCTAATATCTGCTGGACAGAACAGATGGCATTATTGTTTTAATTTACATCCTTCTTAGAAATTACATGTAACTGGGAATTTCAAAATAATGCCAAAATATGGAGGTTTTGTTTTTATTTTAAAAGAAAATGTTGACAGCTTTTCCTGACTGTCCATTTTCATCAGGCCTCTTCAGTTACATGTTATTGGCAGACTTAAAACAAATTTGAGCCACTTGACTTTTGCTCTAGCCAATGAAGGGGACATAATTTTTCTTACAGAAAAATAATTTTTCACACTCTGACCATGTTGGCACAGTGTAGAAGTATTATGTGGAGGGAAGCACAGCTGAGAGAATTAAGGAAAACATGGCTCTCAGTGTTCCCAGCACTGTGCGTTCTGTCAAGGGCTCTGGACATGTTTAACCCAAGTAATTTTCTTCTAAAAGTATAAGTGCAATCTAGTTGTCTTGTGAGGATTTAAAGGAAAGATAATGGTATTATTGGAGGAAGCTAGCAAATATGTAGTATTCATCCATTACACTCTCCTGAAAGCAAAAGGCTGACGAGATTTGATAGTTGTGCCAAGTGTTTTAACTTGAAGAATTCTGGATAAACTGGGATTTTTTTTCTATCTGTGTTTTGCTGTCACGTGAACTGTCCCTGCCTACCCTCTTCCACAAGTGTTTGACTTTCTCATTGTGTAGGTCAGTACAAGAGGTACTGTTTTTTGATCCTTTCATTTTTACATCTGTAGTAGAGAACCCACTTAAGCAAATAGTGTTAAAGAAATAGACTTACTACAAAAAATATTACTTGCACCAAAGAAAACTCATGGGCATACAATAAAATCCCTATGATTGCATACCAGATAAAAGTATCACAGTCCAACAAGTATTGTAAATTAAACAAGAAAAAGACATACCACTTTGAGATGGAAAAGAGCAGGATATATGGGTCATGATTCAGATTTGCTCTCTACAAAAGATGATGTATCTTATGTTAAATAGATATTAAATTCAGCTAGACTTCAATTAAAAGTACAGATCTATGCAACCACAGATTTTTTTCTACTTCTTTATAAAGAAGTAATGAAAGACAACCAACTAAAAGAAGTAGATGAGTTTATTAAAAAATGTAGAGATTAGATACATTTCCTTTTTAAAACATTTTAATTTATGGTGTAATTGGATTTAAAGGGATTGTTGGAAGAGGGTATGAAAGATACCCGATGTATAATTTGCTAATAAAATACCCAGTACAGATGTATCTTCTATATTCATTAGTAATTTTATTACCTTAATATACAAGAAGAACTTGTATGTAAGAACTTGTAGTCATCAATCTCAAATATCTGAAATAAGTCTGATGTCTTCTTATACTTGGAATAGAGGATAGCATCAACACAATGGAATAGCAATGCTAAGTTTTTATTGGAGCCTAGTGTACATTTCTCTCACTCATTTTGATAAAGCAAGAAATGTGTAATTGAATAAACAGTCAAAAATCTCATGTCCTATTCCAAAAGAAAAGTCAAAATTCCAACAATGAAATCACAAACAAAAATGGCTTGTACTACTTCTGTGCTATGTAGTGTGTTGCAATATAGTCTGGTGAAAATGAGGTTGGATAACTCTGAAACTAGCCTTTAAAACAACAACCACTTTAACGTGATTCAGATCAACAATTGTAAATTGTATTTCACTCTAAATAAAACATAATTTTTAGAAAGGGGCTCCTAAGAATACACATCTAGATGCATTATTGTTGGTATAATACAACTATAATAATAAAATATGTAAGCATTTTAAGGATGTTATAATCACATAGTGTTGTAATAAGCATATGGATAGAGTGGGGAAAAATACTGTGTACCAAATAATTGCATACTTCATTGCTCATACAGTAATTCCTCATTTAACACATGCCCGCTTCACATGTTTTCATGATAGCATGTTTTTTTTAGGGAACATTTTTTGAATTACATGACTGTCCCTGGAATAACACGATTTCCCCAGCCAGCCCGTTGCCGGCGGCTGCGTGGAGCTTCCCCCCACCTCCCTGCAAAGTGGCGGAGGGTTCACCACTCACCGCGCCATTCCCCGGTGACCTCCCACCCTGTCGCTGGATGCAGTGCAGGTGTTGGCAGACCTGTCACAGGTGCAAACTCCCAACCCAATCCCCCTCCCCTCCCCTCTTCTCTCCTTCCCTTCCCCAGAGCCAAACACCTCCCCTCCCTGCTGTAATCCAGTCCCCTTTCTCCCCCAACCTTATGTCCCGGTCCCAACAGACACCACCACTTGAAATACAACCCCCATCTTTTCCATTATTTTCAATGGGAAAATTGACCCCCGTAACACGTTTTCACTTAACACGATCATTTTCTGAAACATATCTAGTGTTAAATGTACTTTAATGTTACCAATAGAAAATTAAACAGCCCTTTCAAGTATTTAGGAGTAAACTTTCCAATATTGATACAAGTTGAACGTCTCTAGTCTGGCATCTTCGGTGCTAAACTAGAGTATTTGCTGGACCATGTGAGGTCAATATTATCTAGCAGCATTACCAACATAGCTCCACTGCTTACTGGGCTCTTAGAAAATATTTAGGGGAGTAAAGTAGAGCTAAATAACTGCACAGAACACTGAAAGCCAGGACTGGTGGTGTAAACAAACTTTATGGGACTATAGGAAATGGCCACACTATGATAAGTGGACATAGGTCTAACTAAAATCATGCCAGACGAGACAAGCCTAGACGAGAGAAACTAGAGTACAGAGACCAGAGTGTGTCAGACTAGAGAGGTTCAACCTGTATTTAGTAATGATTCTTTGAATTAATGTTCTCATTTTGTTCAATAAACAAAAAACAATTCCCTTTGTGTCTAATTTTTTTTTCCAGGCAATATCACTTACACCTGGTTTACATAATGACCCTCATCGCTGGTTAGCAGAAACAAAGGTAACTTCATCTTTTACTAGCTATTATTGGATAATACTTACCAGCTGGTTTTGGTTACTAAAAATGGTATTTGAAAATTGGAGTTAAAAAGGGATGAGGTAGGAGAAAAATTCAAATACCTGTAACATTTTTCTGATATGTGTGTTGGTATTTCCAGCTAGGTGATAACCATTCAAGACAATTAGAATGGCAGTGATTTTTTCAGCTAAAGGTCTTCGATTATCTGTTGGGTACCAGCAAGTGATTTCTGGTGTAAAAAAGTGTCACCATATTTCTGAAAGGCACTAGACTTTAGCTTATTTATTGGTACTTTTATTGATAGTTATGCTACTTATCAATAATCTATAGGTATTTGTATACCCAAATTTATAGAATTTCTCCTTCAGTTATGCTTATTAAATGTGAGAACACCCACATTCTGAACAACCAGAAAAACAAATGCATTTGTGAGTAAAATAACACTGGTCTACAATTTTTTAGAAGTCATCTGCTTCAGAGATAAAATGTGCTATTTATTATGTATTTTGATGTGCTGAATTCAAATATGACAATTAAAACAACTGATTGGCTACTGTTTCCAAGATATTTAAGTTTTTACATTTTACGTCTATGTATATTGTGTAGATAGTAGAGTTTTAATCATAAATTGGAAACCTAGGTCTTTTCATGTGTTTATGTATGGTTGCTTTACATGATAATATTTCACCTGTCCTGTTTATGTAACACTTTAACAATCAGCAAAAGGGTTATATAAATAAAATTTATTATGAAACAAAAGGCAAAAAACTATTATGTACATAGTTTAGTCCTATTCAGTGTCTACTCGGCGCTTCTTGGCTTGTCTCTAGTATTCATTAAATGGAGCATCTCTTGTCACTGTCCAGCAATAGTCTGCAAGCATTGATGGGCTCCATTTGCCCTGATAGCGTTTCTCCATTGTTGCAATGTCCTGGTGAAATCGCTCGCCATGCTTGTCGCTCACTGCTCCGCAGTTCGGTGGAAAAAAATCTAGATGAAAGTACAAAAAATGTATCTTTAGTGACATGTTGCAACCAAGGCTATTGTATGCTTTGAGGAGGTTTTCCACCACCAACCTGTAGTTGTCTGCCTTGTTGTTTCCGAGAAAATTTATTGCCACTAACTGGAAGGCTTTCCATGCCGTCTTTTCCTTGCCACGCAGTGCATGGTCAAATGCATCATCTCGAAGAAATTAATGAATCTGAGGACCAACAAAGACACCTTCCTTTATCTTAGCTTCACTTAACCTTGGAAATTTTCCACGGAGGTACTTGAAAGCTGCTTGTGTTTTGTCCATGGCCTTGACAAAGTTCTTCATCAGACTCAGCTTGATGTGTAAGGGTGGTAACAAAATCTTCCTTGATTCAACAAGTGGTGGATGCTGAGCACTTTTCCTCCCAGGCTCCAATGACTGTCGGAGTGGCCAGTCTATCTTGATGTAGTGGGAATCTCTTGCACGACTATCCCATTCGCAGAGAAAACAGCAGTACTTTGTGTATCCAGTCTGCAGACCAAGCAAGAGAGCAACAACCTTCAAATTGCCACAAAGCTGCCACTGATGTGGGTCATAGTTTATGCACCTCAAAAGTTGTTTCATGTTGTCATAGGTTTCCTTCATATGGACTGCATGACGAACTGGAATTGATGGCAAAACATTGCCATTATGAAGCAAACATCCATGACTTCTAGAAATAACATGATGCAATTCATATTATGTATGACGCAATACCAGCTTCAGATTGCATCATTCATTGTTTTGCCTAAAAAGCGAGTACTGTCCAAACCCAGTCATAGATTTATTCATAGATCCAGTCAAAGATGTATTTTAGTCATTTCTGGTTTAAGCTGAGATCCCTTCCCTTTATAACTCACTTATCCTCCGCCATTCGCAAGTCAAGGGTCGTATATACTGACCCAATAGCATATCTTGAAAACTAGAGCCAATCAACAATTTTAAGCATCATTTTCATTCTCAGTGACCCAGAATTAGTAAAGTTTGACTACATTTATTTCAGAAGCATTTTGGCTGTAGAGCAGTGTAATGGAAGCCTGCTGAAAATATGACCCTTTGTTTGCTGGATTGCCTTTTCCTTTTATCAATTTGTGATGGACATCCTCCCCATGCTTTAGAAAGTGGATTTGTGGACAGAGGTATACCTAACTCAGAAGTGCTTTGAGCAAATTATTTTATGTAACCTCTCAATCTCCCTGTTATAATCCACTGGATTTTTATATCTTATTTTGGTGTATGTATCATTCTTGTGTGTAAAGCTAGATAAATGGAGTATGGAATGTTTTATGGTTTTAAAAATGCAAAGGCAAGCCATCAAGGGTGTTTTCCTCAAGGTCAGATCAGCTGTAAACAACTCTTTTGTCCTTTAAGTTTTAGCAGTAGTTGATCCTAGGAAGTCATGTGACCTACCTAACTGGAAGGGACTGGTCAGGTAGCTTTCCATGCAAAAGGGGAACTCTTTAAAACAGGGCTACTTAACTTTGGAAGTTCTGCGGACCACAGTGATACTCACAGGACATGCCAAGGGCCGCAACTTAAGTATGGTTGCATATGCATGCATATATATATATGCAAATGCATGCAAATAGCTTCTTTCTCACTGACGGGCATGAGTACAAAGATTAAGGTAAGAGTATGCAACACGCAAGTCCCATTTAAGTCAGTTCTGCTGATATTAATAAAATGCAATATTTACCTGATTTCCACCTATATGACAGCATTTTAATGAGCAATGACAGTCCAGGAATTTAACTACTAAATCACATATCAAAAGAAGACCATTATATTGATTACTTTTTTGTTTTGGCTCCCACTCATGGGCCATGTGTTGAGCCCTGCTTAAACCCAAGCTGCACCACAAACAAATGGGCCGCAAACAACCAGGCTGTGGGCTGCATGCGGCCCACTGGCCACGTGTTGAGTAGCCCTGCTTGAAAACAGCGGGAAATTTAGGAGCTTTTTGTCTTTGACTGGTGCACCTGAAGGAGGGAATCAAAGACCCCAGGGTGAATAACAGCCCTGGTTTGGAAGGCTTAGCTGGAAAAAAACAGTTTTAGGATGAGTTTATATAGTTTGAGTACTGAGGTTTCAGTGTTAGTTAGCTAAGCATTTTCTGTTATTTTGAGTTTGTAATCTCCTTTGCTCTGCCTGTTCTCACTTACTACCACTTAAATCCAACTGCTTGTGCTTAATAAAATCACTTTTATTTTCTATCCAGCCCATTGTAAATAATTACTACCTGGGGGAGCAATTGGTATGTATATTTCTCCTTTAATTGTTAAAGGGGACTTGCCTATATAATTCATTTGGGGTTCTAATCCCATTTGGGGAGTGGCTTCCCAGGAATCTGGGCCCTAAACTTCCCAGGAAGCTGGGCTATAGGCTTTTTCCATGAATCTGAAGAGATTCAGTATCTGTACTGCTTCTTGGGGGGCAGTGATCTCAACTTGGTGCCTTGGCCAGGAGAGACTAGCGGAGCTGGCCCAGCAGTACCAGGTGGTGAGAAGCCCCAGAGAGCAGGAAAGTGAGTATCAGTGGCCTTGTCAGCCTTCTGGAGGGCGCCCCCATGGGGTCTTCTGTGACTGCACCCTGTCACACAGTTCTTTCGGAGTAAAACAAGGGAAGCTTATAGTCCACAGGAATGCTGTTTTCTATAGGATTATAAGAAAAGTCAAGGAATGTTTTGATGTAAAGCAGTTTTGTTTTAATCAAAAGCTTTTAGATTAGATTCCTGAAAAACATTCTATTTTCCTTTAACCATGCTTTTAAATCCCATGAGCCTGGTAATGTGAGCACACATGCTTGGAAATCTCTTATGAGCGAGCCAACCTGGGCATGTTAGCTACGGTACATTTTCATTTCTGTGCCTCAGCTTAATGGTTCAAAGAGATGACTGGTTAACTTCTAACCTTTGCTTTTTACTTTGCAGCCTTACCCAGTATCCTTTAATAGGGCTTAAGCTTCTCATGATTAAAATAGCTTTTATACTTCATGAAACAAAGCTTTTTTGCTGCAATGTAAAAAGGTCATGACAGAGAAAGAAAAGTTGATCAGTTGACTGAGGAGAAATTGAATCTGTTTGTTTGTTAGCAAGGATGTCTTAAGGTTATTGATCGGCTAGCATGTAATGCACATAGATCAAGAGCGAATATCACTATAAATAAGAGAGACAAGATTGTGAATCAGAGGACAAGAACTGTATAGGAAACAGTCTCCGAATCAGATAAGTGCTGCTGATATCCTAGGCAGTATTAGAAGAGCCTTCCATAGGCATTTAGTAATTGTTTTCATAAATCTGCCAAATGAGTTTCTTTAGTTATTGTGGTAGAGGAGATCTGAAATGAAAGAGAATAGAAATCCTATAGTTCTTGAGATTTGTATCTTTTCCACCCAAAAGAACGAACGGCCTTATCTGTTTATTTATCTGCTATATATTTCAGGGAGTAACTGGTAGAGAATTTTAAAGTAGAAGACAGGTTGGGTGAATGATCATGAAATGCTAGAGTTCATGATTGTAAGGAATTGTAGATGGGAGAACAGCAAAATAAAGACATGGATTTCAAGAAGACACAGACTACAGACTTTAGCAAAGTCAAGGAGTCTGTAGGTAAGATTCTGTTGGAAGCAAGTGTAAGAGGAAAAACAATTGAAGACAGTTGGCAGTTGTTCAAAGACATTATTAAGAGTACAAGAACAAACTATTGCACTGCATAGAAAAGATAGGCAGTATGACAGGAGACCATCCTGGATTAATCAGGAGAACTTCAATAATTTAAAAATCAAGTAGCCCTACAAAAATTGGAAAATAGGTCAAATTATAAATAGGGATGTTAAAGTATAGCCATGGAAACAGTTAATTTACCAGTTACCATAACAGTTACATGGAGGTTCCCAGCCCCACTCAGGGGGAACCAGTTGCCATGCCACACTGCTGACTCTGTATCAGGTCTGCAGCATTGGCCAGCAGCTGGCTCCCTGAGAGTGGTGCCAGAAGCCTGGCGTGGGGCTGGGGGCTGGTGCATGCCGGGAACTGGCTTCCATCTTGTGTTGTTGCCTCTGTTTTAGAAGCAGCAGTAGGGCTGCAGGCAAGAGCTGGTGTGTGCTGGGAACCAGCTTAAAAAGCTAGTTCACAGTACGCACCAGCTCCTGGGGTTCTGGCTGCTGCCTCACGCTACTGCTTCCGTATCAGTAACTGGTTCCCTGGGAGCAAGGCTGCAAGTGGGGGCCAGTGCATGCTGGGATCCAGTTTTAAACCTCTCTTCTGGTGCATACTGGCTTCTGGGGATCCAGCTGCTGCCCTGCGCTGCAGGCTGTGCAATATAAAGCTTATACTGTAGAGTCCACGGCATAGCCAGCTCCCTGGGAGTGGGGCCAGAAGCTGGGAGACAGCTTCTAGTGTACACTGGATGGTGGCTCTGTGCACGGGGAACTGGCTGCGCTGCAGGCTCTTCAGTATAAACTTTATACTTCAGGGACTGCAGCATGTATCTGTGTAACTGCTGAGATTTTCAGTGGTTACATGGTTACCTAATTAACCGCTTTTTAACATTCTTAATTACAAAGGATGATATAAACAAATAACACAAGTATGTAGGGGCAAAATTTAGAAAGGCACAAAATGAGTTTAAACTAACTAGATATATAAAGGGTAAGAAGAAATTATTCTACAAATATATTGAAAGCAAGAGGAAGACCCAGGCCAAGGTAGGCCTGTTACTCAATGAAGAGGGAAAAACAATAACAAAAAATGTGGAAATAGCAGAAGTGTTTAATGATTTGTTTCATTTTTCACCGAGAAGGCTGGTGGTGATTGGACACCTAACATAGTGAATGCCAGTGAAAATGGGGTAGTTTCAGAAGCTAAAATAGAGAAAGAACAAGTTAAAATTACTTACACAAATTATATGTCTTAAAGTCTGCAGAGCCTGATGAAATATATCCTAGCATACTCAAGGTGCAAAAGTCATGGAAGATGGGAGAGATTTCAGAAGTCTGGAAAAGGGGGGCATTCTATAAATAAGAGAAATAAAGAGAACCCGGGGAATTACAGACCAGTCATCTTAACTTCTGTACCAGGAAAGATAATAGGACACACAATTAAGGAATCAGGATGCAACAAGCATCTAGAGGATAATAAGGTGATAAGAATCAGTCTGTCATGTTGGAAGGGCATAATGAGTGGGGATAGAGAGGGATCAGTTTTGGGACCAGTTCTATTCAATATTTTCATCAGTGACTCAGATAATGGCACAGAGAGTATGCTTTTAAAGTTTGCAGATGAGGTGGGAGGTACTTTGAAGGATAGGATTATAACTCAAAATTATCTGGACAAAGTGGTCTGAGGTAAAAAGAATGAAACTCGATAAGGACAAACACAAAGTACTCTAGTTAGGAGGGACCAATCAGTTGTCACATACAAAATGGAAAATAGCTAGTACAGAAAGGTATCTAGGGATCATTGTGAACCACACGTTAAATGTGTGAACAGTGTAAACACTGTTACAAAAAAACAACCATCAGTCTGGGATGTATTAGCAGGAGTATTGTAAGCAGGACACAAGAAATAATTCTTCCTCTTTACTCTGTGCTGATTAGGCTTCAACTGGAGTATTATGTCCGTTTTGTTTGCCACATTTCAGGAAAGATGTGGACAAATTGGAAGAGCAATAAAAATCATTAAAGGTCTACTAAATATAATCTGTAAGGGAAGATTGAAAGAACTGGGCAAAGCACAGAGTCCCTATGGCCACCCCTACACACAAAGCTGGAGGCAGATACTGACAACACTCTAGGAGCTGTGTGGACCTAGGCAGGTAGGAAGCTTGCCTTAGCCTTGCTGCACTGCCAACTAGACTTTTAATTTACAGTCCATGGTGCTGACTAGAGCTTCCAGGGCTTTCTGACCATTTTTTATGGGTGTTCCAATTGAAAACTGGACACCTGGCAATGCTACCTATGAACCAGCAGAGGACAATAGACTCATCCTGCAGGTTTATTCTCCTGGAAAAAATAATGTGCATGCTTGGCCTGAGCATACAGTTGCTGCCAATCAAAATATATATGCATATTTTGAGTCCATTTGCATAAGTCAGTATTTGACCTTTAATGTATTTTTCATGTTTCTTTTTAAACTGCTGTAGTAATAGCTGTTATAAATCAGTAAGCTGATTCGAAATGTTCTTGTCCAGTTTAAAATTTAAATTCTATTATTTTTATTAGAATTCTTTCTCCTTTTTAGTGTCACATAAATTTGTTCTTCTCTAGACTAAACTTCAGTGGATGTGTGAAGAGGTAAAAGAAAGAGAAAACAAGGAAAGGAAACTGCGGCGCCAACTATTGCAGAGTCGAGAACAGCTTAAGCACTTGACACTGAGCAAAGAGTGTGAACGTCAATCTCTCTTTGAACAAATAAAGAAACAAGAACAAGTCCTAGAGGAAGTTAACAGAGAAAAGAGAGGTGAGTTGACCAGTACATTTTTATTAATGAAGGAAGAGAAAAAGGGGAGAAATACTGATCTTGAGAATTAGCAAAGGATATTCAAATCTGCTTTGCCTGATGGTAATTAAGAATTCCAGTTGGTGTCTTGCTAGAGCTAACCAGGGAAACAGATTTTTATTTTCTCTTGATAAAGTTGTTTTGTTTTGCAAACTGCTATATTTCAGTTCAGAACATGTCTGAACAACACATGGATTTTGTGAAATAATAAGTAGACATGCCAATTAGTCTTTCAGCTCTAATATATGAGGCATAGTATGACCAAAATCGTTAGTAAAGGCATAGTATGACCAAAATCGTTAGTAAAAATTATAGAGGGGAGGTAGGAAGTAACTTTGCTAGGTGCTTATGTTGTTTTTGCCTTCATCCTGCTGTTACACACGTAAAAAATTATTCTTAAGCATTTTTTTTGTTATACTAAAATATGGAGAGCTTGTTTTGGAATATTATCATTTTTATTTTAATGGTCATAACTGCTTTTTTCCTCTGCTGAGCCATGTAAATAGTATTGTTTGTCATAATGATGGCTTATTAATAAAAAAGGTAAATGTCAGAGGATTTTCTGAAATCCTTTTATGATGATTTAATGGTGTCCAATTATAAGATTTATTGGTAAATGTGTAAAAGATTAGACACCATGTTAAAAATACTGAAGAAAATAAACTTTGCATTAATTAAAATGGAAAAGATTTGTTGTTTGGTCAAATGAATGGAATGTCAGTTCCTATAACACTTGCTTTGGAATACTTATTTCATTTTAAAAAACAAGAGGTTGTCTCTGTCCTCCATTAAAGTCCATTTAGCAGTAGCAGCAGCAATCCATATTCACATCAATGGATTTTTTAAAAAAAGCTGAGTAAATCTGTATTCCCTAGTATAGGATTTGGCCCCTCCATGGAATTTGAACTTAATTTTTATTAGACAATCTTTCTGTTAAACAGCCACCGTTCTTGACTGTCTGTCATGGGATTTTCAACTTTCACACACACATGCATATACGTATACAAACATATGAGTGTGCATTGTATTTGTGTTGGAAGGGCTTTTGGAAAGTTTGATTTGACTGGGATGGATTCCAGAGACTTCAAGAAGGTTCGATATTAAGCCGTGACGTGTGAACATGGATATTTAACCGTATAGAGTTGCTATCGCTATCGCCTAATGTGAACCTAGAAGTCTTGAAAAAAGCCTCAGAGTCTCACTATTGCTCAAATCAGAGAGGAGGAAAGCAATATTTCTCGGAAGTTGTTTAAAATATGTATGGCAATGTTAAATCAACACCAAGTCTCCGCCTGTGTGGCCTGCCTATGAAAGTGAGTATGAAAAGAGCAATTTATGGTAACACAAGAAAGCCTGATCTTCGATACAAAGTTGTAAGTGTGTGAAACAAAGAGGTTCAAAACTCTGAGGAAGCCCCAGAGGAAGATCAAACAAGGAGCAGAAAATCCACCAGAACAAGATCCAGAGGAAGAAGCTACAGGTAACAATAATTTCTGCAAATATTTGATCAGTGTTGATGAACTTTTGGGAGGCTTGAACATTTTGCTCTTCAGTGATCTCCTTCAACTTTAACCAGTATCAGGCAGTCCCGTTTATAAACAACGTGTTTCAGTGAGACCCACTGTGCAGCTCTGGCACCTCTTTAGCTTTTGTGAATTGACTGAAAACAGGCAGCAGCAAGGGGATACAACATTTATTGAAATTTTAAATAATCTTAGGAAAAACTCACACGAGACCAACTAAATATTTTACTGCATAAATGTGAGGAAACAGCAAGGGGACTTTTCACCTGGAAAAGCTTTGAGAATTATGCCAACTTGTAAAATGGTAGTCGACCACAATAATCAAGTTTTGTCCACTTTAGACAATGCGTATCTCCAAATGTTCACAATCACAGCACATGATACCCTCATTGAGCAGGAACGACGAGTTCCTAACCTTTATCAAGCTATACTAACAAAGATCAATTGAGTGGCAGGCATTCCAAAGACAATTGTAATACATCTGGGCACTAAAGTTCTTCTTCGAGTGATGTCCCCGTTGGTGCTCCACTAAAGGTGTTGGGCTTGTCCCGGCGCCGCAAACCGGAGAGTTTTTGCCAGCAGTAGCCCCCTTCGGAGGACCGCGCATGCACAGAAGTGCCTCGCGCCGTTCGTGCTCTTTTCTGTGTTGAGCAGTCCGACGCACTAGTTCCTCCTAACCGTCCACGGTCGCAGATGGAGTTAGGACACGCTCCTCCTTTTCTGAGGAGAATCGAGTTTATCATCAGTTTCTGTCCTTTCCAGTTAGCCCCTTCCATGTATTCTTAGTTTTCTCTAGTTGATAGTTGTTTTTTTTAAAAAAAAAAAAGTTAAAACAGTTAAAATTAGAATTAACAGCCATCGTTCATAGGCCTCTCTGACCGGCCCCTCTAGTGCCGCCCTCATGCCTGGATCCCCGGGCTTCAAGAAGTGTGCCTTTTGCGCTGACCCTATGCCTGCCTCGGACGGCCACTCCCGCTGCATCTGCTGTCTGGGAGAAGGCCACATCCCCCCAAAATGCGGTCACTGCTCAAAACTGGCTGCTCGGGCTAGGCGTGACAGAGAAATGCGCCTGAAGATGTTGCTTTTCAACAAGGCGCTCCAACCTCCGTCAACTGAGCAATGGGAGGCTTCAGTCCCACGTAAGTTTCGGGACGGAAAAAGCTCTGCTCCCTCTAGGAGTGTAAGTGCAGGAGAAGCACGGAGCTCATCGGGCTTCCCTCCCAGACAGGGAGCGGATAAGGCACCTAAAGCCCGCAGCACATCGGCGCCTAGTCCCGCGCTCTCCGTACCACCGGCACCGTCAGTGCGCCCGGAGTCGGCACCGTCTTCTACGGCACCGAGCCTCCACGCGGCACCGAGACCTCAGCCGGCACCGTCGAAACACCTGCCACTGAGGGTGGAGTCAGCACCGACTGCCGGCACTGCACCGACAACTAAACCGGTGCTGACAGCCCGCCTGGCACCGAGGGGCGAGCCGGTGCCGAGAGATCAGGAGGTGCGCCAATCTGAGCCAGCGCCGAGAAAGTAATCGGCGCCGAGACCAACCGGGCATCATTCAAAATGCAGGCAGCAACCTACACGCCAGAGTGAGCAGCCAGCGTCAACGCACCAGCACAGCTCTATCACACCGACATCTGCGGAGCCGGTTCCAGCGGCCCAACAAGTTGGTGCATTAGGAGAGGATACGGCACTGCCATCCCCAACCTCGGTGCCTAGGTCGCCACACCTTTTAGGAGATGTATCGGACTCTGCCTCTGTCATCTCGGTCCAGGGCAGCCCAGTCTCAATGGCTCCTCCACCTAAGAGTATTCTTACTAAGGCACAGAGGAAAACACACCACGTCTGCACACCTTCCTCCAGCCCGGGAAGAGCAGTCTTCTCTCCTGAGCCATCTCTCTCACCTCGTCACAGGGGACGACATTACTGCAGTCAATCTCCCACTCGGCACTACTGGCGATTCCCGAGACGATCTTTCTCACCATGCTGCCACCGCTTATACTATTCGAGGTCTCCATCTCGCTATTCCTGTCGCTCACGATCCCCACGATCACCCTCCCGTGTGTATTATCACCATCGCAGGAGCACCACCTCACGTTCACCCGTCTACTCGCACCACGATTATCACCATCGGCAAGACACCTCGCACTTTCGTGACCGCTCATGCTCTTCCATAAGGCTTTCTCAGCCCTTGTCTCCACATGAGCATCAATCATATTCACCACAGCCAGAAACCCAAGAGTCCATCCCACCAGTGCAACGCCCTCCAATGCCTACTTGCGACGCTTCACATGGAGGTGCCCCTCAATCCCCTGTGACAGACCAGCAACCCACAGGTTCCCCGACGGACCTCTCCTCTTCCTCCCCAGATGATGCGGTTTTTAATGATGAGCTCTCTTTGGTGGATGATTATAAACAATTTCATGAGCTTTTTAAAAGGGTTGCCTATTCCCAGAATCTACATACCTCGGAAGCACCCCAGAAGCAGCACACGCTCCTCAGGAATCTTCAGCAATCCAGCAAGTCAAAGCTGGCCCTTCCTTTCGATGCGGCGATCCTCGAAATCTCTAATGACATCTGGCAGACTCCGGTATCCATGCCTCCTACAAACAAGCGCACGGATAGGAAATACTTTATTGATGCTAAGGATGCGGAATTTCTTTTCATTCATCCCGCCCCCAATTCCATCGTCGTTGAGGCCGCCCAACAAAAGGCGAAGTCTCCACAATCCAGAAATTCGGAGGGGGACAAGGAAGCGAAGCGTCTGGACCTCCTTGGCAGGAAGGTCTATTCTTCTGCTACGGCTACCCTGAGAATGGCCAACTATTCCGCCCAGCTTGCTAACCACAATTTTGACAATTACTCTAAGTTGGCCCCCTTCATACATCATTTACCGGAGTCCAAGAGAGAGGTACTAAAATCTATCGTGCAGGAGGGCTACACAGCGGCCCACACCACTCTCCATATCTCTCTTGATATTGCTGATTCAGCTTCCCGCAGTACGGCGACATCTATCGTCATGCGACGTGCCTCTTGGCTGCACCTGGCATCCGTGCCTAAAGACCTACAACCCAAGGTGGAGGACCTCCTTTTCGATCGTGCCTCGTTGTTTGCGCAGAACACTGATCAAGTGTTCCATTCGGGAAAAGACTCCCGAACTACGTTGAAAACCCTTAGCATGTATACCCCGCCTTTCAGGCGCAAGAGAGCTTGGCCCTACAACAGGCAGAGGCCCTCCTCCTATACTGCCCAATGCTTTAGACCATATGAGCAACACAAGCAAAGGCAGCGCCCTCAGCAACGGCGCCAACAGCCTAATAAGGCGCACAACCAACAGCAGCCTCGACAACAGGTTTGATGCCCTTGTCGAGGGACTGTGCGCCATACCCCTTTCAGAGCCCTACCCGCAGATAACCAAGTTATTCCTTTATCGCCTGAGACCCTATAACCGCCGTTGGTTCGCCATCACCACGGACCGTTGGGTCAGGGAGATCGTCACCTCTGGCCTCGCCATCCCTTTCACCACACTCCCCCGCCCAACCCTCCATCCCCATCCCTTTTCAGGGACCCCTCTCATGACCTTCTACTGCACCAGGAGGTCACGCGCCTACTTACTACTGGTGCAGTGGAGGAGGTTCCTTCTGACTTCAGAGGCAAAGGCTTCTACTCCCGGTACTTTCTCACACGGAAGAAGTCCAGCGGCTGGAGACCGATTCTAGACCTTCGTGGCCTCAACCGCTACCTACGGAACCAAAAATTCAAAATGGTTACTTTGGGCTTCATCATACCAGCACTACATCAGGGGGATTGGTTCGTGTCCCTCGATCTCCAAGGCGCGTACTTTCATATCTCCGTCCATCCGGTCCATAGGAGATTTCTATGTTTCACCCTAGGCACTGACCACTACCAATATGCTGTACTTCCTTTCGGTCTTTCTGCGGCTCCCAGGGTATTCTCAAAGATCCTAGCAGTTGTAGCCGCATACCTCCGACGCACTGGCATCACCATCTTTCCCTATCTCGATGACTGCCTACTCAGGACCCCTTCTATGCAACAGATCGAAATTGCAGTTACTGTCGCGAGAGGCATCTTCGAAGCTCTAGGACTGGTCATCAACCTACCAAAATCGTCTCTAACGCTCTAGATTCTATAACCGCCAGGGCGTACTTACCCACGGACAGGGCCCACGCCGTCCGAGACCTAGTGAATGTCCTGTGCACCGCGCCGGAGGTCTCGTTCCTCACGTGCCTGAAGTTATTAGGCCACGTGGCTTCTACAACATACGTCGTTGCACATTCGCCTCTCCGCATGCGGTGTCTGCAGCATTGGTTCCAGATGGTATACAAACCCGGCATCACTGATACCCACAAGTTGACATCCATCCCTGCTCGCGTCAAAGTCTCACTTACATGGTGGCTCGATCCGACCAATGTACTTGCGGGTGTCCCGTTCTGCACTCGAGCTCCATTTCTACATATTACCACCGATGCATCTCTTGTGGGCTGGGGTGCTCACATGCTACAACATCAGGTCCGAGGTCTATGGTCTCACCAAGAAGCCCTACTCCACATAAACTTTCTAGAGCTCGGAGCAGTCTTCAATGCATGTCGACACTTCGTTCATCACATCCAAGGCACTTCAGTACAGATCCTTACGGACAACATCTGCACCGTATACTATATCAATCGCCAGGGCGGAGCCAGATCCAGAACCGTATGTGCAGAATCAGTATGCCTTTGGAACTGGGCGATTCGCCACGGCGTCACACTCAAAGCTGCCTACCTTCTGGGCAAGAGCAATACCATCGCGGATACACTGAGCAGATCTTTCCACTCCCAACACGAATGGGAGCTCCTCGACGAGGTAGTTTGTGGCCTCTTCCAACTTTGGGGCCACCCGGAAGTGGACCTCTTCGCCACTCGAGACAACAAGAAATGCCGTTCTTACTGCTCGAGAGCTGGCATAGGCAACGGATCGATAGGAGATGCCTTTCTCCTCCATTGGGGGAAGTACCGTCTTCTATACCCCTTTCCCCCGATTCCCCTGATACCTCGGGCGATAGAGAAGATACTAGCGGATGCAGCAAGAGTAATTCTGGTGGCCCCCTTTTGGCCTCGTCAGACTTGGCTGCCGCAACTTATGCACATGTCGATGTCTCAGCCTCTCCGACTTCCACAGCGGCCCAACCTCCTCTCCCAGCACCATGACACCCTTCTCCACCCCAGCATCAACCGGCTGCACATAACAGCCTGGCTCCTGACTGGCTCCAAGGACCGGGATTAGCCTGTTCCCAAGCAGTCAGAGAAGTCCTCATACAAAGCAGACGCCAATCCACCCGGAGGTCTTACTTTTACAAGTGGTGACGCTTCCAGACATGGTGCCACTCACAGGACACGGACTCCCTAAGGGCAACTATACAATCTATACTGGACTATATGCTCCACTTACGATCACAGAGCTTGGCGATTACTTCACTTAAGGTTCACTTGGCTGCAATCTCGGCCTTCCACTCTCCCGTAGACGGATCTTCTGTCTTTGCACATCCACTTGCAAAGAGGTTCATGAAAGGAGTTACCAACCTTTACCCACCATACAGGCCCACTCCTGAGCCTTGGGACCGTACCTTAGTATTGGACACTCTTACTCGGCCACCATTTGAACCGTTGGCAACTTGTGACATGCAGACTCTCACCACTAAGGTTGCCTTTCTCCTGGCGGTCACATCGGCCTGCTGCGTTTCTGAACTCGCAGCACTTTCCGCTGATCCTCCGTACATGTTATTCACCCAACAGGGGGTCACATTCCGTTGTCACCCAACCTTCCTGCCAAAGGTCAATTCACCATTCCACGTCAACGAGCCCATGGTTTTTCCCATTTTCTTTCCGAAACCACGCGCTAACCCCGAGGAGGCACGCTTGCACACACTAGACATCAGGAGAGCACTTGCATTCTACTTAGAACGCGTTCTTTTCGAAAGTCCTCACGCCTACTACTATCGCTGGCAACCTGCTCTAAAGGTCAACAACTCTCCTTGCAGCGCATCTCCTCACATATTGTGAATTGCATCACTCGCTGCTACACCATCCGGGGCAGGCCCCTGCCCTGTAGACCAAAAGCACACTCTACCAGGAGCATGTCCACTTCCACGGCATTCCTGAAGAACGTTCCGCTGCGAGACATATGCCGTGTGGCTACTTGGTCATCTTTGTCTACATTTGCTAGGCATTATGCCCTGGATCGCTTCAGGGCTACAGACATAGCAGTCGCTCAAGCAGTTCTCTCTTCTGTGCACAGATAATTCCGAAGCACAGCGTCTCTCTTTGGGCTACTGCTTCCTACTCACCTTTAGTGGAGCACCCACGGGGACATCACTCGAAGAAGAAGAAATTGTTACTCACCTTGTGCAGTAACATCTGTTCTTCGAGATGTGTGTCCCCGTGGGTGCTCCACGACCCGCCCTCCTCCCTGCTTCTGAACTCTTATGTTTATATTTTGCAGATGTTCCGGCTAGGAGGAACTGGTGCGTCGGACCGCTCAATGCAGAAAAGAGCGCGAATGGTGCGAGGCGCTTCTGCGCATGTGCGGTCCTCCGGAGGGGGCTACTGCTGGCAAAAACTCTCCGGTTTGCGGCGCTGGGACGAGCCCGACACCTTTAGTGGAGCACCCACGGGGACACACATCTCAAAGAACAGATGTTACTGCACAAGGCGAGTAACAATTTCTTATGCTTCAGTACAATGTTGACCAAGCAAAAGGCAATGGCAAAATATAATATAATATGGCCCTACTTCTACCACTGCCAAATTCACAAAACCGATACCCCTAAAGTTGAAATTGAATTCGAAGGTGATGTTGCAAAGCACATAATTGAACTAATCACATGTCAATTTCAAGCAAATTTTGGATACGGCTTGATGGAGCAACAAATGCTTCCAATCATCTATGCTTATGCAGTCACTGTCCACAAACTACAAGAGAGCAGGGTGGATAGAGCAGTTGTGAACCTTGACTCTTAATACTTTGTGCCAGCTCAGCCATTTGTTGTGCTTAGTCGAGTCCATTCTTTGGAAGGCATAGAGATCGACAAAATTGATCCAAACAAATTAACGGGCGACAATGTTTGTTATTAAGATGCCTTAGAAGAATTACAGCATCTTCGAAGCCTTCCTCCTTTTAACCAACAGAAATATTAATCAATCACCTCAATTACTTTATCCTTGCCTTAAACTCAACAACTGATTTTAATTAAAAATTTAAGTGTCTAATGCAAAAAACACTTTTAAAACAGTCTAGCTCAAAATACATAAACATATCAAAATGAACCTTGGAGTGTTTTTTACTTGATACACACTACATTTAAGACCAAAAAGACACAAATAATAATAATAAAAAAAAACTTTTTAAAAACTTTCTAAAAGTGCACCAAAAGATTAAAATAATAAAAAAGGGCATCAAAAAGTCAAAAATAAAGTTTTAAGCTAGCAATGTAGGAGAAAGATTGGATGGCTAACATATATCAACTATCTTGAATCGTACTTAGCCATCCAATATATGAAAACATATATTGTTCTTCTTACAGTGGAGCACCCATGGGGACATCACTCAAAGTGTTGGGCTCGTCCCGGTGCCGCAGATCGGAGTTTTTAACAGCAGTAGTCAGCCAGACCATGCATGAGCATTCAGTATCTTGTGATGTTCAGGCTCTTTCCCTCGTGTGTGTGTGGTCCGGCTCTCTCCAGTTCCTTCATTTTGGATCCTCAGTCGCAGATGAAGCGAGCTCTTCTCCTCAGCTGTTGATCACAAAATAAGTTATTTTAGTTAGTTGATTGTTACTGTTTATAGTTCACAGTTTATAGTTCATAGTTAGTTTATAATCTGTCGTTTGAAAAAAACAAAAACAAAGGCCCTCCTCCCCAGTTTTTGGCTTCCGCCGCTTTTCTGAGGGGGAAAAAGAGTGAAAAGAAGAAAAAGAAAAGAGAGACACTACATAGATTGAGGCGAACTCAGGACAGTTCCTCTCCCATAATGCTGGGTTCTCTGGGATGTAAAAAATGGCACACGTGTTGTGAGGTTATGCCAGCGTCAGACAGACACTCGGCTTGTATCAGATGCCTAGGAGAGGCTCATGTGCCTCAGAAGTGTCCGCATTGCTCAAAGCTCACAGCTAGAGCTCATCGGGACAGGCAGATGCGATTACGCATGCTCCTGTTTGATAAAGTCTTTCAGTCTGCGGACACTACAATGTCCACGGCTCCGTCAGAGTGCCGTAAGGCTCAACAACGTAGCGCTTCTTCCCCCACTATGCTGTCTTCACCAAAGAAGCACACTTCTCCAGCATGCTCCTTGCTGCCTGTGCCGACGAGCAGGGTCAGTACTACGGATAAGCCTGGCACTGCTTCGGCATGCCCCAGAGTGTGCTCGGACCCAAAAACTCGGAACAGAACACCATTGGTGCTGACAATGGTAACGGACTCTCAGCACCGAAGGCACTTTTGGCACTGGCAGCTACACCCGCAAATGTTTCAGCACTGACATCGATGCTGCAACCCACGGCACCTGCACCACCAGCCGTGCCAATACTAGTACCTCGTGCTTCCCCGATACCGGCTTCACCCGACACACAAAGGCACGGGCAAAGTTGGATAAGCCACACAGCCCTAGCCCTCCCTCGGCAATCTTTTCACTGACGCCGTCCCCTTCACTGCTGGCACTGAGGTCATTGTTACCACATCGCAGGTCTCTCTCTCTCCACTACCACCAACACCGGGGCGTGCATTCCATCACACTGCTTAGCTGAGGCATATGTTTTTCACCTGCTTCATCAAGAGGCTCAATGACACTTCACCACTCTCCAACCATATTGGGACATGCAACGGGCTGAGAGGAACACAAACATATCCTCTTCCAGACAGGCATCACCAAGGCATCCATACCATGCCCACCAAAGATACCATCATGATCGTCCATACTGGTCACATGACCAACATCAACACTATTCTTACTCAGGACACTGGTTCCCCTGTTGCTACAGGTCCAGGCGTCCACACCACTATTAACTGTCCCCCCGGCTTACCTTTGCACAATGCAGCCAACCTCATGTCACTTCCTCCCCACCACATCGCTGGGAACCAGAGGAGGGTCAGCTCTCTGAACAAGAGGAGCAACAGCCAGCTACTTCTCCCACGGACCACTCTCTTCTTCACCAGACAAAGCCATCATCCCTGGGGATACGTCACCCCAGATGATCTCAAACAGCTTCAAGAACTGTTTAAGAGAGTTGTCCGCTAGCCAGGCCGGTCTAGTTTACAGCAGTCCAGGAGAAACAATATCATCATCTTAAAAATCTTCAACAATCCCAGCATGCAAAAATAGCACTGCCAATAGATGATGCCATAATGGAGTCCACTGAGGAGATCTGGCAGACTATGGCCTCTGCTCCCTTTACAAATAAGAGGGCAGATAAAAAAAATTTCTTCTTCTTCAAGTAGTGTCCCAGTGGGTGCTCCACTCTAGGTGAAGGGTTGCCCTGAGCCACGGATCGGAGCTTTGTACAGCAGTTTCCCCCGTTGAGCCATGCATGCATGCATGTCTTGAGCCCTTCCCGCCTCCTGAGGAGCGCGGCTCAACCCCCTTCCTTTCAGTTCCTCTTTAACCGCCCTCGTCAGCGCACAGGAGCTCCCTGTCAGACTCTCTGACTACTCTCCCTCTAGCTAGTTTAGGCATAGTTGTTTCCCCTGTTATATTCCAAGTTAGCTTTTCCTTGTTTCTTTCTAAAAAAAAAAAAAAAAAACCTAGTAACAGGAATAATACACTTAACTAAATCCCTCCTCTGGGGGACTTGAACCCACTTCAAACCGGAACTCCGATGAACCGGTGTTCTCACAGCTGTTCAACACAGGAAAGAAAGAAAAGAGTTTAAAAAAAAACACCCCAACACACGGAGACAGACGACAACAGCAGCTAAATAAATACATAGAACAAGCTCAAAGAGGAGAGAACCGGCCATGTCCGGCTCCTCAGGCTTTAAGAAATGTGACCAATGTTGGGATCCTATGCCGGCTTCAGATGGACATTCAAAGTGCATTCGCTGTTTGGGGGAAACTCACTCTCCCCACAGCTGCACTCATTGCAATTCACTCACGGCGAGAGCCAGAAAGGGCCAAGAGCTCCGCCTGAGATGATTTTATTTGAAAAGGCTTTACAGCCCGCTGGGGAACAGGCGGCAACGTGACAAGAGCCCCCCCCCCCCCTCCAGGAGTGAGCCGAGAGGCAGACCCTCACCATCCCGCTCCCTTCCAGCCTCTTCCTCTCCAAAACATAGAGGAGAGGCACACCTAAGTGGGAGGACCACTGCCACAAGGGCTTCGGGGTGATCTTCTCATTCAGCACCGGCATTGGGGCGCGCTACAGCTAAGCGGCCCCGGGAGCGCTCCAAGCAGCTGGCACAGCAAGAAAAGCCGGCGCCGATTCAAACCGCAGCGCCGCTTCCAGCCCCGGCGCTGCTTCAAGCTTCGGTGGCGCCGAAAGCCCCGACACAGCTTAAAGCTGCGGTGCCGATTAAAGCCACGGCACCGCAGGAAAAAGAGGTCCAGCCTGCTAAGCGGCCGGCACCAACTACATCTAAGCATCATGATGCTGCACTGACGCTGCCAGCACACCCAGACAAGCAGCAGGATGAGGCTGCTAGGGATCAGCCTCAGCAGGAAACTGACTCACACAGCAGGCATCACTACCAGTGCCTGCCTTCTACATCTTACTCCCCTGGGATGTCTCCATCAAGGCAATCCCCTCCAAGGTCTATGTCACCCTTATCCTTTCAAGATGCTCCTCTTCCTGAGGATGACCATTACATGGTCTATTCCTCGCGACACGCATCACCTAGGCAGTCTCGCTCCCATCATTACAGGGCTCTACCACAACAAAGCCCATGGCACCCATACTGGCCTTACCCACCCTCACCTTATCCACCACAGTGGGGACCCTGGGAGCACTGGCAGCCATACGGACGACGCTCCCCAGCTCACTCCACTTCATCCCGAAGAAGCTCATCTCGGCCGCAGCCCCTACCTCCAGCAACTCTTTCAGAGGAAGACGCAGATCGAATCTCTGACAATGAATCAGACATTCATTCAATAAATGTCACACATTCTGATGCCCTCGATGCACAACCAGATGATGCCGTAGTACCATCAGACTCTGAAGCGATTGATGATCTAAAACAGTTCCAGGAACTATTCAAGAGAGTAGCGACAAGCCAGAATGTCTCCCTGCAAGAGGTCCAGAAGAAACAATACCAATTGCTAAAAAATCTCCATCCTACATTACATAGCAAGATTGCCCTGCCCATAGACGAGGCAATAATGGAGACCTCGGAAGACCTGTGGAAAACACCCGCATCCATTCAACCAACTAATAAGAGAATCGACAGGAAGTGCTTTGTCCCCTCAAAAGACAATGACTTTCTCTTCACACACCCACAACCTAATTCATTAGTCGTAGACTCAGCACAACAACGTGCAAAGCTCCCAAAGTACAAGATGGGCAACGCAGACAAAGACCACAAAAAGTTGGACTCCTTTGGCAAGAAGGTATACTCCTCTTTCACCCTACAACTAAGAATATCGAATTATTCCGCTCTCTTAGCAAATCATGACTTTGACAATTACTGGAAACTAGGAGAACTGGTGCCATATCTCCCTGAGTCCAAAAGATCTATCTTGAAACAATAGTTCACGAGGGCCATATGATCGCCCGTACCACTCTCCAAACCGCAATGGATGTTGCTGACACTGAAGCCCGAGTTATAGCTATAGCGGTCGTCATGCGTAGAGCATCTTGGCTCCAGTCGTCTGGAGTTCCCGGCGAACTCCAGCCTAAAGTGGAAGACTTGCCATTCGACAAGCAAAAGCTATTTGCAGCTACTAAGGACGAAATGCTCCATAACAGCAAAAATTCTAAGTCCACACTTCGCATGTTGGGCATGTACACGCCACCCTATAAACGCAGACGATACACCCCATATAACTCATACAACCGATACTGATATGGGCAATACAATCAACCACAGAGGCCCTATGAAGACACTAGACCAAGGCAACGAGGTCTCAGAAGGCGCCCCAACCAGTCCCACCCACCAACTACCCAACCATCAAAACAACAAATTTGAAGATTTGGTCTAGGGCCTGCAACACCTCTCTTACGATCTACCACGAGTTCAACATGGCCATCTATTCACCCACCGTTTGCGGCCATTCCTTCCACAATGGGAATCCATAACATCGGACGCTGGGTTCTAGAGATAATTCGAGTGGGCTATACCATCCCATTTACCTCTATCCCCCCTACCCTTCCCCCTATCCCATCCCTCTTCAGGGACCACTCTCACGAAACCCTTCTAAAACAAGAAATCGATCGACTCCTCGTCATCGGAGCTGTAGAAAGGGTACCCCAAGAGTTCCATGGGAGAGGGTTTTACTCAAACTATTTCTTAACCGAAAAACGAACAGGGGGTTGGAGACCTATATTGGACCTCCGAAAACTGAACAAGTTTCTCAAGAAACAGCATTTCAAGATGGTCTCTCTCTCCACAATCATTCCTGCGCTAGAGCAAGGGGACTGGTTTGCAGCCCTCGACCTCCAAGATGCCTATTTCCATATAATCATCCACCCCTCCCACAGACGATACCTACGCTTCACGCTTGGACCAGACCACTTCCAGTACAAGGTTCTTCCCTTCGGTCTCTCATCATTTCCGAGGGTATTTTCGAAAGTACTGGCGGTCGTAGCTGCGTATCTCAGATGGCAGAACGTCATCATATTTCCCTATCTAGACGACTGCCTTCTAAAGGGATCCTCGTACGCCGAAACCGCCTCTGTGATACATACGACCACGGCCCTCCTCAGTCGTCTAGGCCTTCTAATCAACCAAGACAAATCAATTTTGCACCCAGTTCAAGATATAGAGTTCATTGGTGCACGCCTGGATTCAGTTACAGCCCGAGCATACCTACCTCAGCAACGTTTTGCAACTATACGAGAAATTATAAGCGGGTTCTCACAATTCCTACCACCACAGTACTTACATGCCTCCGACTAATGGGACACATGGCTTCCACCACCTACGTAGTCCACCATGCTCGCCTGCACTTTCGATGTTTTCAGCTCTGGGTTGTAACTGTTTATATCCCATCACCACACCCTCGAAACAAAACGGTTACTATCCCACCAAACGTGTTCGCATCCTTACAATGGTGGACAGTGCCAAACAATCTTCTGGCGGGGGTTCCGTTCCAACAAATCGAACCCACTATCCAAATCACCACAGATGCTTCCCTGCTCGTCTGGGGGGCACTTATGGACGGTCACGAAGTTCAAGGCAGGTGGTCCCCAAATGAGACACTCTTACATATCAATCTCCTCGAATTGAGGGCAGTAAGGAATGCCTGTGCACACTTTGCCTCCAACATCGCCAATCACACAGTCCGCATCCTAACAGACAACATCTTCACGATGTTCTACATAAACAGACAGGGTGGAGCCCGCTCCCGTTCTTTATGCGCGGAGGCTATTCGCCTGTGGAACTCGTGCATCTGCAACCAAGTCACCCTTATAGTATCCTACCTGCCCGGAGTGAACAACACCAAAGCGGACTCCCTCAGTTGAAACTTCACCTCAAACCATGAATGGGAGTTACATACGGAGGTCACAAACTCAATTTTCCACCAATGGGGATGGCCATCGATAGACCTCTTTGCTTCTATCCAGAACACCAAATGTCCCCAATTCTGCTCACATGCGGGATTTGGCAAACACTCTCTGGGGGATGCCTTCCTAATCAAATGGACAGCCCCCCTGCACTACGCCTTTCCCCCCATACCGCTCATCCCAAGAGTTCTGTGCAAGATCCTGAGAGACAAAGCCCTAGTCATCTTGATTGCACCATCATGGTCTTGCCAAACCTGGTACCCATACCTTCACAGGCTAGCGGTCCAGCCTCCCCACCCACTACCAGACCGGATAGACCTACTGTCTCAGGACAACGGCAGGATACTGCATCCACGACTCAGTACTCTGCATCTTCAGGCATGGCTTCTCTCTGGTTCTCAGAGATAGAAGATCGCTGCTCCCAGCGAGTAAAAGACATTCTCCTCCATAGCAAGAGACAATCTACTCGGAAAACTTACCAACAAAAATGGACACAATTCTGCCACTGGTGTCAGCGAACCAAAGTGGAGCCCCTTGCTTCACCACTAAATACCATCCTAGACTACATTCTGGAGCTTAAAGCATCAGGACTGTCAATCTCCTCTCTAAGAGTACACCTCTCTGCAATAGCAGCATTTCCTATCTCAGTAGACGGCTTCTCCATTTTTAACCATCCTATTACGAAGAGATTTCTTAAGGGACTCCAGAATGTGTACCCACCATATAAGGCCCCACCCCCTTTGTGGGACTTAAATCTTGTTTTGAACTATCTCACCAGACCTCCTTTTGAGCCACTGGCAACAGTACCACTTCCTTTCCTTTTTATGAAAGTCTGTTTCCTCTTAGCTATCACCTCCGTTAGGAGGGTGAGCGAACTCGAAGCATTAATGTCAGAACCTCCTTACACAGTTTTCATGAAGGATAGAGTCATACTTAGACCCCACCCCACGTTTTTGCTGAAGGTCTGTACAGAATTCCATTTCAACGAACCGATCGTATTACTTACCTTTTCCCAAAACCGCATTCTTCGCAGACAGACTCCAGCCTGCACACTCTGGACATCCGGAGGGCTCTGGCCTTCCTAGAAAGAACAAAACCATTTCGTAAATCTGAAAGACTTTTTATTTCCATTGCTGAACGATCCAAAGGGACACCAATATCGTCGCAATGAATCTCAAAGTGGATATCGACATGCATAATTAAGTGCCACTCTCTGGGCAATCGACTGCTACAGCGCCCACCACTAGCGCATTCCACTCGAGCCACGGCTGCTTCTACAGCCTTTCTGGGCAATGTCCCCTTAAGAGACATTTACCGGGCAGCAACATGGTCTTCAGATCATACCTTTGCTAAACATTATGCTATTCTTCCACAACTGAAGAGTGACTCAGCAGTTGCCACTGCAGTGCTCTCCACCACTGCCAAACACTGACTCCGGCTCCCTCCAGCCATATATTGAATACTGCTTTGTAGTCACCTAGAGTGGAGCACCCACGGGGACACTACTCGAAGGAAAGGGAGTTACTCACCTCATGCAGTAACGAGTGTTCTTCGAGACGTGTGTCCCCGTGGGTGCTCCACGACCCTCCCTACCTCCCCTCTGCTCGGAGTCAAAATTACTCGGGCGGAGACGAGGAACTGAAAGAGAGGGGGTTGAGCCACGCTCCTCAGGAGGCGGGAAGGGCTCGAGACGCCTCCTGGGCATGCATGGCTCAACAGGGGTAACTGCTGTACAAAGCTCTGATCTGCGGCTCAGGGCGACCCTTCACCTAGAGTGGAGCACCCACGGGGGGACACATCTCGAAGAACACTCATTACTACACGAGGTGAGTAACTCCCTTTTTCCGACCAAGGGTGCTGAGTTCTTGTTCTCACACTCACAACCCAATTCCCTGGTCATAGATACAGCCCAATACAGGAAAAAAACTCACAATATAAGAATGCTGTGGTGGGAAAAGACAGCAAATGCATGGACCTGTTTGACAGGAAAATATATTCCTCTTCAACACTTTTATTGCAAATTGCCAATTATGCTGCGCTCCTGTTGAATCATGATTTTGACAATTATACCAAACTCACGGAAGTAATGGAGCACCTGTCAGATACCAAAAGGCCCATTTTGAAATCCATCATCCAGGAGGGATATGCCTCTGCCAGACCTGAACTTCAGATTGCACTGGAATGTGGCAGACACAGCGGCTCATTTGATGGCCACCACTATAATCATGAAGAGGTCCTCGTGACTACAAACTGCAGGAGTTCCACAAGAGCTGCAGACTAAGGTTGGAGGACGTCTAATTTTACAAACAAAAGCTGTTTGCCCATAAACACAGACAAGATCTCCACTTGAGCAAGGAATCAAGGACCACTCTCTGGTCCTTGGGATGTACCCGCCCCCATACCGCCGTAAGAGATACACACCATTTCAAAGGCATTACAACTTCTTGAAGCCAAGATACTATCAATGTCCATTCGATCAACTCCAGTGAAAGAGACAAAGACCCCCAAAAGAGGTGCACTCAAAACAACTGCACTTCCACTCAATCTGCTAACAAGAAGAACATTTGACAGTCTGGTCAAGGGCTTACAAACTCCCTGCACAATACATCAACCCAATTGAGCAGTTCCCATTTTCTACCACCATCTCAAACCATTTTACCAACATTGGTCTAACATCACTACGAACTGTTGGGTTCCCGAGATTGTTTCAACAGTCTGCACCATCCCATTCACATCACTACCCCCAACTTTACCATCTTGCCCATCTCTCTCCTGGGATCCTTCTCATGAGTACCTGCTAAAACAAGAAGTCCACTGACTCTTTACCATTGGAGCAGTGAAAGAAAAGGGTACTGACCGAATTCAGAGGCAGAGGCTTCTATTCCAGTTACTACATCACCCAGAAAAAACCTGGAAGTTGGAGGCCCATACTCGATCTTCGAAAACTCAACTGTTACCTTCGAAAGCAGCATTTCAAAATGGTGACTCTTGCGACCATAATTCCAGCACTAGACCATGGGGATTGGTTTGTAGTCTTCTACCTTCAGGATGCATATTTTCACGTTACTATCCATCCTGCCCACAGAAGGTTCCTCCGTTTTGTGGTCAGGGAGGATCACTTCCAATATTGAGTTCTACCCTTCGGACTCTCTTCAGCTCCCAGAGTGTTCTTGAAAACACTTGCGGTGGTAACTGTGCAACTCTGTCGTCGGGGTATTGTAATCTTCCCCTATCTCAATGACTACCTTCTATAGGATTCATTCTTAGCCAAAACTTCCTGAATGATTGTTACAGCGAGAGAGTCTGTAGGTCTTATTATAAACTACCAGAAATCTAGACTAGTGCCAACTCAGAACCTAGAATTCATAGGAGCATGCCTAGATTCCACGATGACAAAATAGGTACTTACCTATGCAAAAGTACCAAGCTATACATGACCTGATTGCAATATTCACCTTAAGCGCTATGGTCTCTCTCCTTACTTGCCTACAGCTCATGGGACATATGGCAGCCACAACATGTGTGGTCCACCATGCAAGGCTGCATTTCCGATGCCTACATCATTGGTTAGTGTCGGTGTACATTCCCACAAGATCCAAGAGTTTTCTCTCAGGGCAACCTGTCTTTAATGCTTCCTTCCTTTTCATTCCTTTCAGAAAGAGATTCCACTCTTTTATGGCTTTGTTTCTGAGGCCAGAATCAATCATATGACATAGACCCTAGACACCTCTCTGCATAGTACAGCATAGGGTGTCTCTGATTCACTGCAATAAGGGTTACAGAAACACAATGATGCATCCAACTCAATTTATATATGTGCATTTCTTGCAATAAAATGCTGCAATGTTCCTTTGACATTTTTTGGCTGAATTTCTGTTCTTATGTACAAGTTCTTATTTTTTTAAAAAAAGTTTAAATATTTAAAGCTTGCCCAGAACAGATATTGTCAGAACTGCAAAGTTAGGTGATAGAGAAGGAGATGCTTTTTTGATCTGGTTAGAAAAAGCAATGATACCAGAGACACCCATGAAAAGGATCTTGGCAAAAATAGAAACTGCAGCTTTCAACAGATGCTGTCATAACAATTGCATCTAATTTCTGAGCCAAGATATCACTGTAATATAAATGCATATTGGTAGAATGAAAAGTATAATGAAATTGATGGTGCCAAGGATAATGAGAAAATTTGTATGTTTAGGTTTTGAAAGTTTTAAATTATTTTTTTAATCAGCTAAACACCTCATTTTCATAGTGGCATCAGGTTGCTAAGTGGTGTTAATTTTTACAAACAAAAACACTAATTCAAAACTACAAATTAAAGGAAATCTTTAATTTTTAAAAAACAAATCAAAACCTCCTTATCAAATAAAACTGCTTTTAGATGGATAATATTGTGCAGCTTTTAGAGAATTTTTTTGGCCAAGTAGCTATTGCTTTCCTTCTTACAAATTTCCCTTCTTCGAGTGAACTTTCCAGGTCAAACAAAAGTCTGTTTTTAAATAACAATTTAGCTTGCAAATTCAAATATTGCTGTTATTACTTGTGTGTCTTTCATTCTCTTTTCTTTATAATGATTTTTTTTCTTTCATGTCTTTATCTCCAGTTCATGTTTGGGCTCAGATCAGTAGTAACCAGAATGTATTGTCGCGTGATAGATACCTGCTGCTCTTTGTGAAATAAATTGATGCTCACATTTCAGTTCCTAATGCATAATTGTTCTAATCACAAAACCCACAGAAGTAATTGGTATGTTGTTGGAGGCCTCTTCACTGAGGTTAAAGAACATGTGGTGGTGGTGCTGGAGTGGTGCATTGGAGCTGGAGAAGGAGGAAGGGAAATCACATCCAAAATAAGATTTGTTGTCCTTTGTTGGGAAGTATTTGTTAAAAATATACATTGTCAATACTTAAGTTATACACCGGCTTTGAATAAAGAGAGGTGGTCATTGTTCACTTCTGTAAGTTGCACACCTTTCATCAAAGTAAATAAACTTTGGGAAAGGAAAGAACTCTTTTTGGGAAGAAAGGGGTTATGTTGAGAAGCATACAGATAATGATGAAATCTAGTCCTAAAACCCACAGTGCTATTTAGATTGCTTGTCATGGTTTAGAAGGATTTGTCAGTTGAAGTGTTCAGTAATTTTCCATTAAAATTGTTGAGGCAAAATTGGGGTATTGGACATTTTACAAGTTTATTTTTTTGCAGGGAAGAACACAAGCATTCCAATGACTTGTTCTTTGTTTCCCAAACGGAGCAGCTCACTTAGATATCACGTACTTCCTGGAGCTTCAAAAGGGGATGGGCACATGCCTACAGAACAGCAGGGATCACAAAACACTGAGCACAGCCATCATGGCAGATATTGTGGGATACTGGCAGAAGCCAGTTCTGTTGAGAAAATCAAACAGAGTCTACAATTAAGGGAGGGGAAAAGAAAAAGTCTCTCGCAGGGTGGAAGTTTTTTGTCACCAAAACTGGGTGTTTTTCCAAACAAAAGTTGCATTGTAGTGTGTACACTCTCACTGTGTGTTTGCCAAAAGGCAGTTTTTGGCAACAAAGTATGCCAGTGTAAACAAGGCCGTAGAAATGTGCATCTGTCTGTCTGCAGCTGCAGTGACCATAGGCAGATGCTTCTCACCTGGCTCCAAGCTGCAGTGGTGAGAGAGAGCCGGGATTGTCCTCTCACCCCAGGGCAGCCTGCATCCTGAATCCCTCATCCCCAGCCCCACTCCAGAGCAATGATTTCAATGAAGAAAACAAAACTTATTTAAGTTAAAGACCCAAGAAATTCTTAGTAAATCTTGTAGTTGACATATATTTCTCAGATCATCTGCCAGTCCTTATAGCAGCCCTGTTCCTGTCATGATAGTTCAATAGTAGCAGCTGTGAAAGTTTCTAGAATGGAATTTCCTTTGATATATACCCTGTTTTAAAGACTATGTAAAACACTTTGAAAAATAATATTAAAGCTCAACCAGATACAAGATGGCAGTTCAGTTTTTTTTCTTATATGTCTATCTGCTTTATCTCTATGTTCTTATAAATGCAGTTTTTGAAGAATGTAACAGTCTCATAGTTAGTCTTCATTTTTCCTAAGAATATTGCTTTATTTGACTTAAATTTATAATAGGAAAGTTACTGCCATAATGTTTGCTGTGAACATCTGTTAATTATGCAATTGTCTCGTTCAGGTTTCAAAAATGTCACGTATCTAAAAACTTACCTCTTACCATAATAATTCATCCTACATCAGAACCTGATACACAGCATGGCTAAGAAATTTGGGCTGCTTTTAACCTTATAAAATTCAGTCAGATATGGTGTCTGGGATATAATATGTGGATCTTTCAAACAGATCTAGGTTGAAAGCATTGAAGATGAATTGTTAGTTAATTTTGCATTCAATTTAAAACCATTAAAGGCAGTTATATAACTTTTAAAGTAAGTTAGTACTAGAAAAAAAATCAGTAGAATGAAATGACAACAGTAAAAAAACTTTTACTCGATAACAGAAATGAAAAATAATTTTGACTATTAGTAATTCGTTAATTGGGTTAGAATATTATTTCAAAGAAGTTTTTCAAAAAACCGTAATGCCGTTTTTTCTTTCTTTACATCCATCACCATCAAACAAAAGGCAGTTGTGTCTTTTTGGGACTACAATGTGACTATCTTTCTTGTTCTGAACGTAATTCTCATCAATGCTAAATGATAGTGTATTTGAAAAAGCTAAGTATAGATGCAGAGTGAATTAAAGAAGAGAATTTGATCCTACAACTTCTTTTGCAATTAATCTGATCTTGGTAATAGTTGAACAAGTCCTGTGCAATCATTGTTACCTTGGTTATTTTTTGGGGGGAGCGGGGCGGGGAACTTCTGTAAAATTCTGATGATCAGAGGAAACCTTATTGCACTGCCCCAATAACAAAAAATTGGGACTACTTTGCACAGCTCGTTACTGTACATCATTTTCTGATGCACAAAATTAAAAAAGGTGATAGAGCAGTTTTGAAAATAAAGGCTGGAAGAAAGCCTATATGTTTGGAGGAGCACGAAGTTCAGACAGAGATCTCTTAAGGGAGGTTCTATGAATGGAGATTCTCTATATCCCAGTAAGAAGGAGAGGATGGAAGATTATAAAATACAGTTAAGATCTGATGAAAAATAGTCCAATGCAGTCACATTCAATTATGTAATATAATAGCAGGCAACTAAAAAGTGACAGTTTTAAAAATATTGACATATACATGTTAGAAGTCTAAATAGTAAGATAGGTGAATTTGAGTTCTTCATATTAAATGAGGATATTGCTGTAATAAGCATTATAGAAATTTGGTGGAATGAGGATAATCAATGGGACATGATAATATAAGAGTACGAAATGTATTGGAAGAACAAAATAGTTTGTGCTTGTAGAAGAGTGGCAACATTTGTGAAAGAAAACCTAGAGTCAAATGACGTAAAAATCTTAAATGAATCTGCCTGTATCATAGAATCTCTAGGGATATAAATTCCATGCTTGAATAATAAGAATATACCAGCAGGGACACACTAATTACCACTTTATCAGGAAGGTGGTGCTGATTATAGAATCACAGAATATTAGAACTGGAAGTGACCTCGAGAGGTCATCCAGTCCAGCCCATCTAGATCATTCCTGAAAGATGTCTGCTCTTAAATATCTCCAATGATGGAGATTCCACAACTTCCCTAGCAATTTATTCTAGTGTTTAATCATCCTGACAGTTAGGAAGTTTTTCCTAATATACAACCTAAATCTCCCTTGCCACAATTTAAGCCCATTGCTTCTTGTCCTATCACCAGAGGTCAAGAAGAACAATTTTTCTCCCTCCTTCTTATAACAATCTTTTAGGTACTTGATTGTGAAATGCTCTGGTAGTTCAGAGAAGTGGTAAAAATAAAAAAAAAACCTCAGTCATAATGGAGGATTTCACTTATCCCATATTGAATGTGTGCATGTCTCAGGACTGCTTCTTGGAGCAGCTAATCCTGAAGTCCACAAAACAAAGGAAATTCTTGATGTAGTTTTAAGTGGGGCATAGGAACTGGTCCAAGAGAAGAATGTAGCTGAACCACTTGACCATATCAAAATGAAATGTAAGATCCCTGTGAGGGCAAAAACACCAAACCAGCCAACCACAGTAGCATTTTATTTCAGAAAGGGAAACCATACAAAAATGAGGAAGGTTGTGAAACAGAAATTCAAAGATATAGTGTCAAAGTGAAATCCTTGCAAAATGCAGGAAAACTTTTTAATGACACCATAATAGAGACTCCATTTAACTGTATTCCCCAAATTAAAACATGTAATAAGAGAACAAAAGTGTCACTGTGGCTAAACAACAAAATAAAAGAAGACATTAGAGGCAAAAAAGCATTTTGTAAAAAGTGGGAAAAAAAAGCAAGTGAAGTATAAAAATATAATTAGGAAGGCAAAAAAAATGAAAAACAGGTAACTAAAAACTCAAGAACAACAGCAAAAAAGAAAGTACATCAGAAGCTAGAAGCCTGTTTAAACAACTTGGGGACCAATGGATGATGGAGATCTCAACAGAGCACTCAAGACAAATAAGTCTATTATGGTGAAATCATAATGAATTGCCGCTTCATTTAAATCAAAATGGGTGCCATGCTGCACTGATCAGCTGATTGTTGGCACAGCGCGGCAGTCTAGACTGGGATCTGCTGACCCCAGAACCCTTTGTCGGCAGATCCTGTAAGCCTCGTTTCAGCTGATCAGTGCAGCGCGGTGGCCATTTTGATTTAAAGTAAGCAGCGATTATTTAAATCACTGCTTCATTTCCCTTTGCCGTTCTGCCTAATCTACATGGCACCAGCTTGCCATGAAGTAATATCCCATGTTGGTATAGCTACAGCACAGTCAAAGTTCATGAAGTCAGTTGCTATTGAGATAATCTGTTATGTACTAAAATCATTGCTAGGTTGTATATTTACACTTTTTCCTCTCAGGCATCTATAGGTGTTCATTGTGTCAATTTTATTCAGAATGTGAAATATAGAAACTTAAATTGTCTTTTGATTAGAATTTCCTTCCTGTGGCTTTTACTACAGGTGTCTGAATATTCTAAAGTGTCTGTTTTTTTACAGCCTGCTCCGAAAGAAATAATTGCTTTTGAATTTGAGATACAGGAAAAGTAGAGAAAAAAGCTCAGTTTCTTAAAGTAAAATTGATATCAATTTTGGTAACAGCATTAGGCAACTTAGGTTAAATTCAGATAATATCTATGCTGGATTCATATTAATTAGAGCTTTATTAAATTTACCTACCATCACATTTCTGAACAGAGATTGAATAACATTCAGTTAAACTGCTGCTTTAGAGATAAATTATTCCTGCTAGTGCTTTGACTCTGTATTTTGCCATGCCATGGCATATAATGTACACAATTGGTATGTCTAGTATACGATGAACCTCTCAAGTCTGGCACTCTCTGGTCTAGCAATATTTGTGGTCTACCATTATTTTAATTGGCTGGATGTCTGCTTATCATGGGTGTGACTAGGTTTCCTGTGGTGCCATAAAGTTTGTTTACAGCCAATACTTCTGCTTCTCAGTGTTCTGTGCCATTGTTTAGCTCTAATTTATCCCTTAATGTCTAAGAGCCTAGTAAGCAATGAAAGTGTTGGTAATGCTGCTAGACAATATTGACCTCCTGTGGTTCGACAAAGTCTCTCGTTTGGCACCGGTGGGTTTTTTGTGTGGATGAGAGAAATAAGTGTAAACCTTGCAGAAATTAGAAATTAATAGGTTTAGCTAAAATAGTACTGTATTTTCCTGCGTATAAGGCTACTGGGCGTATAAGACGACCCCCTAATTTTTTAGTTAAAAGATAGGGTTTCGTCTTATACCCCAGCGCCCCTCCGCCTCCCCGGTTTTGCTCCCGGTGTCCCTGGTCTGCTGGAGACGGTCCCCAGCAGACCAGAGGCACCGGGAGCAAAGCGGTGGGGTGCCGCGCTTCTGAGGCTTTGCTCTGTTGAATCTGGTTATACTGTTCCTCTTCATTTCCTGTGTCAAGAATTGGAAAATAAACAGTGAATTTACATCTCTTACATTCTGATTTTTTAAAATTTCAGTTACTATAAACAGGAGCAGTTCAAACTAACAATCATTTGATTTTATCTGTTGCTTCCAAGAGGAGAGTTATGATTTGCAATGAACTACCCATTTTTCTGTATAAGGATTGAGGATCAGGGCTGAGTTTCTTCAAGTACTGAATTTTTTTGTTGCTTATGGTTTCTTCCTATGGCTAGAGTAATCAGTGAGTTTGGCACTGAGAGAAACTTGAGTTTAGGTGATATTTAATATTTTGGCTAATTGAGTAAGAGAAATAATAAAATAAAATTAGCTTTTCTAGTATCTGTCCTTTTTCTGGCCTGGATATTTGTAGATACGAACTGAAGAAGTTAGTGAAAGTAAAATTAACACAGACTCTTTTGCAAGTCTAGCGTTGTGGTATTGGCCTATTATCTTCAGACACATTGAATGCTATCTTAGCTGCCTGTAAGTTACCAAAACCCATTTGTCCCCGTGAAGTGGTTTGATTGTGTAATTTACTGATATCTTTTTGTGGACAGCTGACCATACAATTAATTCCCATTCCAAGCCACTTTTATGGGGCATTGGCAGAAGAACTACCATTTAACCAAACATGAAAAGCATTGTTATCTAACTGGGCTTTTGTTCTATTGCATTAGGAAAAGAGTGAATATAACTTTACAGAAAGACTTGGTATATTTTTAATCTTGTCTTCCAAATAGCATATAAGACTAATATTGAATTTACACTCAAAGTTCATCCTATTAAAGTGTAACTTATTTTCTTTCATCCTTTCTTCCTTCCAAAGCAATTAATCTTTATAAAATATCCCATACAAAAATATCATTGCAGATGATGGTTTCTTTGTGGTTATCAGAAAGTGAGGTCTGGGGTATTACAATATTTACATGTCAGTTGAGTGAAGTATAGAAATTGGATGAGGATGGGAAATTGTTATGGTGGTCCAAGCAAATATGACAGGCATGAGCCTTTGTTAGCCTTATTTCAAAATGACAAGTGGAGTATCCACTCTATTAAGCCCATTATTTCAAAATAAGGGGCTGGTTATTTTGAAATAATAACTCCTGCTTTCCACAAGGAATAATGCTTATTTCAAAAGTTATTTCAGAATAGAGATAGTGTGGACGTTCCATTGCTATTTTGAAATAACTATTCCTCAGAGTCATTGAAAATAATTATTCCCCGGTGCTTCCTGGGGCTCTTAAGTTGAGGCAGCACGTCCACATTAAGGGAGCCTGCCTTGGGCTAATTTTGAGCCTCCCCTGTAGTGTGGACATACTATTTTGAAATAGTTATTTCAAGAGTTATTTTTTCAAAATAATTTTCTAGTGTAGATATGCCCTTATTGTTTTAGGCAAGTCTTTTCCTTTATTTCTGCTCCTACAATTGTCTACTGTGTAAAGGTCTGCCAGGCCTAATATTAAAGCCCAATCCAAACCTGACTAAACCACAGCTAATCTGAGTCCAAGAGTGTCAAGTCACTGTAGTTGGTTCACATTGTGTTCTGGTGAAGCTGCAAGGGCAGGTGTAGAACTGCAAGAGTTGGAGCCTGTAGAGCAGCATGACCAAGGTGTCTCAAAATTGCCCTCTTTATGTTTCCCACCCTGCAGCATCTCCAAGATGATTGGAGCTGCTCATATCCTAGTGGGGCCACAGCCCCCTAAACCCACAACTGGGACAACTTGGTGACAGGAAACCCATTGCCTTATGGCAGTGGTCTCCAAACAGTAGGTTGGCATCTAGTGGTGGATCCTGGAGTGTCTGACGTGATCCTGACTGGTTTGGCCAGGAGGCTATCAAGTGCTGGCAATTCAGATGCTCCCCCCACTACCATGCTGCTCCTGCCCTTGCCTTGGAGCTGCACCCAGAAGCCTCCTACTTGCTGTGCAGGGAGGTAAGGTTCATCAATGGCTATTAGCCAGGATGGGTAGGAATGGTGTCCCTAGCCTCTGTTTGTCTGGAGATGGATGACTGGAGAGGGATCACATGATGATTACCTGTTGTGATCCCTCCCTCTGGCACATCTGGTACTGGTCCCTGTCAGCAGACTGGATACTGAGTTAGATGGACCTTTGGTCTGACCCAGTATGGCTGTTCTGATGTGATGATTGAGGCAGAGAAGGGGAGTGCTGATGTTAGGGTGACCCCTTCCCCTGTACTCCATCTCCACAGAGTAAGGAATGTAAGACTTCGGAGAAGGGGTGGGGCAGGGCCTTAAAAGGGGCTGGGAAGGAGGAGGAGCAAGGGTATTTGGGTCTGAAGTAGATCCTGGATTGACTTAAATTCAGAAAGTGATCTTGGACTTAAAAAGGTTGGAGACCCCTGCCTTATGGTAAAAGGCCAGTCTTTTCCTCCTTCCCCTTTACCACCACCTCTCACCCAACCCTACTGCAAGGCTGGGGTGATGATGGAAGCCCAGAAGAACAAAATGTCACAGGGTCACGTCAACCTGCAGAACCTCTGATCACCTCCTTTTTAGCTTTGCTTGGGCACCACACACAGGTGAAGTACAGGAAAGAGGGTGCTTCATGTAGTATCCCAGATGGCTGCTATTCTGCTTGCAGCTGAGCTGTGCTGTGTGTGTTTTAAGGCATCAAATAGCACTGCATTTAGTGTGAACACTGCATTTGCTTCTCCAGTGACACAGCCTTCACCAGCCAGTGGCTGTTGTAAATGATGAACTATTTATTGCTGCCTTGTTGCCTCTGACCCAGTACCTACAGCCACCTAAATTTTAAACTTGATGTGAACATATCGAGTTATTTTCATACCTAATCTGAATGCAATGTTTTTAGTTGGGTTCTGCTGTGTGTGGGCCCAGGCCTCTGACAAAACTCTCTGCTGCTGTTATATGTCCTCCTAATTTCCAAGAAGAGGAGGGAGGTTGATGGACTTTTTTCTCTCTGCTTTAAACAGAAGATCACAATTTTTGCTCATCTGTGTTGGGAAGTAGCTCCAGAACATTGGTGTTCTTTTTTTACATGGATTTCAAATTAAATATTTTTCTTGCTTTTCCCTTTCTTCACATGGTCACTTTAAAGACAGTTTTACACCTCTAGATTTCTGCATAGCTTGAGAGAAAAAGCTTTTCCACACTGGCCCCTGCAAATCTTTCTTGTTGCAGGGGCAAGTGTAGACTGCATAGTAAATATCTCTATTGTCCTAAGTAAGGGTATGTCTACATGACAGTGTTATTTCGAAATAACGCATCTACACACAAAATGCATTTCGAAATAGCATTTTGCTATTTCGAAATAGTGCGTCCACACTGAGTGGACTCTGAATTGCATTCAAGACTGGCCGGAACCAGTTCCAGCAGGGCACCAGGTCAGGACTTAGTGTGGGGCTGCTGCCTGAGACTATCTGAGGTCTGTGCTTAAAGGGACCCCCCCAGACAGCCAGTTCTCAGGTTTTCCTGCTCCCTTGTCTACCTCAATGAGGGACAGCAAAGCATTTTGGCTTTGCGTGGTCTGGTTGCCCTTACTTGGGACACCACACCACTCGGCAACATGGAGCCAGAGCTGCCCCTGGGCACTCTGGTGCTACTCTTGGATGCATTGCTGCGAGCCTGGCTGCACTTTCTGCAGGCTGCCATCTGGGAGCCCCATTGGGGGGGCTGTCAGTATCCAGGAGGCCGTGCAGGAGAGCTTCCACCCTGAGGAGCACCGAGAGCCTCCCTGGTCTGCCCCACTGGGGACTTGTGCCTCATTCCTCCCTCACATCCTTCCACTTACCCCACCCCCAACCACGCTTCCTGATGTCAAATAAAATAAACGTATTTTCATGAACACAAACTCTCTTTATTTAACAAAACTGGGGGGGAAGGAATGAAAGATATGATAGAGATATATAAAATCATGAGTGGTTTGGAGAGGACCGATAAAGAAAAGTTATTTATTAGTTCCCTAAATAGAAGAACTAGAGGACACCAAATGAAATTAATGGGGAGCAGGTTAAGAAAGTTCTTCTTCACACAGCGTGTAGTGAACCTGTGGAACTCCTTGCCAGAGGAGGCTGTGAAGGCTAGGACTATAATAGAGTTTAAAGAGAAGCTAGATAATTTCATGGAGGTTAGGTCCATAAAAGGCTATTAGCCAGGGGATAAAATGGTGTCCTTTCCTTTGTTTGTCAGAGGCTGGAGAGGGATGGCAGGAGACAAATCGCTTGATCATTGTCTTTGGTCCACTCTCTCTGGGACACCTGGTGCTGGCCACTGTCGGCAGACCGGATACTGGGCTAGATGGACCTTTGGTTTGACCCAGTACGGCCGTTCTTATGTTCTTATGAAACTCTGGTGAGACTGGGGAAAGGAGGCGGGAGAAGAAAGGATGGGAGAGGGGATGGAAAAACCTGGGAGAAGGGAGCTGTAAGCGGGAATAAAGGGGAAGAAAGGGGAGGGGAAGTTCAGGGCTCAGGGCTGGGGGTCTCGCCGGACCAACTTGATTGTCATTCAAACATGCTCCTGGGTTAGCATGTAGCCTTTGGTGGCCAGGCTGGCAGCTGTCCTGCCATAAATGGCCACATTTTTCCATCTAGTATGGAGATCATGGACATTAGGGACATCCCCCCCAAATCTGAATAAGATCCGTGATCTCCGCCCTGGACTAGGAAGGCGCACGCCTTCTTTGGGCCCTGTCAGGCTCCTGGGAGCTGGCAGACTGCTCTTGGGGAGTGGCGGAGGGCTGGCTGCCAGTGGCTTGCTGGCTCATGTTTTGGGGATACTGGGTCGGGGTAGTGACTGCTGGCTCTGGGCTGGCAGATGTGAAGCTGGCACAGGCACTGTGGCCAGTCTACCCCTGTAAGGGCTCCAGGGATGGGGGGAGGGAGAGAAGTGTTCTTTGTTGATGCCAGAGTGGCCACCAGGGCACCCTGGGAAGGCTGGAGGCTCTCTTTTCAAAAAAAGTGTCTACATAGCACTTAATTCGAAATAGCTCTTTCAAATTTGGCATTATTCCTCATAGAATGAGATTTACCAAATTCAAAATAAGCGCTCCGCTATTTCGAATTAATTTTGAAATAGCCGTTTGGCTGTGTAGATGCTAGGAAAGTTATTTCGAAATAAGGGCTGTTATTTTGAAATAACTTTGCTGTGTAGACATATTCTGAAGGACTTCTTACGCCTGTTGCTGCCGAGTTATCTACTGCAGTGTTCCAGTAGGAGTGACTCGAATTAATACATATTATCTATCTAAAAATCTGTTGTTTTAATTGCATAACATACTTTTATTTCCTGACTCCTAGGTAGCTCTGGTGCCATTATAATGACTACTGTGTTCCACCCCACAGATAACTTCATGCTGGTGATCAGCACAGTATATAGTTTATTAAATATACAGAGAACAACCAGGTTAAAAGAACATTACTATAGTTGGAAATTCAATTGCTCTAAAGTTAGGGAATGCCAGAATGAGGGTTGTCAGTGCAATCTTAATTCAATACTTTGTGCATACACCCAGGGCTCGACAAACTATGTAATCTACTCGCCCGTGGTGAGTAGATTACAACCCGGAAGAGCCGGGTTCGGGTGATCTGTGCATGCGCAGATCGCCGGACAGCGTGGCTGGCGAGTGGGGCTCGCCGCGGCTCAGCGAGCCCTGCATATACCTTATGATATAGTTTTTAAATTGCATGATCAAATGCTGTTTTTCCCTCCAGAGGGCCTCATTTAGCACTGAGGATGGACTGTGTTTAATAATGAAGAGCTACTCAATATTTTATCCTCATTGTTCAATTGATGGACTCATGCTTGATTGACTACATAATTTTCAAACAGAGCTCCGAAAACAGTTATCAATTTCCTCAGGATTTTTTTTCTGGGATCATGTTTATGTAATAAAGAGGACTTGTCTTCCGCATCCCTGCCTCATTTGTTGTGTATAGTTTGAGGCAATAAATTGCAGGAAAAGAAACACTGTTCTTATGGTTATGGCATTTGAATGCTTCCCTAGAAAACTGGATTCTATCTCTGTTTCTGCCAAGAGTTCCTACATAATGCTAGGCAAGTCACTTAAACCAAACTTTTCATAGGTGATCACTCTGTTCTCCCTCAAGTACATTCCACTGAGTATGTGCATGCCTAGCTTGCTGGAGCCACAGAGATTTGTTTTTTGTACTAGTACCCATTAGGGGAGCTTGCACCCCCTATCTACTGTTGTAAGCTCTCTCAAGACTAGATAAGGGTAGCCCACCTGGCTTCCCAAGGGTTACTTTTCATAGCTGGTGAACCCCATCTGATTTACTTTGTGGTTTTCATCGATGTCAGTTTAGCTTTCTCCTGATCTGTAAATATTTACAAATGAAGTTCTTATTTTATTTTCTAAAGTTTGTTTTATTATTTAAGTCATTTTTCTGCACTAGGCGCTGTTAGTATGCAGTGCTTTCTAGGCTTTAAGCATTGCTCGTATTGAGAGGTGGTAGAACCCATATGCAGTGCCTTTTGTGCTGTGGTGAGGTGCACATTAAAGAAAGGTACAACCTCTCGACTTCTCTTTCAGTAAAAGACTGCAGATTTTTGGAGACCTGTGATTCAGACGTCATCTCATAGCATAGTTGATGAGAACTGTCTTTACTATGGCTTCCTGTACTTAGACTACAAGTATGTCAGCGTTGGTCTCTGAGGGTATGTCTACACTACAGCACTAATTCGAACTAACTTAATTCAAATTAGTTAATTGGAACTAAGCTAATTCGAATTAGTGCATCTAGACCTAAAAACTAATTCGAATTAGTGTTTTGCTATTTCGAAATAGCATGTCCACATTGAGTGTACCCTGAACCGAAGTAAAGGCTGGCCGGAACCAGTGCCGGCAGGGCATCAGGTTAGGACTTAGAGTGTGGAGCTGCTGCCTCAGGCTAGCCGACGGCTGTGCTTAAAGGGACCCGACCCCCACCCCGGACAGACAGTTCCCAGGGTTCCCCGCTTGCTTGTCTAACTCAATGAGGGATAGCAAAGCAGTCCTGTCTTGGAGTGCCCTGCGTGCCCTTACTTGGCACATCACAGCACTCGGCCATCAGCCCGGCTGCACTTGTCGCAGGCTGCCATCTGGGGGGGTCAGTTAGGGGGCTGTCAGGATCCAGAAGGCCCTCCAGGAGAGCTTCCATCCCAAGGAGCCCACAGAGCCACCCCAGTCCTCCCCATCAGGGGCTCGTGCCCCATTCCTCCCTCACCTCATTCCTCTTACCCCTCCCTAGCCCCCCTTCCTGATGTAAAAAATAAAGGACACGTGTGTTCAAAAATACAAACTCTCTTTATTTAACAAATCTGGGGGTGGGGATTAACCTCTGGGGAGACTGGGAAAAGGAGGTGGGAGAGGGGAGGGGGAAACCTGGGAGGAGGGAGCTGGAAGGGGGAAGCCAGGGGGGGAAGAAGGAGGAGGGGAAATATAAAAGTGTGTGTGTGTGTGTGTGTGTGTGTGTGTGTGTGTGTGTGTGTGTGTGTGTGTGTAAAACAACCCAGATTATTTTCTCTACAGGAACAGAAAGATCGTAAATTCCAGTCAGGATTTTCTACTTACACTTTTATATAAAAGTGTTTTGATAGGGAACACAGCTTAGTCATTCAAGATTGAATGTTCCCATTGCGTGATCCTTTATTTGTCCAAAATGATGGATGGATGCTGAGACCTTGATGTAATCTTGGTAATATGTTTTAATTATCTTGATTTACACAATGAAAGCAAGCACCACAGACCTCTCTTGGAGAATATTGTTATACAGATCTGATTAGAATTTCATAGCTGCGGTGAAAGAAGCAAATGACAAGTCACATGGAAAAAGGAGATTATTTTAAAACCTTGTGGCAATGTGTGCCTTGAAAGAAAGCTGTATAATGCAAAATGGAACTATGTGCTTACTAGTGCCACTACACAATCTCAAGGAGCTTGAATGTCAGAGCAAGGAAATAAAAGCACCCAAAGAGGCCACTACAATCTGGATGAGCAGAATGGCAGTGGTAAAAGAAGCCAGCAGACAAATTGCACATCTGCATATTCCCAAACTGAAGTAGGTATTGAAAAGATTCCACTAGCCCAAGGCCACAATTGATGACCATTTGACAGAACTTTCCAAGCCCAGAATCCTTATAGTCTGTGATGTGAAGAATGAGTTTTGGCACATAAGACTTGATGAAGAGCCCAGAATGCTGATAAGTTTGCAACATCATTTGGACACTAACAATGACTTTGCCTGCCAGTAGACATAAGTCAAGTACAGGAAGTTCTGTAGAGAAGACACATCCAAGTGCTGGAAGGAGTACCTGTGTTGAAAATAAATCGCAAATGAAATCCTTATTTTAGGTGAAGGGAGCAGTGATAAAGAAGGTGAATGAGACTGGGACAGAAAATGACAAGCTTATCTACTATGATACAGGACAAGAACATAACTCAACCCAGAAAAATGAGACTCAAACAGCATGAAAGGATATACATTAGACTTCTGTTTGCAACAGAGGGACTGAAAGCACATCCCAACAAGATGAAGGCAGCCAGAGACATACTTGCTCTAGGAGATGTAAAAGGGGTATGATGCTTTATTGGAATGATACATTTTCTATCCAGATTCTGACTATACATGGCTGCAAATGGCAAAACCCATACTTTAGCTCTAGGACAGTGCATGGAACTAGGCAGGACCCCAACAATAAGCATTTGACACACTAAAGCAAATAACAGATGCCCTTGTCTTGAAATACTACTACTGACACTCCTGTATGATGCATCAGAGAGAGGATGTGGTGTAGTTCTTTTTTCAGGAGCAGTTGGTTATTTATATCAGCAAAGTCCTGTCAGAGACCAGACAGAGATGTACCTAAATAGAAAAAGATCTTTGCTGTGGTATTTAGAGTAGAATAATTCTGTCTTTGGCTCCCCAGAAATAGTGCAGTCGGCTCACACAACCCTGGAGACAGTCATGGGAAAGCTACTTCTTCATGCTCCAAAGAGATTGCAGACGATACTGGTACACCATTAGCAGGTAGAGGTCAGACATTGCACAGGATGATTTTCTCTGGAGGCAGGTGACAGGGAAGGGATCATGTGAGGATTATCTGTTCTGATCCCTCCCTCTAGGGCAGGCATGTCCAAAGTCCGGCCCGCGGGCCAATTGCGGCCCGTGCTCCAGTTTAATACGGCCCCACAGGTAATTTGGCAATATCTATCTTTAATGGCCCCCAACGAATCCAAATGTATTGAGATGAATACATTGTAAAATCTCAGTTAATGTCAGTTGGTCTAAATCAGTTATAAATATATTTGGACACAACATGTATACTTGGTATTATGTTCCTGTTCATATTTTTTGAACTTAAAAGTTGACAGACAACCTTTATTACCAATAATATGTAATGTACTTTACAATGTTCCTGACATATATTTCAGCTTCCTGGATTTTTTTTTCATCTGGCCTTCAGATATGAAAGGCAGAGTGATTTAACACCTGTTTAGATTTGTCATCCATGTGACGAAATGAAAAGTATGCTGTTTGCAATAAACTTTACATAAAATAGTTAATTTGCATTTAATTTTAATGGTTCAAAGAATGTCAGGCAAAATGGTCGGCCCTCACGCATGTTCACTTCATCAAATCTGGCCCTCTTTGAAAAAAGTTTGGACACCCCTGCTCTAGGGCATCTGGTATTGGCCACTGTCGGCAGACAGGATACTGGGCTAGATGGATCTCTGGCCCGACCCAGTATGGCCATTCTTATGTTCTTATGATTATGGGTGTTAGCTGATGCCCTAAGCAGGGTATGCAAACCCAACATCACTGAGTTTGGAGGAAGGGGCTCAGACTGTAGTGCAACACACTAATTGATTCAATCTCACCATTTCAGCAGTGAATCTGATGGAAGTTAGGGAGGCTACAGAAAAGGATATCTAATTATATGTTGGAGAGCCATCTAGCCCAGTATCCTGTCTGCCGACAGTGGCCAATACCAGATGCCCTAGAGGGAGGGATCAGAACAGATAATCCTCACATGATCCCTTCCCTGTCACCTGCCTCCAGAGAAAATCATCCTGTGCAATGTCTGACCTCTACCTGCTAATGGTGTACCAGTATCATCTGCAATCTCTTTGGAGCATGAAGAAGTAGCTTTCCCATGACTGTCTCTAGGGTTGTGTGAGCCGACTGCACTATTTCTGGGGGGCCAAAGACAGAATTATTCTACTCTAATACTGTGGCTCCTGTGGCTACAGCTCCATGACTGCCAGGGCTGGGGCTCCACAGCTGCCAGGGCTCTACGGCCACTGCCAGTCCCCAGAACTGCCCAGGCAGCAAGGGCCAGAATTCCCTGCTGTGCAGCCTGCCTCTCCCTGAATAAGGGGCTCCTGGTTGAGTCAAGTTCCCCACATTGCTCCTGCTCTGTGACCTGATTTCCTTATACCTGGACTCTGTGGTCCAGGAGCAGACCAGAGTGTCCTGGTTAAAGGAAGTGCAGTCTATACAGGCATTCAAGATAATAAGGGAAGCCAGAAGACAAAAGCCAAGTTCTGATAGGAGCAAAAATATACTTTCAAATTGTAAGATGACTGTGCAGGATAAAATAATATTTTCAGGATAGAAACCTCATTACATGCAGATGTCATTTGGGCACTGAACGCTTTCTCAGTCAGGCTTGAGAGTTTGACTATTGGATAGTAATGAATATAAATTGCCATTATTTGACAGATGACATACCCACTGGTCATCTGATAACCAACAGTTGGAAGAGACACTTAGCATAAGAGCTGTCCAGCCAAACCTTGGAAAAGGTGGGAGCTGACTTATTTACCTTTAAGAAAAAGAAGTACTTGATTACAATTAACTACTATTCAAAATTTGGGGAGGTTGATGCCTTACCTGATACAAGAAGCAAGTAACTGATTGATTGGCAGACTGTGAAGACCCACTTTGTCAGATATGACATTCTGGACACTGTATCCATGGATGACCTATCCCAATTTGACGCAGAAGAGCAAGTATTTGCATGTAAAAAGAAAGTTTGTCCGCCATATTTCACACAAAAATATTAAGGTGGAATTAGCTATGAAAACAGCTAAGAGACTGTTACATAAAACTGCTTCTTCTGTTTCAAACCCCTTGTATTAGCATTTCGAACACACAAGAATACCCAATCATATGTGTACTTAAACAGTCTAGCATAGATAGGATGAAAGGGCAAACCCCTTTTACCGTGGGGGAGATGTGTTACATACAGGAAGATGAGGACACCACTAAGTGTAGAGAACCAACAATCAAAGACAGCAGGCACAAGAGGAGTATATCACGTTAGCCAAAAAGCTATCTGTGAGGATCCAACCATTAGAGAGAGAGCAGGTCAAGGCTAAAGTAATCACCAGGGATGCAGTAGCATCTAAGTCATACATGACAACTATATAATAGTGCATCAGGGCAGACAGCTGCTATGGGTCTGGAGCAAGGTGAATGTTTGTGTGGGGTCCATCTCTTTGCCCCCAGAAGGGGGACTTTGGAAGGAAGGGGCAGTGTTGAGGGCTGTTAACCCATAGCGCTTCCCAGACCAGGCTGTTGGTCCCTTTTCCCACCCTCAGAGCCAGGTGAAATGGTACTCCTGCACTCTGGCAGAAATTCATAGGGGCCTGGGACTCAGCAGCAGTAGCAGCCAGGAGTTCCAGACCACTTTAAAATGCTGGGCCCTGAGGCAACAGCCTCTTTTGTTGGGCCATGTTGGTGGGCCTGTAATATAGACAAATGTTCTGAAAGAAATGGAGACATTTTATGACACAGCAGACACAACAGCTTGGTGTGGGCGGTGGGGGGGTAAGGTGTTGCAGAGATCATCACAAAACAGAGAGGCAGAAAATCAGTCAGAAACTAGACCCACAGAATTGAATCCATTTCACAATTATGTCTTCAGATAAGTCAGTAGTAAACAGATCATGGAGCACATTTTGATAAGAATTTTTTTCAGTCCAAATACTGAGGCCAATTATAATCACTAATGTGTCATATGCATTATAAGGCCATACTCTTACTTACAATAAGACTCCTATACACGACTCTGGTAATATAAAGGAACCTTAAAATTTTTACACCCATTTTATTCTCCAGGGGAATACACTAAGGCTACGTCTAGACTGGCATGATTTTTCTGCAAATGCTTTTAACAGAAAAGTTTTCTGTTAAAAGCATTTGCGGAAAAGAGCGTCTAGATTGGCACGGACGCTTTTCCGCAAAAGCACTTCTTGCGGAAAAGCGTCCATGCCAATCTAGATGCGCTTTTGCGCCATTTTCGCGATTGGGGCTTTTTTGCGCAAAACAAATCTGAGCTGTCTACACTGACCGTTTTGCGCAAAAGGACTTTTGCCCGAACGGGAGCAGCATAGTATTTCTGCAAGAAGCACTGATTTCTTACAGTAGGAAGTAAATGTTCTTGCAGAAATTCAAGCGGCCAGTGTAGACAGCTGGCAAGTTTTTCCGCAAAAGCGCTTGCTTTTGCGGAAAAACTTGCCAGTCTAGACACAGCTTAAGAATAATGAGAAAAAATTCCTACACAAGCAGGAGGCTAGATTCTGCGCTGCTGGGATAGGGGGAGTGGGGACAGAGCTTCCCATGCCTATATCGGAAACACCCTAGTGCTGGGCCCCTCCACACAGGCATGCTGCAATAGCATGTGAAAGGGACAGAGTCTCTCTCGTTTGCTTGCATGTATACCCACCTAGCCCAGGCAGTTATTTATGTCTTGTACCCCCACAGTGGTGACTGATCTCTCCCTACACATACAGAGACAACCCAGCCCCAGCAGTAATTTCTGTTTCCGTTGGCTGGTCCAGGAACCCGAACAGACATGTCCACATTTCCAGGAAGGGGCACATGATTGCTCTTGCAGCTTCCCTTTGCTTCTACATCAGAAGACATTTTATCGTTGGGAGGGAAAGAAATCTGTGGGGGAACATTAAGGCTTCATGCAGTGGTACAGAATTCCATAGGGAGTAGGCTTCCTCAGGAATATATCACCAGCTTAGTATGGTAAAGACAAGACTCCAATTTAACTATGTTCTAGCAACCTCTGGCCAAGTGAATACATATCTGCACATCAATTATTTATTTTTAATGTTTATATGAAAATATTTGTAAAATATGGACAATGTATTATGAGTGACCAGTGCAATTGGAGTCAAAAGGCCCATGCTCCCTACAGAGACTATTATTGATGGAACAGTAGTGGAAATTGGAATGAAGAGAGTAATCACCTGCATAGATAGAGCTGTGCACAGGGTTTAATAAAGCTCTGTTTGTTCAACTCAATGTGGTTCAGCTTCCTTTGTGAATGAAACACACTTGGGCTATGTCTATACTGCAGGCTTCTTGCGCAAAAGTTCTTGCGCAAAAAGTTCTTGCGCAAGAGCAAGTCCACGCTGTCATGTGCTTTTTCACAAGAGATGTGCTTTTGTGCAAGAGCATCCATGGCAGTGTGGACGCTCTCTTGCGCAAGAAAGCTCTGATGGCCATTTTAGCATTAGGGGTTTCTTGCACAAAAAAACCCTGTTGCCTGTCCACACATGCTTTTTTGTGCAAGAGCTCCTGCACAAAAAGGCTTATTCCTCATGGGGAGAGGAATAACTCTTGCACAAAAAGCCCTATGTTCTTACGCTTTACTGTACTTTTTCTTGCCCAAGAATGGGCTTGCAGTGTGGCCGCTTCAGAAGTTTTTGTGCAAAAACTCTGCAGTGTAAGACATAGCCTTCGAGTTTTCAGGTGCCTAAACAAGTTCCCTCAGAGTTCTGTTTTGCTTGTTCTTCACTCCAAGTGTCTCAATTAATTGCTCAGGGCAAAGTGACATGCCAGCAAAGAATAGAGGCTTACCCAAGAAATTCCTTTATCAAAAGCACATTTACTCTTAAAAAATCATTAGAGTTACAGCTCTTTTATTTTACAAACAGTTCTTGAGCCTACTAATTAAACTAAAAATATTTTTGTCTATTTTCTTTCCCCCCCAATTTTTATTTTGTCAGACTATTCTTCTTTGTCCCTGTCTGACACAATGGCTGTGTCTAGACTGGCCAGTTTTTCCGGAAAATCAGCCGCTTTTCTGGGAAAACTTGCCAGCTGTCTACACTGGCCTCTTGAATTTCCACAAAAGCACTGACTTTCTACTGTAAGAAATCAGTGCTTCTTGCGGAAATACTATGCTGCTCCCGTTCAGGCAAAAGTCCTTTTGCGCAAAAGTTTTGCGCAAAAGGGCCAGTGTAGACAGCTCAGATTTGTTTTCCGCAAAAAAGCCCCTATAGCGAAAATGGCGATTGGGGCTTTTTTGCAGAAAAGCACATCTAGATAGGCACAGACGCTTTTCCACCAAAAGTGCTTTTGTGGAAAAGCGTCCATGCCAATCTAGACGCTCTGTTCCGAAAATGCTTTTAACGGAAAACTTTTCTGTTAAAAGCATTTGCGGAAAATCATGCCAGTCTAGACGTAGCCAATCAGTTTTCCATTATAGATGAGATTATGATGGTACAAATACTTCTAAAGAAACTCATAATAGAGGAGCCAGCAGATTAGAAATGAGAAGGCTTCTCTTTACTCACAGAAATCTTGGAAAGGAATTGAGATGGGGAAGAGTATATAGCAGTTAAATTAACAGTATTAAGTTTGGTAAAGATTCCTGGAATGTGGCTACAGCTTTCAATGGAGCAGTCTGACTTTAAATAATACTACCTAGCTCATATATTTCCACCCTGAACACTCACTATCTCTTCTTTCCTACGAAAAACAACACTGGATTATTTACCAGTTTTAGGAAAGGCATCAACAAATTAATTAGTAAAGTATTAAATTTCCCATATCTTGTTTTTTTTTTTTTTTTACTTTTATCCGCTTCCAAGCAAATTTAAACTCAAGGACACCTTTTATGTTGTATTTTATTCTAAGTTAGAATAAATGTTTCACCATAAACAATTTTTTGTTGAAGACCATCAGATGTATCTACAGAGGTACAAATCAACCTTCTTAATAAACCATGCCATATAACTAGCAATGTTCAATTTTCAGCACTGAACAGTTGCAGATGGTTGAACCAAATCATTTCATACTTAATATGGTACATCTTCTATCACAGGAAAATAACTTGTTGTAGGAGAAAGATTGATTCTGATCTGTTGTAATTGATCTGTCCCATCTTTAATTGGTTTGATTCTGTACTTGGGCTTTACCCATAATAAATATGTAAACTCCTGATGGTTCTGCAACAAAATTATACACATGTTGCTTTTTAAAAAAAGTATCCTTAATTTGAACTCTTTAGATATATTTTGGTTGCTCATTCTTGACAGAAAGATAGACCACACAGCCTTACTCTTTTCAGAATTTTTACTGTATACCTGTATTTGGTGCTCTGTCAATAATCTTTCTCAAGTTTCATTTTCAAACCACTCATCACTAGCTGAAAAGTGTATGTATTTACATTGCTGGTGTTATCCTAGGCTTGTCCTAAAGAGACTTTGTGGTTGATATTTAAGAACATTTTATAAAAGGAGGATATTTAAGTGTCATTCTTCTGTGAGAGAGTATTTTCTCAGGAAATATTGGATAGACATGTTTTGTCTGAGACCACAGAATATAAGTTCTTCATAAAAATGAATGTTCATGTAAACAGACCGAGTGTTCCTGTGATATCCAATTTTAAAACCTTTTTCTTGTGCAGAGTTTGTTTTCTAAACTTTTAGAGGAAAACAATTCCAAACATTTAAAATGTGCATAAAAGGCAAAAATTAAATGTTTTCCATCTCTTGGAAAAAGAAAACACATTTCACCTCTGAATCTCACATACTGGCATCTATGCACTTACTCATTTCTTTATATCTGAATCTCAGAAGCTCACAAATAAAAATATTGATCTGATGTATAGTCTAGTCATTGTTTTCTCCCAGAAATAAAATTTACAGAAAATATTCTAGAACAGGCAAATGAGATTCAGATTTAGATGAAAAATTAAGTATTCTTAATTCTTATTTTGTGCAATATCTTTCCATTCAATGTTATACAAAACTACTATCCATTATCTAGTAAACCTTCACTTTTATAGGCAAGCTAATCAAAAAGCTAACAAAAAACGATTCTCCCAACAGCAGCTATTAATGAAGGGTATCTATCAAAGTTCCTTCTTAGGCTTCAGGCCTGAGCACTGTAAAGTGACAGCTGTTATTTTAGTGGGTGATCATCCCCTGATCAGAGACAAGGGAATGGGTATGTCTGTACTACAGCGTTAATTCAAGTTAACTGAATTCGAAATAGTTAATTTGAATTAAGCTAATACAAATTAATGCATCTATACACAAAAACTATTTTGAAATAGCATTTTGTGTCCACACTGAGTGGACCCTGAACTGAAGTTAAGGCTGGCCGGAACCTGGCAGGGCATCAGGTTAGGACTTAGCGTGTGGGGCTGCTGCCTGAGGCTAACTGACCTCCGTGCTTAAAGGGACCCTACACCCACCCTGAACAGACAGTTCTCGGGGTTTCCCACTTGCTTATCTATCTCGATGAGGGACAGCAAAGCAATCCTGTCTTGGAGTGCCCTGAGTGCCTGCGCTCGGGACACCACAGTACTTGGCCACATGGAGCCAGAGCTGCTCCTGGGCACGCCGGTGTGTCTCATGGGGTCGTTGCCATCAGCCCAGCTGCACTTGCTGCAGGCTGCCATCTGGGGGGGTCAATCGGGGGGCTGTTAGAATCCAGGAGGCCACCCCGGTCCTCCCCACCGGGGGCTCATGCCCCATTTCTCCCTCACGTCCTTCCACTTACCGCTCCCTATCCCCCCTTCCTGATGTCAAACAAAAGACATGTATGTTCTAAAATAGAAACTGGGTTTATTGAACAAAACTGGGGGCTGGATGAACCTCTGGGGAAATGAGGAAAAGGAGGTGGGAGAGGGGAGGGGAAAACCTGGGAGGAGGGAGCTGGAAGGGGGAAGCAAGGGAAGGAGAAGTTCAGGGCCCAGGTTTGGGGGGTCTCGCCGGACCAACTTGATTTTCATGCAAACCTGCTCTTGGGTTCGCATATGGCCTTTGGTGGCCAGGCTGGCAGCTATCCTGCTATAGATGGCCACATTCCTCCGTCTAGTGTGGAGATCATGGACGTTGGGGGCATCCCCCACAAACCTGAATAAGGTCCATGATCTCCACCCTGGACCAGGAAGGCGCCCCCCTTCTCCAGCCCCTGTCAGGCTCCTGGGAGTTGTCAGACTGCTCCTGGGGAGCGGTGGAGGGCGGGCTGCCAGTGGCTTGCTGGCTCATGTTTTGGGGCCACTGAGTCAGGGGCCCCGGTGGCCACTGTTGGCTCTGGCTGGCAGGCTTGGAGCAGGCACTATGGCCAGGGTCTACCCCTTTAATGGCTCTGGGGCTGGGGGAGAAGAGAGTAAGTTTTCCTGATTGTGCCCAGAGTGGCCACCAGGGCTCCCTGGGAAGGGCTAGAGGCCTCTTGTTTTGAATTAAGTGTCTACACAGCACTTAATTTGTAATAGCTCTTTCGAATTTGGCGTTACTCCTCGTAGAATGAGGTTTACAAAATTTGAATTAAGCTCTCCACTATTTCAAATTAATTTCAAAATAGCGGTTTGCATGTATAGACACTATTAAAGTTAATTCGAAATAGCGGCTGTTATTTCAAATTAACTTTACAATGTAGACATACCCTATTTCAGTGGTCTCCAACCTTTTTACACCCAAGATCACTTTTTAAATCTCAGAACAGGAGAAGATCTACCGCCCCGCCCCTTCCTTGAAGCCTCGCCCTCTCTATTCTCCTCCTGTCCATCACTTGCTATCCCCAGCCCTTACTTACACACTCTGATAAACAGTTTATTTTAAAATTATGCAATACATACAATTAAAATCACGTGTTTATAGTTATGAAATAAATGGTCTTTTTTATTCATGCTATTTAAATCTAAAATGAAGCATTTATAATTATACATTTTGTGGGGACAGAGTTCTGTGGCTGGGGGCAGGGGAGAGGGAACAGGGTGCTGGGAGGGCAGAGGACAGGGTTCTGCAGCTGGGGACAAAGTGCCAGTGGGGACAGGTTTCTGCAGCTGGAGACAGGGTGCCAGTGGGGACAGAGTTTGGGGAGTGGGGATGGGAATAGGGACAGAGTTCTGTAGCTGGGGACAGGAGAATGGGGACAGAGTTCGGGGAGTGGGGACAGGAATGGGGACCGAGTTCTGTGGCTGGGGCCAGGGGAGTGGGGACAGCATTCTGTAGTTGAGGACAGGAGAGTGGGGACAGCGTTCTGTGCCTTGGGAGTGGGGGCTGGGGAGTTGGGTTCCAGTGGAGGCAGAGAGTCCCCCGCATCTCCCTCCTCCCAGGATTCCCTCCCCCCCCCCCCAGGGAAACCAGCATGTGCCTGCCCCGGGGCCAACCCCCCTTTCCCCCCCCAGCGCATCATATTTTCTTACATGATGATAAATTCTGATGTGATTCTAGCTGCTGGGCGACTGGTGGAGGAGTTTTGGAGTTGGCTGAGTATTTTTCCCAGAATGCTTCTAAGTTTTTAAACCTTAAGCATTGATTTAGCTGTTCCAAAAGAGAGCACTACATCCTCATCTCGGTTGTATCTATTTTATTGTAAGGTTTATTGAGAAGTAATCCTATTCCAGATTCATCCTATTTTTCCAGCTCATCTTGGTTAAATCTCTTTCAGCATTTGCTCAGTTATGTCACTTTGGAGGACTGTCCTTGATTTAGTAACTGTGTCTCTTTTCTGTTTGGTTTTATGAGAAGCAATCCCATTCCAGACCCATCCTATTTTCCTTGCACAACCAACCATGTTGCTTTAAGCTATGATAAGAAGAAGCTGTATACCGAGTTTGGTGGTCATATCTCTTACCACTTAGAAGGAGTTTTTGATCAAACAGACAAATTCTTTAAAATATACGGTAAATAAATAAATACATAATATTTTCACTTTGTGTCATATACCCTTTATTATGCCAGCAATATTAGTCTCAATACCCCATTGATCTGGAATCATTTTCCTAATTGTGACTTCCATGCTGCCTCATACATAGGGTATTTCCTTTTCTTGAGCAGAGCAATAAATTCACTGCTCTCTCCTCCTTCATGTCCCTCTATAATTGACTTCTGCTGGGATGCCTTCATGGATCAAGTTAGTCAAATTACAAACAGTGTCTTTAATACCTCATGTCACGTAAAAAATCTTACTGAATTAACTGTGTAACTTTATTAATGTAAATTGCCCTCTTCCTTATTCAAGCCTCATGTCACTTCAACCACCATAACTACCACTGAAATGCCAGTAACAATAAGAATAAAGAGTACTATTTGTATACAAAATATCATCCAAATGTGCAAGGTAAGTGTTTCACAGAAGTAGAGAAAATGAGACACATGTCCTGACCAACAGCTAAAAGTTATCTTTTTTAAAAGGTATAGCCTATCACAGGGAAAACCATTTTCTGTGGGGTGGTTTAGTATTTTCCTCAGAGGAGCTTTTCAAAGTAGATACAACTTTTGAAACAAAAAGGTTTTATGATGTGAATATCTGACGCAGCCTTAATAAAAGTATATGCTGCTTTAATATGAAACAAAACAAAATGCCTAATTTTCTACTTACATTTAAATTAAAAAGAGCAGCAAGGGCTGTGACCATGCTCCCCTCGTGTCACTGTAAATTTGATTGGTACCCTCTTATTTTTCAGGTTATTCAAAATGCTCTCATTCATTATTAGATTACACTTGCTCTTTTAATGAGTGCATCAGAGCACAATTTTATGGTTGGATCCACTTAAATAATCTGTCATTCGAAACAGGGATGAGCCAAGTTGTGACAAGGACATTACCTGGAATAATTTGTGTAGTATTATCTCTCTAGCTCTGTATGTAATCTAATCTAATCTGTTTTATTTGTGTCTCCCAAGGCTGTGGTATCTGAGTACCTCACAATATTTCTTGTAATTATCTTCAGAACACCATTAATGAAAGGCTGTTTTTAAAAGGTATAGAAGAGTGTAAAGATAGAGACAGGCACCTACCTGCATCTTTAGGTACCTAAATACATAAAAATTTGGCCCTAGGTGATTGTCCAAGGTCACATAGGAAGTTTACAGTAGAGTAGGAAAATGAACTTGGGTTTCTCAATCCCAGGCTACCATCCTAATAAATGGTTTTGCAAAATTTTAGAGGATCCAGAGAAGAGCAATACCAATACAGTAGGAGCATGGAAAAAGTCCTATAAACAGGGATTAAAAAGATTAGCTAGTTCTTTTTAGAAGAGAGAGGATGAAAAAAAATATGATAGAAGGATTTAAAATAACGAATGGCATGCAGAAAGTTGATTCAGGGTTCATGTTCTCCCAGTTTTATAACACTAGGTCAAGGGAATATGCAATGAAATTTAAAAAAGTGGCAAATTGAAAACTGTTAAAAGGAAATACTTGTTTTCATAAAATGTATAATGAATCTGTGGAGTTCATTGCTGCGGGAAGCCCTTGATGCCAAAGATGTAGCAAGATCTTAAAAAAGGATGAGATAATTTGTATAGACAAGATTATCCATAGTTTTTATAGCTAATGCTAACAATTTTTAAGTGATATTAAACCATACACTGTAGGATTCAGCCAACTTCTTACTACTAGTGTGTAGGAGGTTTCTTGAAACTTACTCTGAAGCATCTGGTACTGGCTGCTGTTGGAGACAGGATATTGGATTAGATAGATAATTGATCTGGTCCAGTATAGCAACTCCTAAATGTGGGCTGATTAAGTGAAATGTGGTGATCCACAATTCAGATTTTTTTCTACCTACAGATAGAAGTGAAACATATTTAGTGCTAGAAGACTTACCTGGATTGCCTGCGTCCATCAGGGCATAGAGCTGACAATGGGAGTGCGTGTGTGCGGGATTCAAGGAAGGGCTTTGCAGATCTGCTGGGGTGGGGCAGGGCAGGAGGGAGTGCAAGAGTGAGGGTTCAGGAGTGAGGAGGGGCTTAGGGCAGGGTGGGGGTCCCATCTGGCATGAGCCTTTTCTCTCGCCCAGCCTCTGGTCCCAGAAGCTAAGGGCCTTCTCTGCTTTCCCCTCATCTAGGGCTACAGCCAATGCCTGTGGGGGAAGGGTTTGGGTCTAGGGCAGCTACTTACCTGGTGTGCTTACCCCAGTGAACACTCTCAGTATTGCATTCCTCCAAACAGCCCCTCCGTTTCCATGTAATGGACTGTTTCTCTGAGCTTCTCTTGCTTTTAGTTAGGAGAAGAGGAAGCTGCATATCAAATTTGGTAGTCCTAATTTTTTTGTAATTTAGGAGGAGTTCTTGAACAAACCACTTGTGCGCACACATTCACAAATCTCTAAGGGTATGTCTACACTACAAAGTTAATTCGAACTAACAGTAGTTAGTTCTAATTAACTTTGATAGGCGCTACACTAGCGCTCTGCTAGTTCAAACTTAATTCAAACTAGCGGAGCGTTTAATTTGAACTAGGTAAACCTCATTTTACGAGGACTAACGCCTAGTTCGAATTAGCTAGTTCGAATTAAGGGCTGTGTAGCCACTTAATTCGAACTAGTGGGAGGCTAGCCCTCCCCAGCTTTCCCTGGTGGCCACTCTGGGCACCACCAGGGAAACTTGTCTGCCCCCCTCCCGGCCCCGGAGCCCTTAAAGGGGCACGGGCTGGCTACGGTGCCCGTGCCAGGTGCAAGCCTGCCAGCACCCAGTCTGCAGACCCTGCACCTGGCACGGCTTGAGCCAGCCCTCCACCTCTTCCCGGGACCAGGCTGGCGGCTCCCGGCTCCTGGGAGCCTGCCCGGGTCCGCAAGAGGCGGGCGTCTGCCTGGTCTAGTGCGGAGATCGTGGACCTCATCCACGACCTCCGCACTAGGCACAGGAAAGTGGCCGTCTAGGGCAGGATAGCTGCCAGCCTGGCCACCCAGGAGCAGGTGTGCATGAAAATTAATGTGGTCCACTGAGACCCCCAACCCTGAGCCCTGAGCTTAGAATGGCCGTACTGGGTCAGACCAAAGGTCCATCTAGCCCAGTAGCCTGTCTGTCAACAGCGGCCAACACTAGGGACCTTGGAGGGGATGGACCGAAGACAATGACCAAGCCAAAAGTCCCAGTCTCTTTAGCCTCTCTTCATATGGGACCTGTTCCAAACCCCTAATATTGTAGTTGCCCTCCCCTCTCCCACCTCCTTTTCCCAGTCTCCCCGAGTTTTGTTCAATAAAGAGAGTTTCTATTTTTGAACACACGTGTCCTTTATTTTGTACATCAGGAAGGGGGGCTAGGGAGGGGTAAGTGGAAGGAGGTGAGGGAGGAATGGGGTACGAGCCCCCGATGTGGAGGACTGGAGTGGCTCTGCGGGCTTCTCGGGGTGGAAGCTCTCCTGAAGCCCCTTGATTGACCCCTGCCCCCGGATGGCAGCCTGCGGCAAGTGCAGCCGGGCTGATGGCCGAGTGCTGTGATGTGCCGAGTGTGGGCACTCAGGGCACTCCAAGCCAGGACTGCTTTGCAAGCGGGGCACCCCTGAGAACTGTCTGTCTGGGGTGGGAGTCGGGTCCCTTTAAGCACAGCCCTCGGCTAGCCTGAGGCAGCAGCTCCACACTCTTAAGTCCTAATCTGATGCCCTGCCAGCACTGCTTCCGGCCATCCTTAACCTCAGTTCAGGGTCCACTCAGTGTGGGCATGATAGTTCGAATTAGCAAAACGCTAATTTGAACTAATTTTTTAGTCTAGATGCACTAGTTTGAATTAGCTTAGTTGGAATTAACTAATTCGAATTAAGTTAGTTCGAATTAGCGCTGTAGTGTAGACCTACCCTAACATATCTATTATAAAATAGTGTTTTTTTCATATTGTATTCCAAAGAGGTACAAACGAACACAATTGGGAAGATTGGTTTATAGATGCAGCTGCAATGAAGCAACATCTGTGTGTGTGTGTGTGTTTGTGTGTGTGTGTGTGTGTGTGTTTTGTTTTTACATACAGTGAGAAATTATGGCATGTGCCTTTAAAGTTGTGGAATCGTAACAGCTGTGTAAAAAACTGACCTTCTGCAAAATCCAAATAGTTTTTTTATTGCTAATCTGCAGATGAGAAGTCTTTTATTTCAGTCTAAGTTCCAGCCTTTTCTAGGAAACCTCATTTAATCTGAAAAAATATTTCTGCTCATGTAATTTCTATTAAATATGATTATAAAATGATTGGAAAAAACAATTTACTTTATTATAGGCCAGAACCATTTAATTTAAACTGGCTGTTTTCTGTCAAACACATTGAATTAATTGGCTTTTCTTTATATTTGTAGATTTTTATTTTACTTGCACCATTTATGTTAGTCATATTTTTCAGTAAAGAAATGATTGTATACTGGATCAATACAGTAGCAAAATCTGATTACTCAATTTTCTACTGTGCTCCAAACTGTAGTATTTTGTATGCAGCTTTGCATTTTGAACCCAGGTTTAAGAGTCGGTTTGTTAAACATCCCTTGTTCCCATTCTAATCAGTTTAGTGTTTGTAGACTTCTTGGATGCTGTGTATCATGTTATGCCACTGCTGAAATATCCTATTTGATTTGTTCATATCTGAAAATGTAGAACCTGCAACTAACTAAAAAGCCTTTGCAAATAAATTCACCGCTCTGATTTGTATGGGGGCGGTGGCGTGTACTATAATGAATAACACACACAGGTGGAAGTCTACATTTTAATCATGCTCCTGACGTGATCTTGAGCAACTCCTTACTTTGTCTTCCTTTCACCAGGGAAAAGGGGATAATTAGTCTAATTCTCCTTTGTAAATGCTTTGAGATCTATGGATGAAAAGCATTTGCATAAATGCAGAGTATTATTATTATGAGTGTCTTTCATATGAAGTGTAACTTCAAATGCTTTATAGAATTCAAGAACACAGTTAAATGATAAGTTACAGCATTTTATAAAAAGAGTGCAGGAAGTCCCCAACTTACAAACAGGTTATGTTCCAAAAGTATGTTTGTAAGTCTGTTGTTTGGAACTCACAACACATTTTCCCATAGAAACAATGTTTTAAATTGTAGTTGGGGTCCCAGGCTAGCCCACAAAAACCTTATTTAATGATTAATGTAGGTGAAATGTTTTATATTTGCAATGAAAAATAGCAGAACCTTGAATGCTGGTGCTCGACAAAAGGTAGGTTTAGTTAAAGGAAGATGAAGAGGTAGGTGGAGACACTGAACGGGACTTCTGGGCATACCCTGCCTGCCCCTCCACTCCAGGCTGCACCCATCCCCTGCTCACCAGGAGGCAGCAAGTGTGGTGCATGCATGGGCAGGAGGACTCCAGAGGAGGAGGAGGCAGCTGTTCAGCAAGTGGCTAGAGAGAAGTGGTGGTTTCCTCTTTAAAAGTTACTGGCTGCATGATCGTCCCCTGCACCTCTGGAGTCCTCCAGCACTTGCTCTGCTTGCTACCGTTTGTTCCTCTTGCCTGCTCCCTTGAGCTATGGGTGAGTGCTTTTTTACATATATATATTTTATTTTTTTTTCAGATGTTTGTAAGTCATGTTTATAACTCAGGGAGTTCCTGTATTGGACAATCCCTACTAATTATTTAAAATGTGGATGTTCATATTTGGAAGCTAGTTTATATCTTAACTATTGTAAATGTATTATTTTCAGCTTATTCATGGGAACACATTTCCCTATAGAAACAATGTTATAAATGGCAGTTGGGTTCTCAGGTTAGCCCATAAAGGCCTATGTAATCATAATGTAGCTGAAATACTGTATATTTGCAATACTGCTTTCTACCTTTTTTTAACATCTGTATTTGTCAGGCTGAGTGAAAAAGATGGAATTTTCCTTTCAAGACTGCAAGTGAAAGTTCTGGTCTTAAATTTAGGATTATATAGAAGATGCTTTCTCGACTCTTAGCTAGATTATATAGTAGAAGATTTAGATAGCATTTAAGTTTGTCTTTTTCTGCACACCTCCTAAGTTCTTCTAATGTTAGCATCAAATAAAATGTATACAATGCAGTCAGAACAAAACATGCCATTCCATTTAATTTTAATTAGCATTCTTCCCACCCTTCCACCCCACTATCAAAAATTTTTTTATTTAGTTTATGGTCAACTCTCGTGAGTTTGTATTGTTTATTAAAAATATGGGATATATCTGAATTATTTTAATGAACATTATAGTTACCTCTGTTTATTTCATGGTACTGGAAGGAACCTCTAGGGGTCATCATGTCCAATCCTCTGCACTCATGGCAGGACCATGCACCATTTGGACCATCCCTGACAGTTGTTTGTCTAATCTTCTCTTAAAAATCTTCAATTCCACAACCTGGCTAGACAATTTGAGTGTTTAACCACCCTGACAGGAAGTTTCTCCTAATGCCCAACCTATATCTTCCCTTTCTGCAGCTGACTGTGGTCTGCCATGTGGTGGCAAGAAGGTTAATTCCTGCAAGAGTTTTTCAGACATCCTTAGGGAAAGGGTTCAGTAGAAGGAGGACCCAATTTATGGACACAGAAAAAAAAGGTGCCTGCTTTGTTTTAAAAACAAGCCCTTTCTTATGGAAAAAGAAAATAATACTTTGTTCTGAAGAAATTGTTCTGAGTCACTGAACTTACTTGTTGCTCCTGGTAGGAATTTTTTTTCAGGTGCTAAACCCAGTTGGACCTCCTCAAGAAACATGTTTAGTAAATGAGTGCTACAGCCTGGGGACCCAACCAGAGAATTGGAGAATTCTAGGATTCTACCCCGAAAAAAAGTGAAAGCACGGGGCCTGTCACTGGAAAAAGTTGCACTAAATTAGGGATGAATTTAGGAGGGTCAAAGATGCAACTTGTTCTGTTGAAGATATTTTTTACCATGTTATTTTACTAAGAGTTTTTGTGCTGAAACATATTTATTATTACACTAGCACCTAGAGGTTCCAGCTGATGTCAGATGCTCATTTTGCTAGGCAGCAGAACTAGGAACAGAGCACACATCGCTTGGATCCCACTCTAATGGACCACACTGCATGTCCTCAACATGCAACAAATAGAAGTCAGTTTATTTGGAGTACTTTGGTAAGAGAGAGCCAGAAAATGATAAACTTTTTGTAACCTGTGTTAGATCACATAGTGTTTGTTCTGGAAAATTTAAAAGATATAATAGAACAATTTCCTACTTACGTTCCATGAGGGGAAGAAGTTACCTTTGCTGCCCTATGTCCTGAAATCAGTTGCCATTTTCATTCCTTTCTATAATAATATATTGTATAATAAGCAATAATATCGAGCTATTCTTTGTGTGTAAGCAATATTCGTTTATTTTTTTTCTTCCTCTTTGTTGTATATTTAAACCCTTAACTTCTGATTATAACCAGGCTTAACGATGTTTAGCCTTAGATGTGAGCTGTGGTTCGAATATCCTTGGGAGCCATAGTCCTGGAACATCTCATGCCCTCTCCCCCCCAAAAAGGGGGTGGGGGAGAGAAGTCTGGTAAATGTTTAAAAGCACTGCTTTACCAAGTTCAGGCCATGACCTTATTTATTTGTGAACTCTCTTAATCCTTTCACTCACTTTACTTTTGTAGAACTTTACCAGCTTTAGAAATGCCCTGTTTGTGTTCCAGAATGTTTGTAATCTCGTTTGTTTTTAAAGAAAAACGGATCCTGCAAACAGATAGCAGTTAAAAATGTGCTGATTGCTCAATTGAAAGAAATAGTAAGACAAGACACTAACATATGCTGGAAAGTTTTGTATGACATTACTTAAATGTGTCACATTTGGCTTGACCAATGACATTTCAGAAAAAGTGTTAAAATCATGTGATATTGATCAGATAATAAGCATATTTATACTAAGATCCCTGTGCACTGCCAGAATGGAGTATAGGCAACTTAGTCAAAAAGGGACTCATGTCTATTGTCCTCTTTACGATCACATTTGTATAATTTTTTCTATTGCAGTACAATGTGCATTGATGCTGCTTACATCAAATCAATAGCATCAAATTGCTGCAACAGTGAAGCTTATGTACAACCTCAAGTAAACTATACTTTATATCAGTATACTAGTAGTTTGCACCTGTGCCATTATCACTGTGTATTGCTACTCTAGTCAAAAAATTCTGTTCTGAAGCTGGTAGTGATTTCAGTCAAGATCTAGAGAATTGGTATTACTTTCACATGGCATTGGAATGTGTTGCCCTTTTCTCTTAGCAGTGTATTTATTACTAATTATTAGTAGGTCTCTGCCAAAGTAAGAGCTATGAAAAATGCATCACAGACTATGAAATCTGGTCTCTTCAGTTAAATCTTGTCTTTTGTGTACTTTTTCACGGGAGAGACCAGTGTTTTTCAAACTGGGAATACTGACCAAAAAGAGTGTTGTGTTGGAGGGTCAAAGTTATTGTAGGGGTGGTTGTAGTATTGCCATCCTTTCTACTTCACCGCCTTTACAGCGGAGTGGCCAAATGATAAAAGCTGCTGACTAGACATTCAGATCTAAAGATGTCACTCTGTTAGCAGCAGCACAGAAATGAGGGTTGAAGCACCATACCATTCCACACTTACTTTTGTGCTGCTGACTTTAGAGCTGGGACCTCAATCAGCAGCCACCGCTCTCCAGCCGCCAAGTTAGAATTCTCCAGGTGATTTACATAGAAGACAAATTATGTTCTTTCACAGCTGAAGAAAAGTTCATTATAAAAGTTATCTGAATCATCATTGGTAGTCATGCTGTATCCAGGGTAGAGCTAGGCCATCAATTCATGACTCCCTGGTAGTACTTCTGGAATACATCAGTACTCTAACGTTGATTCTAGCACCATCATTGAATCCAGTAGCAATGGATTCTATTTCACTGCCAGCTGTTTTAGTACCAAAGATCTTGCACGTTCATGGAGCAGTAGAGGGTTTGCTTTCTCTCTCTGTTCCAGACTCTCCCGTGTTCAGGAGATGATTGCTTTGTCAGACCCTCCTTTTGTAGTAGATCCATCTGCCTCTTCAGCACCAGAAGGAATTTGTGATACAATGCTTGGACCACCTAGCATATTTGGCTCATTCTCTAGTACCATCTTTGATACTGGCACTCACTATGTCTATATCAATGCAGTCATAGGCCTCTCTTTTGGTGTTGGACTCTTGTTTGTCAGTGTCGGTATTGTGGTAATCATCCACTTTGGTACCAACTCTGTATTCAGTACCATGGTAGAAACTAATGTCTTTCCTTGCACTATCAACTTGACAAGCATTTACAATACCATCATACATGTTGAAGCAAAATGCAGGACAATGTAGCACTTTAAAGACTAACAAGATGGTTTATTAGATGATGAGCTTTCGTGGGCCAGACCCACTTCCTCAGATCAAATAGTGGAAGAAAATAGTCACAACCATATATACCAAAGGATACAATTAAAAAAAATGAACACATATGAAAAGGACAAATCACATTTCAGAACAGGAGGGGGATGCGGGGGGGGGGGAGGGGAGGAAGGAAGGTAAGTGTCTGTGAAGGTAAGTCATCTATTCACAGACACTTACCTTCCTTCCTCCCCACCCCCTGCATCCACCTCCTGTTCTGAAATGTGATTTGTCCTTTTCATATGTGTTCATTTTTTTTAAATTGTATCCTTTGGTATATATGGTTGTGACTATTTTCTTCCACTATTTGATCTGAGGAAGTGGGTCTGGCCCACGAAAGCTCATCATCTAATAAACCATCTTGTTAGTCTTTAAAGTGCTACATTGTCCTGCATTTTGCTTCAGCTACCCCAGACTAACACAGCTACATTTCTATCACTATCATACATGTTGACATCTTCACAGTGAGATCAAGATTGATCAGATAGTCCAGTGGAGCAGTCGAAGTTGGTATCACTCCTTCCTGACTCCTGTGACTCATTGAAATCTATCTTGGTGTCTTCCAGGCGTTTGCCATCCTTCACAGACACAGATGATCTAACAGAACAGCCAGACTACCATCAGGGAATATCAATCACAGAAACAGGACAGAATATACAGCAGACACAGATTTCTATCACCAGATTTTTATCTGTCGCTGATACTGTATACTTTTTATCAGGGGACATTTTGGAATACTTGAAGTGTCTTCCATTTTTGCCCAGAACACATGGTTGCAAACCTTCCAGTGGCATCTGTCCTTGAAGTATATAAAGGCATCTTTCCCTCAGGGCAGTGTCAGAAGGATCCGTTGCTTGAGGAGTCAAATTTACCACAGGAAAATCCATTTGCTCCTGTAAACTTTTATTCTTTCTTGCCTTATGACTTGATGATACCATATTCTTCTGCTCCCATTCTACATTATTATGTCTCATCAGGCACTTCTGAGAAGAATGGCTGTTTTTTTTGGCATGCAAGCAGAGCTTGTGAAAGAAAACACTTACGGTTTTAGAAATTCTGTGGATTTATGTCCTTGCGAAGCAGCCTTCCCAAATAATGAGACTCTTTTAGAATGGGTGAAGACCTGTAGTCTGACATGTATTGCAGCACGGTATCCAAGACAGCCAGAAAGTCCAATAACCATAAGCCAATGTGAAACAGATAAGTATGTTTTCATCACACAGACTCAGAGAAATCCATAAGAAAATAAGCTGTATAAGTAGTGAAAAATAAAATTTCAGTCTTAACAGGCTATTATGATTAATAGTAAAGCAGGTGAGCTATTTAAATACCATTTTAAGCCTGGTAGTGCCCCTTTAAGATTGTTTTGTCTCTTTTACCTTTGATCTCATTTACCTTTTTTAAAATGTCATCACAATCCTTTCCATGGTAACAAAAGGGATGCCATAGACAGAAGATATTCTGAGATTACATATTATTGAATTGCTGCTGGAAGCACCCACTGAGAAAAGGTCTCAGTGTGTGGGGAATGAATGAGTCCAAGGAAACTGAATAAACGCTTCATAATGAATACTACTAATGCTAATCCAAAGACATGTCAGTGATAAATGTAATTTCTATCCAAAAGCCAATTAATTTTTATAGGGTGTGTGTGTATGTGTGCGTGTGCGCAAGCGCGCGCGCATGTGTGTTGTTGTTGGGGAATTAGGGCTTCTTTATTATTGGGGTGCTCTTTTTGGTTTCTGTTGTTTTAGTTGTGACTTCTGAGTTATGTTAAAGTTTGCTGAATGAAGCTGCATTCAGAGTACTGGGGGAATGGAAATAAATCAACACAAACTATTTGGAAATCTCTAGTGTTTATATAGTAGAAGAGTAGAGATACCAGTTCTTTGATGCATTAGCTTAATATTTTATGCAGTTTTGTCTTTTCCTACCATTGTTTATATGCAAATGTAAAAGAATGAATATCTCTGTGAAAAAATGAAATATAAGATGTTCGATCAATTTATGCCTTACATACTGCTTTAAGACTTACATGGATTTTTTTCTTGCTTTTATTTTCTTTCAGTATGTTTTATATTTGATTATTTCAAAAATAAGAAGCTAAGGAGGCATAATGTGTTCTTTTAGCTTTCTATGCACATCAACGTCATGAGGCTATCATAATTATTATCACTTGGTTAAATATGCTTGCAAGAAACTATATCAAAACAAACTAGAAAAATTTGGGAGAGGGAAATGTCTGTCCAATATTTTACTAGTTCTCTCTCCTTTTTTCCCCCCTTTGAGAATTCGGACTTGTTTTAAACCAAGCTAAAGAATGAATGATGTAAGAAATTTTGTTTAATTTAAAACTGTTGGGATGTATGTGTATATATATGGAATATAAGGAGAGGGAGAGAGCTAATGGGTTCCTGACAGCTGCAGTTCCCCTGCATGCCCTGAGGGAGAGAATGGTGTGCAAGAAACTCTATGCAAGCCTGAGGCTGAGCATCAGGCTGTAGCTCCTTCCTGGGCTCTGCGGGGTAGAGAGTAGGCATCTGGCAAGGATGGGCCTCGCAGCTGGGTTCTGGGAAGAGTAGCTCTCTCATCAAGGTGGGCCCCGGTAACTCGCGAGGAGGCAATGCAGGCGTTTAGGATACGGGGGGCCACTGCTGGGCTCTGGGAGGTAGGGGTTCCAGTTTATTAGCTGGGGGGTCACAGCTAGGCTCTGAAGGCTAGAGGGTAGAGGAGCCAGGAGCAATTCTCGGGTTGTTGTAGGGGTTTCTTATTGTTTGTTTGTATTTGTATGACATACTCTTGCTGACAGTTTCAGAGGGGTAGCATGTTAGTCTGTAACTGGAAAAAAACTTAAACAGCTAGTAGTCCTGCAGCACCTTAGAGACTAACAAAACATGTAGATGGTATCATGAGCTTTTGAGGGCACAGCTCACTTCTTCAGATGAATGGAGCAAGGGGTCCAGAGTTGCAGAAAAAGAGGAGAGGGAAAAAGAAGGGGAAAAATTGTCAATTAGAGGGGATGAAGAGGGAAAAGGAAGGGGAAAAAATATCAATTAGAGTGTTCATGCTAAATGAGCAGGGCTCGACAAATCACGTAATCTACTCGCCCGTGGCGAATAGATTACAAGCTGGCACAGCCAGCGCCGCGCGATCTGCGCATGCACAGCTTGCAGAACCGCGCGGCTGGCGAGGAGGGCTCACTGCCACTTGCCGAGCCCTGTAAATGAGGCTAATAGAGTGGGCTATAAATGCCTGATACTTAATGTGTGATGTCATGAGGGTTCTGAATGTAGTGACTCGTCCAAGTAAGGTCCTTTTGGTTCATGGCTTCATTTATGGCTTATTAAAACTTGTAAATGAAACCAAGTTCTGCAGCTTCTCTCTTGAGCTGGTTTTTGAAATTGCTTTGTAGTAATATAGTCACTTTTAGATCCATTAGTGAGTGCACAGGCAAGTTAAAATGTTCCCCCAACAGGTGTCTTTGTTATCATTTTGAATATCTGATTTGTGTCCATTAATCCAGTTAGGCCAATATGCATTGCAGAGGGGCATTGCTGACACTTGATGGCATAGATCACATTGGTGGACGTGCAGTTACACAAACCCCTGATTTGGTGGCTTATGTGATTAGGTCCTGTGATGATGTCGCTTGTAGAGATGTATGGACAGAGTTGGCACCGGACTTGATTGAAGGGGTGGCTTTCTGGTTAAGTATGATGGAGGTGTGCTGCATGGTTGCTAGAAAGAATTTGTTTGAGTTAGGGAGTTGTTTGTCCTCCAAGGCCTTTGAGTGAGGGGTTGTTTTCCAGGATAGATTGTAGATTGTTAATAATGCGCTGGAAGGGTTTAAGTTAGGGGCTGTAGGTAATGGCCAGTGGTGTTCTGTTGTTTTCTTTGTTGGCCCTATCTTGAAGTTGATTGACAGAGCCAGACATCAGCTTCTTCAAAATAGGCCCAACAAAGATGAATGCCTGGTTTCACCCACGTAGTTGTTATTGGGCATTTTGTGCTCTCATCTTCCATGGAAACCTGCATTACACTTTCAAAATACAAGCCATGGAGCTTAAATTCATAGCTGCTAGGCACTAAACATCATGCTCTTAATAAGCACCCTGGATTTATGGCTTATTAAAATAATGTGTTAACCTACTAACCTTTTTGTTTTATGACTACAGGATATTAATGGGCCACTTTGCTTTGAATGGTTCGTTAGCATAAATAGTGCACATATATTTGTAAGCCAGTTGTCTCCAACCTTATTCAGCGCAAGATCACTTTTTGAATTTAAGTGCCACCCAAAATCTACTCTTAAGAAAATGTAGAATAAATAGCCTATTTAAAATTTATGCTACATAAATCTAAAATGAAGTCTATATAATTCTACCATTTTGTCCTCTGCTCACCAAGTCTCAGTGTGATACCCGTAACTGCACATTATCTGCCAGAAAATGTGTTAACTGTGTCTATAAATAGGTTAAGATACTTGTCCTTTAAAGAGTGTTGAAATGAAATCTAATATGTTCTTATTTATATATCTTGTTACAATACTAAAGGGTTTATATTTTGAAAAAATACCTCTCTCTAGTCATGTCCACATTCACAATGGAGATTTCACAATGGTAACAAATGGTGACAGGGCATTAATCATCCATAGGGTTTGATGTCTCTGAACTTTCTCATGATGTGCTTTCTGGCTGAGCAATGGTGTGAAAAAGGAGACAGTGGTACATCTGCAGCAATGGTGGTAGAAGCTGTGTTCATGCTAGTGGGAGTCAGGGGAAGCCCTGGTGCCATCAGGAGTACTGAGGAGTCAGGGTTGCCCTCCCCAGTACAGAATAGGTGTAGCAGCAAACACTTCACCCAGCCATGTGGCTGCTGCCCCAACCCCTGGCAGCATCAACTCGCCCGTTCACAAACCCTAGCAGCAGCAGCAGCTGCCAGCCCACCGTGCCAGCCCAACCCCCAGCGGTAACAACCCTCCAGCCAGCCATGGGGCTGTAAACCCCGATTGTAGCAACCCGCCCATCAGGCAGTCCCGACCACCAGCGGCAGCAACCCATCTACTTACCATGTGGCCCTAACCCTCGGTGGGAGCAGCCTCTCCCCTCCATGCAGTCTCACTCCCAGTAGCAGCTCAAGCAGCCCTGGCCACCAAAGCAGCCATCCGAGTCGCGGTACCTCAACGCAGACTGGGGGCTAGGCCTGTCCCCATCCCTACCTGCCGCATGACCCCGGCTGTGGGAGCAGCCACATCACTCACCTTCCAGGTCCAACAGAAAGGTGAGTGCTGCTGCGCATCCCTGCAAAGGAGGTGGGTGGCTTTAACATTTTTTGTGCATGCTGTGCAGGTGCATTCCTTAGAGGGAACACTAACTGATACTGAGATCGACTGTTAGAGACACCGGTGAGCTAATCTATCTGTTTGATCTTGTATTTCACTTTGATGCTGGGAATACCTTTTTCTGACATTAAGAAGAACTCTGTTTTGCTCAAAAGCTTTTCTCTCATCAACAGAATTTGGTGCAATGAAAAATATTACCTTGCCATCTTGTGTCACTAATGTCCTGGCATTCACACTGCTGCCACATCACTACATACCCATTAGAATATGCTATTTCCTTTCAAGCCCATTTGCTTTTCCCTTCAGTGATTTGTGAGAAGAAAAGCTAAAATTCTTCCACCAGATTGTTACTTCTGGAAGTGGGTGAATTACTGATTATATTCAGGTTTTTTTCTGAGCATGTTCAGGATTTGTCAGCAAATTGGAAAATCTGATCTGTGTGTGTTCCCCATGTAAAACATTTAGCTCAATGTTTTGATCATGGTAATAGCAGATTCTTCTTTGAGTGATTCCTTATGTCCATTCCATGTAGGTGTACGCACGCTGCCTGCATAGATTGTCAGAAGATTCTTCCCTCAGCGGAACCTGTTGGGCCAGCAGGGGAGACCCTTGGATTAGTGATACTATTTCGGTGCATATTTACTCCTGCTGGCCCTCCACCCCCTCAATTCCTTCTTGCCACCAATGATGGTCATTGGAACATGCTTCGCTTGCTTAGCAAGTGCGCCTTAGCAGGTCTTGTTTCTTCTAGTTTGTGTTCTTCCTGTTCTTGATCAGAGTTTAATTCAGTTTTAGTGTTTAATAGCTAACAGTCATCAGTGATAGTTGTAGTGTAAATAAACTAGTGGCACCTTAAAGACTAACAAAACATGTAGATGGTATCGTGAGCTTTTGTGAGCGCAACTAAATTTCAGAAATAGGTTTTCTTCTTCAAGTGCTTGCTCATGTCCATTCCACTTAGGTGTGTGCGCACCGCGTGCATGGATTGCCGGAGAGTTTTCCTTTAGTGGTACCTGTCAGACCAGCTGGGGAGCCCCCTGGAGTGGCGCTGCTATGTCGGTGCACATATATCCCCACTGGCCCTACACCCCCTCAGTTCCTTCTTACTGCCTGTGACGGTCATTGGAGCTCCCTTTTCGCTTTCCTGCAAGCCTGATCTCAGCAATATTTGTAGCCTTCTAAGTAGTTAACACCCTGTAATGGACTTCTATATTGATTTGTTATTAGAGGGGAATGGAGACACACACTTTGCCAGTAGATTTCATAGCTCCTTGATGCACAGCAAAGGAATGTTGATTCAGTAATGGGTTCAATTTCAGATTCTGTAGGGAAGTGTTCCCCTCTGCCATTTCCGACCCTAGTTCCACTAGGCTTCTCTCACCACCCTGCATCTCTTCTTTTCCCTCCCTGGCATGTCTCAGACAACTCTCCATGGGTACGTCTACACTACAGCGCTAGTTCGAACTAACTTAGTTCGAATTAGTTAATTCGAACTAAGCTAGTTCGAACTAACGCATCTAGAACTAAAAACTAGTTCGAACTAGCGTTTTGCTAGTTCGAACTAGTAAGTCCACATTGAGTGGACTCTGAACAGGGCTTAATGATGGCCGGAAGCAGTGCCGGCAGGGCATAAAAGGAGGACTTAGAGCATGGAGATGCTGTCTCAGGCTAGCCGAGGGCTGCGCTTAAAGGGTCCCGACCCCCACCCCGGACACACAGTTCTAAGGGGTGCCCCGCTTGCAAAGAAGTTCTGGCTTGGAGTGCCCTGAGTGCCCACACTGGGCACATCACACCACTCGGCCATCAGCCCGGCTGCACTTGCCGCAGGCTGCCATCTGGGGAGAGGGAGTAATTGGGGGGCTGCAGGAGAGCTTCCACCCCCAGAAGCCCGCAGAGCCAGCCCAGTCCTCCCCATCGGGGGCTCGTACCCCATTCCTCCCTCACCTCCTTCCACTTGCCCTTCCCTAGCCCCCCTTCTTATTGATGTACAAAATAAAGATAACGTTTCTTCCAACATTGACTCTGTCTTTATTGAACAAAACTGGGGGAGACTGGGAAAAGGAGGTGGGAGAGGGGAAGAGAAAGGCTGGGAGAGGGGAGGGCAACTAACATGATCAGGGGTTGGGAACAGGTCCCAGATGAAGAGAGGCTACAGAGACTGGGACTGTTCAGCTTAGAAAAGAGGAGACGGAGGGGGGACAGGATAGAGGTCTCTAAAAGCAGGGGTTGGGTGGAGAGGGTGCATTCAGAAAAGTTCTTCCTGAGTTCCCATAAAGAAGGACTAGAGGACACCAAAGGAAAGGAATGGGTAGCAGGCTTGAAACTAGTAAGAGAAAGTTGTTGTTCTTGACAAAGCAAATAGTTAACCTGTGGAACTCCTTGCTGCAGGAGGCTGTGAAGGCTAGAACTAGAACAGAGTTGAAAGGGAAGTGAGATAAAGTGATGGAGGTTGGGTCCATGGAGTCCTATTAGCCAGAGGGTAGGAGTGGTATCCCTGCCCAAAGTTTGTGGAAGGCTGGAGAGGGATGGCACGAGACAAATGGCTTGGTCATTGTCTTCGGTCCATCCCCTCCAGGGTCCCTAGGGTTGGCTGCTGTTGGCAGACAGGCTACTGGGCTAGATGGACCTTTGGTCTGACCCAGTACGGCCATTGTAAGCTCAGGGCTCAGTGTCGGGGGTCTCAGTGGACCCCCTTGATTTTCATGCACACCTGGTCCTGGGTGGCCAGGCTGGCAGCTCTCCTGCCCTAGACGGCCACTTTCCTGTGCCTAGTGCGGAGATCGTGGACGAGGTCCACGATGTCCGCACTAGCCCAGGAAGGTGCCCGCCTCTTGCGGTCCAGGGCAAGCTCCTGGGAGCCGCCAGCCTGGTCCCGGCAAGAGGGGGTGGGCTGGGGGGCATCGGGTGGGTGGCTCTGTGCCGTGCCAGGTGCAGGGTCTGCTAGCTGGGTGCTGGCAGGCTTGCACCTGGCACGGGCACCGTAGCCAGCCCGTGCCCCTTTAAGGGGTCCGGGGCCGGGAGGGGGGCATAGAGTTTCCCTGGTGTTGGCCAGAGTGGCCACCAGGGAAACCTGGGGAGGGCTAGCCTCCCACTAGTTCGAACTAAAGGGCTACACAGCCCTTAGTTCGAACTAGCTAGTTCGAACTAGGCGTTAGTCCTCGTAAAATGAGGTTTACCTAGTTCGAACTAAGCGCTCCGCTAGTTCGATTCAAATTCGAACTAGCGGAGCGCTAGTGTAGCGCATAGGAAAGTTAGTTCGAACTAACGTCCGTTAGTTCGAACTAACTTTCTAGTGTAGACATACCCCATTTGAGTTAGGTGGATTCTTTCTTTCCATGCTTCTTTTCACTGCCTGAATGCTACCTGGGAAGCACTGAAAGCAGAGGTGAGACAGTCTCCCAGCTCTCAGTTCCTATGCATGTGTTGTTGCCCCCGTCCAATCTAAAGCAGACATTATTAGCAAAAGTCCAGTTGGACTTATAGCCCTGGACAGAGCATTCTTTAGTTCTGTAGGAATGGTTCATATGGAATTATGTCAGCACATAGGAGTTGTGAGGGAATGGAGCATAACCAGTGTTGATGGAGTTTTCTGAGTAATTAACTGTTGAATTCTGCAAGTCTGTACAAACTAATTTTTGTTGTTAAAGAGGCTCAGAAGTTGACCAAATTTGAGTATTTGTTTCACAGGAAACGCAACAGACAATCTCATGGCAACAGGATGACTCCTTGCCAAATTTCAAGTCCACATTCTAAAATGAGCAGTTAATAATGATGCTTAACGAAACAGTTAATTTTTTTACATTGGCAAAACAACACATTTTTCTTTAACTTTGTTCTTAGAAATAGTTGTACCATCTTAGCTGACATGTTCCAAAAATTCAGCAAGAGGGAGACACTTGGTGTGGAAAATTTCAGCCCAAGGAGTTTGTTTGGAAAAGTTTCATAATATCCTATTTTCAGCTGCTTATTAGGAAAAGTGTTGAGGAACTTCAACTATAATCAGTGTTACTTTCCCATAATACACGCACCCTTCTTTAAACAATGCTGTAAGGGAAGAAGATGGCTAGGAGAAAAAAAACAAACTCCACAGATGAATGGTTACAACCTAAACATTATAGTGTTCTGCAAATGCTTGAAAACAAAATAAACAATAGAGGATGAAACTATTCAGTTGGTCTTTGTGATCAAAGATGGATGAAATGCAACATGGAAATAAATACCCTAAATGATGAATAATAAATTAATCTCCAAATTATGTTTTATTTATCCATCGTTTAAATATTACCCATATGTTAAACAGTCACTTCCTTGACTATATATAAATTTAAATCTGATGATGTGTATTTAACTCATTAACCTGTGTCCACTTTAACTTATTAACCAGTCTGTAGCACTGAACATGGGGTTTCAAACACATCATCTTACTTGAAACTGTTCCCCAAGCGCTATGGGTAATGTTTTTCTTGCTAATAAAGGCAATAATCCAAGTCCAAACTTTTTTAACAAAGTGTGGTTGACCCTAATAACATCAACCATGGTTTCTTACGACAGATGTGGAACAAAACCGATCCTATCTATGTCAACAGTGCAACTTGTTTCAGCATTGGCTGTAAGCTGTGGTAGAAAGAAATCATGTTTAACACCAGATATAAAACCCAGCTGATTAAGTTCCGGAACAGTTCTAGATACTTCTTTGATAGGATAACGAGTCTTGTGGTTAAGAGAGAAGCGGTGGATGTGGTATACCTAGACTTTAGTAAGGCGTTTGATACGGTCTCGCATGCTATTCTTATCAATAAGCTAGGCAAATACAACTCAGATGGGGCTACTATAAGGTGGGTGCATAACTGGCTGGATAACCGTACTCAGAGAGTCATTATTAATGGTTCACAATCCTGCTGGAAAGGTATAACAAGTGAGGTTCCGCAGGGGTCTGTTTTGGGATCAGCTCTGTTCAATATCTTCATCAACGATTTAGATATTGGCATAGAAAGTACGCTTATTAAGTTTGCAGATGATACCAAGCTGGGAGGGGTTGCGACTGCTCTGGAGGATAGGGTCATAATTCAAAATGATCTGGACAAATTGGAGAAATGGACTTGTTCATCTTGGCCTCTGAGGATAGAATACTAGGACTGGAAGGGACCTCGAGAGGTCATTGAGTCCAGTCCCCTCATGGCAGGACCAAATACTGTCTAGACCATCTCTGATAGACATTTATCTAACCTACTCTTAAATATCTCCAGAGATGGGGATTCCACAACCTCCCTGGCAATTTATTCCAGTGTTTGACTACCCTGACAGTTAGGAACTTTTTCCTAATGTCCAACCTAAACCTCCCTTGCTGCAGTTTAAGCCCATTGCTTCTTGTTCTACCCCAGAGGCCAAAATTAACAAGTTTTCTTCCTCCTCCTTATGACACCCTTTTAGATATCTGAAAACTGCTATCATGTCCCCCCTCAATCTTCTCTTTTCTAAACTAAACAAACCTAATTCCTTCAGCCTTCCCTCATAGGTCATGTTCTCTAGACCTTTAATCATTCTCATGACTCTTCTCTGGACCCTCTCCAATTTTTTCACATCTTTCTTGAAATGTGGTGCCCAGAACTGAACACAATACTCCAATTGAAGCCTAACCAGTGCAGAGTAGAGCGGAAGAATGACTTCTCGTGTGTTGCTCACAACACACCTGTTAATGCATCCCAGAATCATGTTTGCTTTCTTTGCAACGGCATCGCACTGCTGACTCATATTCAACTTGTGGTCCACTATAACCCCTAGATCCTTTTCTGCCGTACTTCTTCCCAGACAGTCGCTTCCCATTCTTTATGTATGAAACTGATCGTTCCTTCCTAAGTGGAGCACTTTGCATTTGTCTTTATTAAACTTCATCCTATTTATCTCAGACCATTTCTCCAATTTGTCCAGGTCATTTTGAATTATGACCCTATCCTGCAGATTAGTCGCAACCCCTCCCAGTTTGGTATCATCTGCAAACTTAATAAGTGTACTTTCTATACCAATATCTAAATCGTTGATGAAGATATTGAACAGAGCTGGTCCCAAAACAGACCCCTGCGGCACCCCACTTGTTATGCCTTTCCAGCAGGATTATGAACCATTAATAACGACTCTCTGAGTATGGTTATCCAGCCAGTTATACACCCACCTTATAGTAGCCCCATCTAAGTTGTATTTACCTAGTTTATTGATAAGAATATCATGCGAGACCAGATCAAACGCCTTACTAAAGTCTAGGTATACCACATCCACAGCTTCTCCCTTATCCACAAGACTCATTATCCTATTAAAGAAAGCTATCAGATTGGTTTGACATGATTTGTTCTTTACAAATCCATGCTGGCTGTTCCCTATCACCTTGCCACTTTCCAAGTGTTTACAGACGATTTCCTTAATTACTTGCTCCATTATCTTCTCTGGCACAGAAGTTAAACTAACTGGTCTTTAGTTTCCTGGGTTGTTCTTATTTCCCTTTTTATAGATGGGCACTATATTTGCCCTTTTCCAGTCCTCTGGAATCTCTTCGGTTTCCCATGATTTTCCAAAGATGATAGCTAGAGGCTCAGATACCTCCTCTATCACCTTCTTGAGTATTCTAGGATGCATTTTATCAGAATAGAACAAGAAGCAATGGGCTTAAACTGCAGCAAGAGAGGTTTAGGTTGGACAGAAGGAAAAAGTTCCTAACTGTCAGGGTAGTAAAACACTGGAATAAATTGCCCAGGGAGGTTGTGGAATCTCCATCTCTGGAGATATTTAAGAGTAGGTTAGATAAACGTCTATCAGGGATGGTCCAGACAGTATTTGGTCCTACCATGAGAGCAGGGGACTGGACTTGATGACCTCTCGAGGTCCCTTCCAGTCCTAGTATTCTATGATTCTATATGAAATATTTCTTTTGTTCTTTCCAAACTATTTTGCTCTAGTGAAAGGTGCCAGAATATCATCCCCAGAAAACTGAAGTCCTTTCTTTAACACTGGAACCACTAGAAAATGGGGAGCAGCAATGGTAGTGCAACAGTATGGGCATGACATCCTGACCACTTCTGTTTCCAAGTGAATGGAATCAACCCCCTTGGAACTGTTGATCCTTATGAGGGATGTAAAATTCCCTTTATTTAGTTAAATGGTTAAATGTTAAGGTTAATCAGTTAACTGATTAAACAGGGCAGTAGGGATGGTGTTTCAGTCCTCTGGGCTGGAGTGGCCCCCACGCCATGGGTAAAGGCTGCTCCAGTCCAGCTACTTTCACTCTCTTGCTGGGTTGTTGGCTCCCAGCCTGCATAGGCCCAGAAGTGGCAGTGGGCTTAGGGAGGGCTGCTGGTTGCTGGCCCATCATGGGATCGAGGGCTGGGAGTTGGCAGCCTTGTGCAAGACAAAAGGGAGCCAGCAGCTCTCCCCTCCATTAACACTTCTGTCTGCCACCTGTCCTCCTGCGCAGCTGCTAAATCCCAGCCTGCATAAGCTGGGAGCCAGCAGCCCTGTGGGGCTGGAGCAGTTTTGTTGTAAGTGGTAAAATGGAATTTATATTTAACATGTTTATGCTTTCCAAGAAACAATAAAATAGATGCTTAATGGAAAGGAACTAGAAACCAGGTCTATTCATAGACATTTATCAAGTAGACAGCCTCATATAGCTCTGTTGTTTTGGGTGCATTTCTTCTTTAGCACTGTACTAGAGCACACAACCTATTGCATGTCTTCTCTTGTCTGGTGTGACCCACCTTGTCATGGAATAATTAATGTGTGGGCCCAGAACCCTCCAACTTTTTAGTAATAAATGCCCTAATCCAGGTGTTCATACTATAAATGGAGTGTCTTGCAAATGGAATGCTTTTCAGTGATTGGCAGGCCAGTTAACTGCTGAGCTCCAGAGAAGTTATTCATTCAAATGTATGAAATATCCCTAGCCAGAAAAGCCTCCTGTACCCCCAAATGTGTCTTCTCCATCAAGCTCAATATGAAGTTGTCCTCCTCCAGATGAGTTGCATTGGTTACTGAAGTGTGTTTTTTGCCCCCAAACCACAAGGCCAGCTTATGACTAGTTTCCTTGTGCTAAAGCTCAGGATGAGCTTTGGTATATTCTTGGGAGTAGAGAGAAACAGCTGCCATTATGAAGTAGCCAAGAGGAAATTTGCTGATGTATAAATATGGATAGAGCAATAAAGCATGCAGACAAAACAAAACACTGTGATATTAAGACACAAAACTTATGACTGAATGTAGCATTCAATTTCCTGTTATGTAATTTTTTATAAGCCATGCTGAAATTCTTATGTAGCAGCCATGCCCATAAGCAATGTCATCGTCATTTTCTAAAATCAGAAATGACAAATTACCTTTTTAAACTTATACTAGATGAATTAAAACAAATTAAGTTTTAATTTCTTTCGGTTTATTCTTGGAGAGTTTAAATCATCTGTAAAGGAAATGTAGCTCCATTTGGGAGAGAGATTTTTAAAAATTATACTATGTTCAATTCCCAAAAAAGGCTGTTTATCTAGACTTTCTGCTTTAATGTAGGCTATTTCAGAAGTTTCTCTTTGAATACTTTTCTTGGTATATTTGTGTGTCCTATTTAATGTTAATTCACTTGTTTGCCTCCTTGATTCTTTCAACCTATTACCAGTCATGTACATAGCAGAAAAGACCCTTGGCCAGTTAACTTAGACCAGGAGTCAGTAACTTTTGGCATACAGCACATCAGGATAATCTGGCAGACTGAAAAACATTTTGTTTACATTGGCTGTCTGCAGTCATGACTTCCCCACAGCTCCCAGTAGCTACAGTTCACTGTTCCTGGCCAGTGGGAGCTGTGGGAAGCATGTTCCTGTGATCCCTTCCCCTTCAGGCACCATCCCCACAGCTACTGAGAGCTGCAGGGAGCCATGCTCCTGGACGGTCAACATAAACAAAATGTCTCTTGGCCTGCCAGTGGATTACCCTGATGAGCTGCATGTCAAAGATTGCCAATTACTGACTTGGACTTTTAATGAATGAGACTGCTGGCTTTTCTTCCCACCACTCTCATGTCATGTATTGAGGTCCAGGAAGAACATTTTTACTTGTGTTCTAGTGGTAGTTGTCAGTGTTGTTGCTTTGCTGCTGCTAAGCAATGGTTTAAATACTAATATAAGGCAGACCCAGTATAATCATGTTTACTGCCATGTCATGAAAACTTGCTCTAAGCTGCACTATTGCTGTTATTCATTGGTTTTAGTTTAGTTCAACATTTCTGAACATACTTTTTGTACTAGACAACTAGACAACCTGATTTGATTCTCTTAATTCTTGTTAAGAAAAGTACTGGTGAGATGAAGGCATCAGAAAACAGAATTTCTGTCAGCGTCTTTGTGACTAGAGCCAATCTAAAATGAATGAAAATATGCCCTTTCATAGTAACTTCAGATAAGAGAAAACCAGCTACACAGTATATTGTTGTTTGGCAGGTTTGGTCATGAAGAACAAAAGAAAAAAGGTTTATATATATTTTTAAAAGCAAAAGTAGCTTTGATTTCCAGTTCCCATACTGAATCCAGGTATAAATTTGTTGAGGACACTAGGTAGAGAACAGGTAAATTTTGGACTCAACAGATCAGAGCAGTGGTGGGCAATTTTTGATGGGGCACAAGATTTTGGTCAAGGGCCGCACTCTTCCATGACATTAATGGAGATGCGGGGTCTGGAATGGAGGTTGGGTGCAGAAGGGAGCTTGGGGTAAAGGACTGGGGTGCAGGAAGAGTGGAGTCTGGGAGGAAGTTGGGATGAAGCAGGTGGTTGTGACCTATAGCAAGAGACTGGAGAGCAGGGGTTTGGGATGTGACCTAGGGTAGGAGGGGATTGTGATCTGTGGCAGGATGCCAGGCCTGGGAGGGGTTATGGGCGTAAGAACAGGGACAGAAGGTTTGGGTATGTTGAGTGGGGGGGGGGGGGCGGGCAGAGAGTTGGGACAGGAAAGGGGTGGGGTGCCAGAAGCAGGCTACGGCCAAGAGACTTATTTGTGAGCTCCCAAACTTGCCTGCCTGCCTGCAGAGCTTAACATGTTTCCCAGCCAGCCAGCCTGCTTGCCTGGCCATGTGCTTCATGAACAACTGAGCCCAGGAGAGGGGGCGTGATTCTTCTTAACTGCCTGTTGTTCTAACAAGCAGCTCACATTGGCTGGTTTCTGCCAGAAACCAGCCAATGGGAATGTGTTGGGGGGGCAGCTCCTAAAACTTCCCCTCTCCCCTCCAGTATCAAAACAGAAATGGAGCCCTGCTGCCGTATTTCTGCATGGCGTGCAGGGCAAGCAGGGAAGCCTATCTGGGGCTCCCCGCTGCCTCCACGGGCTGAATCCGGCCTGTGAGCCATATTTTGCCTAAGCCTGGATCAGAGCAATTCCCAGGTGATCCATTCCCTGTCATCTAGTACCGCTTCTGGCAATCAGAAGTTTAGGGGTATCCAAATCGGGAGTCTGTATCCCTAATCATCTTGGCTAGTAGCCATTGATGTGTCTCTCCTCCAGGTACTTATATAAGATCTAGTCTACACTATTAACTTATACTGATACAGCTACATAGCTCAGAGGTATGAAAAATCATGGCCCTGAACAATGCAGTTATACTGACCTAAACCATGATGTATACACCACTACGTGAACAGCTACCACCTCTTGCAGAAGTAGATTACTTATGCTGATAGGAGGAGCCCTCCCATCCACACAGTATTATCTTCACTGAAGCACTACAGCAGTGCAGCAGCAGGGTTTTAAATATAGACCTGTCCTCATTCTTGTTTTAGTATGCTGCTTATCTGTTTCAAGAACTTATGTAGGTCTTTTTTCTGTGGATTATGTACTACCATGTAAAAGGCCAGAATTGGTACAAACACTACGGGTAAAATCTGATTGTTATTTAGGAACCTATGAGTGAAATTCTATCCCTACTGAAATTACTAGCCTTACCAGCATCCCCTAGCAATGAAAGTTCCACAGGTTGCCTGTGTGTTGAGTGAGGAAGTACTTCCTAATGTTTGTTTCAGATCTGCTGCCTATTAGTTTTATTGGGTGACCCCTCATCCTTGTATTACAGAAGAGGTAAATAACACTTCCCTATTCACTTTCTCCATACTATTCATGATTTAATAGATCTTTATCATATCTGCTTCTGACATCTCTTTTCTAATCTGAACAGTCCCAATCTTTTAAATCTCTCCTCACATGGAAGCTATTCCATACCTATAATAATTTTTGTTGTCCTTCTCTGTACCTCTTCACATTCTAATATATCTTTTTTGAGATAGGAAAACCAGAACTGCACACAATATTCAAGATGTGGGTACATCCTGAATGTATTGAGTGGCATTATGATGTTTTCTGTCCTCTTATCTATCCCTTTCCTAAAAGTTCCAAAGAAATTTTTAGCTTTTTGATTGCTGCCACACATTGAAGAGATGTTCTTCTTTGAGAGACATCCCTGGGGGTGCTCCATAGTAGGTGTAAGTATGCCCCAGTGCCACAGAGTGGATTTTTGATAGCAGTGCATTGGGGGCCATGAATGCGTGGTGCACACGGGCCCCCCGGACACCATCGCGCATGCGCAACCACCCTCCCTTCAGTTCCTTCAGTACCACAAGAAGAGAACATACAAGACAAAGCACTTATACTGTCCCCGGCTTCAGATGGTGCTCCTCAGTGCTCCTCGATCCTCTTTAGTTCTAGAAACAGATAGTTTAGTTTACACCAGGTTATTCTCCCTAATAGTTATTAGAAACAGAAAAAAAAAAAAAAACGCTGCTCGCTTCAGCCAGCTTCTCTGGCCAGTCATGAATATCACTACATGAGATGGGTTCACCCAGCTTTAAACACTGCACAGACTGCAACAAAGCTATGCCGGATAAAGGGGATAAACCGCTTAAATCCCCAAAGAAATGGGCCACCTCACTTCCTCAAAACCCACGCTCGCTGAAACAGCACTCAATGGAGAGGCAGTCAGCTAATCCTTATAAGTCACGCCTCAGTATTTATGACAAGCTGGGCACCTCAAGTGAGGCCAGAGCTCACTATAAAAGTGCCACACAGGGTGCCCAACCAGAGGCTACAGGCCATATTGTGCCTGCCTCACAAAGCTTGGCACCAAGCATGGCGCCGACCAGCACTGTGCCAAACACAGCGGGACCGCAGCAGCTGATAGGGCAGTTGTATGGCACCCCTCCTTTGCTGCCCATAACAGCTCACGCTAAGTGCTCTGCTTCTGTAGTTCCGCAGGCGCTCTTATCTCTTATGACAAAGGCAGCTTCACACTCCTATTATCACATATCGAAATCACAGAGACCTTATAATCTCTTCAACCTTTAACTCCCCATTTTTAATCAATGACAAACCATCTTATTCACCACAATCCAACTATACATCATTGCCTACCGTATTATCAGCTGACAGAGATGAAGACCCAGGGTTTTTGTTACCACAGCTATCCCCAGAGGCATCAGGACAGTCATTTTATTTTGATGTACCCGACTACACCAGAGCAGCCATGGCCTCTTAAACACCATATCCATGGATGCCACCACCAATGCCCTACCCACCCCAATGGCAATTTTGGAGCCCATTGTCTCAGCAGCACAAGAAGAGAACATATAGGACAAAGCACACTGCAAAAGCACTTTCTCCCCTAACCAAGTCCACTCAAGTGGGGAGGGGATGAAATGACATTGACGAACAACCATTCTCCGAACTTGGGTACAGAGGCATTACTGACACAAACTCACCATCTGGGACAGATGAGGCTATCATGCCACCGCCCTCAGCAGTCACTGAGGATTTCTCCTCTTTCCAGGACCTGTAAGCGAGTTGCAACCGATTTGAACATTCCCATGGAGGAAGTACAGGACATGCAACACAGACTCACAAATATCCTTAAGGCAGCGCTGTCTTCAAAAATTGCCTTGCCAATTAACTCGGCCACATTGAAACCAGTGAAAACTCTGTGGCAAACCCCTGCCTCAATCCCTCCCACCTGTAAAAAAGCAGACTCCAAGTATTATGTCCCACCTAAGGGCTCAGAATTTCTGGTCACTCATCTACCACCAAACTCATTTGTAGTTGATGCAGCTCAGCAGAGCAATTAGCAACACAAGGACAGTAAGAAACTTGACAAACTTGGAAAGAAAGTGTACACATGAGCCACCCTGCAATGAGAGGCAACGCCACACTCTTCAGTAAATATGATTTTAATAATTATGCAAAGCTTAAGGCCTTTATTGATGATATACCAGTGTAGTGAGTAAGCATGGCCGCCCACTGACCCGGAAGGGGAAGCCTTCCATAAGACTCCTTGATGGGTGGGACTAGAGCCACCTGGCTCCTCCCACAGGAAGTGGAAGGGTGGGACTGGAACTGTAAGAGCAGGCTTTGAGAGCTCAGTAAGAACCCAGAGGGCCAGCAGGCCAGACGTTCTCCCTGGCCTACCCAGGAGGGAGGCCCAACGGCCACAGCCCCGGATTACTGGATAGGGCCCCCAGGACCACTGCCTGACCCTGGAGATGGACTAACACCACTCCAAACCCCAGGAGGGACTGAGTGGACCAGAGCCCATACCAGGCCCTGGAGCCTGGGCTGCATCACCAGGACCAGGGAGGGATCCAGATCCTGAACCCCTGGACACCCTACCAGTGCTGGTGCTCCTGGAGGACTCCAAGAAGCAGCAGTCATGCCAGGTAGGCCCACGGGGGGAATTAAGAAATGGCCTAGGGAAAGCCGACCCTGTGCTGGCTGATGAGATGTAGGTCAGGTGGGCAGTGCATTGTGGCCTGGAGCCCCGCTGACCCACAGATCTGGTCAGTGCATTGCGGCCTGGATCCCCACTGACTGAATGGCTGCCTGTGCTGCCACTGCTAGGGACCTGGGCTGGGACACAGTGGAGTGGACAGGCCTGCGTCCCCCTCCCCCCCCCGATACCCCTTTACATGGGGGTGGCAGGTTCCCCTTGGGGGGGGGGGAACCTCTGCTTGTTGGCTCTCTGCCAAAGCTAGGAGAGCTGACACACGACTCAGCCTGCACACAGGCCTGAGCCTCAAACTGTCATAGACGTCTTTGTTTGCTGCCTAACCCTTACCCAAGGCTGTGGCATTGAAACTGTATAACCACCTAGCTATTTGTCTCCTGTCCTGACCCAAGAACAAGAAATTCCTAGTACGCCTTGCCCGTGTAGGGAGTCAGCATGGCTGCCCGCTGACCGGACAATAAAAAGGAGCAATTCAGAGCAATCACAGAGGATCAAACAATATCATGCACAGCCCTTCAGGCTGCCCTAGATGCATCTGACACGGCTAAGAGAACAGCAGCCACGACAGTTGTCATGAGATAGGCCTCCTGGTTTAATTCATCCGCCTTCCCTCGAGAAATCCAGCTGTCAATGGAAGACCTGCCGTTTGAGGGAGAAAAGCTCTTCTCATGGAAAACCAGCGAGGTCTTCCACTCAATGAAGACTCCAGGGCAACCTTATATTCTCTTAGCATTCAGACACTTGTAACAAGAAGGCAATACAGATACCAGCTGTACAAGAGGCCAAGATACCCACATATCATTATCAAAGACAAGACCATTTGCCATACCAGCAATGTGGCTCTGGTAGACAACAGCGTTGGCAGCCCCAGACAAATACCTCCAACTACCCACCCCAACCTAATAAGCAAATTTGAGCCATCCATCGAGAGACTGAAAATCATGCTACCTCCTCCAGAGCACCCAAATACTAGCAAACCTTTCACTTAGTCTGCTGCCATTTCTTGACAAATGGCACACCATCACATCGACAAGTGGGTGATACAGACAATTTCCTTCGGATACACCATTCCTTTTCTCTTTCTTTCTCCACCCCATCTGACCATTCCATCCTTCTTTACAGACCCCCCTCATGAGATTATACTGCAACAAGAGGTGGATCACCTGCTATAGTTAGGAGCCATAGATCCAGTTCTGCCAGAGTTTTACAGTACTGGCTTCTACTCCTATTACTTCCTCACGCAGGAAAAAAAAATGGCAGTTGGTGCCCAAGTCTTGATTTGAGGGCCCTAAACAGATTTGTCAAAAGGCAAAAATTCAAAATGATTACACTAGCCACCATTATCCCTGCTCTAGACCTCGGCAACTGGTTTTCATCTTTCGACCTACAAGACACATATTTTCACATGTCCATACGACTTGCTCATGGATGTTTTCTTCCTTTTACCCTAGGTTCACACCATTACTGATATGCAGTCCTACCTTTCGGACTCTACATGGCGTCAAGGTTTTTCTCCAAGGTGTTAGCAGTGGTCACGGCTCATCTCAGGAAACGTGGCATCACCATTTACCCGTATTTCAATGACTGCCTCATCAAGGCAAGAACCAGGCATAATTTCTACAGCTGTACCTATCTGATACAACTGTGTTTCCAATCATTAGGACTTTTGATAAATGAGAGCAAATCAGTGCTCACATCCACTCAGTCCATACAATTCATCAGGGCCCACCTCGACTCCATCACAGCCACAGCCTCCCTACCTCCTGACAGGTTCCTCAGGATCAGCCAGTTATCTCATTCACTCTGCGTGATGCCAATTGTCACAGCCTATGACTGTCTACAACTCTTGGGTCATCGCATCTTACAACCCTGTGGTCCCCAACGCCCACCTATTCATGAGATGTATTCAGGAATGGCTCAGTCGCCTACAACCTCAACCTGCACCCGATGACCAAAGCGCTGGCAGTCCCAGACGTAGTAAAGAGATCACTAATATGGTGGAGAAAACCACACACCCTATGCAGGGGCATACCTTTCCAAACCCCAGAACCCACAGTGGTTATCACCACAGATGCCTCTCTCATCAGCTGAGGAGCGCATGAGAGAGAACTTACAACTCAGGGCCTATGGACTCCAACAGAAAGGACACTGCACATCAGTGTCCTCAAACTCATTGCTGTACAGCTGGCATGCCAGTACTTCCTTCCTCACATCACTGGAACCCATGTCAGAATATATATGGACAATATGGCCTGTATGCTTTATATAAACAGTCAGGGGGCACGATTCCAGGCTCTTTGCAAGGAAGCCATAGCACTCTGGAACTGATGCTTCGCTCACGGCATCTCCATAAGTGCATGCCACCCTCCCGGTGCCTGAAACAGCAGCTGCCCTCAGCAGAGCCCTACCCTGAGACCACAGGTGGAAAATTGACAGTGCAGTCCTGACGGACATATTTGCACACTTGGAACAACCCCACATAGATCTATTTTCCACCAAAGCAAACACGAAATGCCCACTGTACCGCTTCAGGGCAGGCGTGGGGAATTACTCTTTTGGAGATGTTCTCATCATGAAATGGGACATGCCCTTGCCCTATGCGTTCCCCCCCCCCCCTTCCCTTCCTCAACAGAGTGCTCATAAAGATATGGAGGGACAAAGTAAGTGATCCTAATAGCATCTTGCTGGCCCCGACAAGCCTGGATTCCCCTCCTGAACAGAATGTTCTGTCATTGCCCAATCATCCTCCCACACAGCCCAAGCATACTATCCCAACTAGGAACTGATACTCCTCACCCTCAGTTTCCTACTCTTCACCTCAGTGGTTCACGGGCATAGAACTGCAACGTTCACAACACAGCTGGGCCCTTACAACAAAGACAGACATATAAACAAGTGGTCTCGCTTTGCACATTGGGTGGCCTCCCACAATATATCTCCGCAGGATGCCCCTCTGCTTACAGTCCTCAATTACCTACTACACCTCAAGCAATCACAACTTTCCCTAAACTCAGAGTCCAGCTTGCAATAGTGACAACCTTGTACATGCCAGTTGCTGATAACTAAGTACTTCCTAAAAGGCCTATATTCCAACATTAGTGCTCCTCAGGAACCATGGGATCTACACCTGGTACTGACAGTGCTCACAAAACCTCCATTTGAACCCATGGCCATGTGCTCCTTCCTCCACCTAACCCTAAAAACAGCACTCCCAGTGGCAATAACGTCAGTGTGTAGCATAGATGCACCCCAAGTACGGACACACCCCAAAATTTTACCAAAGGTGCACTCCCTCTTTCACCTTAACCAAACAGTACACTCACCTGTGTCCTTCCCAAAGCCTTTGATGCACAGATGCATACCCTCGATGTCTGAAGGGTGCTCTCCTGTTACATCCATGGAACAAAATCCTTCAGATTGTCTCCACGACTCTTCATTTCCATTGCAGAACGCAACTAGGGAAGTCACATGTCATCACAAAGATTATCCCATTGGATTTCTGACTGCATTGCCAAGTGCTACTCACTCAATCATCTACCCACCACCTATCTCACCCACCACCACCTGGGCGCACACTACTAGAATGGTCACCTCCCGTAGGGACACTCATCTTGAAGAATGTCAGTTGCAGCAAGATGAGTAACCTCTTTTCAGAAAACTATCCATGATGATGACACAATATTTCTTGTTTTAACAGCAAATCGTTATGTATAATTGAGATTGTTTTACTTTACACTTATCAACATTGAATTTCATGTCATTTTGTTGCCTAGCCCACCCAGTTTTGTAAAATCTCTTTGAAACTCTTCACAGTCAGCTTTGGACTTATTTATCTTGACTACTTTAGTACCACGTGCAAACTTTGCCACCTGTTTACCCCCTTTTTCTGATCATTTATGAATGTTGAACAGCTCAAGTCCCAATACAGATCCTTAGGGAACCCCCATTAACCTCTTTCCACTGTGAAAACTGACTGTTCTTACCCATTATTTCCTATCTTTTGACCAATTTATTGATTCATGAAAAGACTTCCTTCTCCCAGGACTGCTTACTTTGTCTCTGTGCCTCTAGTGTATGATCTTGTAATAGGCTTTCTAGAAATTTAAGTACATTATATCAAGTGGATCAGCCTTATCCACAAGCTTATTGACACCCTCAAACAACACTAATAGATTGAGGCATGGTTTCTCTTCACAAAAGCCTTGCTGTCAGTTTCCTAGCATTGTGTGTTAATCTTCACCTCTGACAACTCAGGTTTTTACTATAATTTCTGCCAGTTTACCTGGCTCTGAGGTTAAGATTACCAGCCTGTAATTGATGGGATTGCCTCTGGAGCCTTTAAAAAAAATCAGCATTACATTAGCTCCCCTCTAGTTATGTCATGCAGAGGCTGATTAAGTAATAGGTTATATACCACAGTTAGTAGTTCTTGAGTTTCATATCTGAGTTCCCTCAGAATTCTTGGATGTATTCAAATTCCATCTTGTCTTGATGACTTATTACTGTTTAATTTATCAGTTTGTTCCAAAACCACATGTACTGATATTTCAGTGTGGGACAACTCAAATCTGGTATCTTTGACTTCCCACAGATTGCCCTGTCAATGTACTTTAGCATTGTGTTAAAGGATGAAAGAGTAGTTCACTCTATATGCTCATCCATTTGTAGACCTTTCTATTGTCATGACCAGTAAAATGCTAGTTGTAATCTTGACTTGTCTGTCCACTGCCACATGGACAGACGTTGCACATTGACCACTGAATAGTCTACAGAGTGACACTTTTTTGCTGTTATTAACCTGAATTGATTTTGAACCAGATGCTTACCACCTTGGTGGTCTGAGATATAGTGTGTTCTATTAATGTGCTAATCAGAAACTGTAGATTAAAATGATATTAAGAACTGTACTAGCTAATTGCTTCTGTTTACTGTTTTGATGCTAATCGTTTTAACACTAATGTTTAATTTTAAAACTCTGAGATGAATGTGGTTGTTAGGTCAAATTTTAAGGTAACTCCACAAGTGTTAATGGAGATATTTCTATCTGCAGACTTAGTTCCAAGGGTTAAATTTTAAGGTAACTCCACAAGTGTTAATGGAGGTATTTCTATCTGCAGACTTAGTTCCGAGGGTTAACTTCACATCCAAAAGCTCTAGAAGTCCTAGGGCTCTTCTATGTAAAATTACGAACGTAAAGTTACGAGGATTTCCAACAAAATGCAGGACAATGTAGCACTTTAAAGACTAACAAGATGGTTTATTAGATGATGAGCTTTCGTGGGCCAGACCCACTTCCTCAGATCAAAAATTTCCAAAGAGGTGTTGCTGTTTTCAACTTAGAGCCAACTTCATGAGAACTGAGTGCTCCTTACCTCTAAAGTACTCGGTGTTTTACAGATTTGGGCGCTCAGTTTTTTATTTTCAAAAAAGAAGTATGAATTGTTTCAGGAAGAATTAGAACCACCAGAGAAGAGCTGGTGCTCTAGTACTGAGTGCAGTCTAACTTCTAGCCTATAAAATGATAGATAAGGAATATACTGGGAATATCTATTCAGGGATCAAGCAATATTCAAGCTATGGACAAATTGGTAAGTACAGGAGACCCCTGCTTTATGATGGCCTGATTTACACTTCCCCGCACTTATGACCTTTTCTGTAAGGGTACGTCTAGACTACATGCCTCTGTCGCCAGAGGCATGTAGATTAGGCTACCAGACATAGGAAAATGAAGCGGCGATTTAAATAATCGCCGCTTCATTTAAATTTACATGGCTGCCGCGCTGAGCCGACAAACAGCTAATCAGCTGTTTGTTGGCTCAGCGTGATAGTCTGGACGCGCGGGTGGCGACATCAAAGGTATTTGTCGACTACCCAGGTATACCTCATCCCAGGAGGCATACCTGGGTGGTCGACAAATACCTTTGATGTCACCACCCGCGCGTCCAGACTATCACGCTGAGCCATGTAAATTTAAATGAAGCGGCGATTATTTAAATCGCCGCTTCATTTTCCTATGTCTGGTAGCCTAATCTACATGCCTCTGGCGACAGAGGCATGTAGTCTAGACGTACCCTAAGTGTGGAAACGGCTGAAATCTCCCAACTTACGTCCTCGGGCCTGTATTTATGACGGCGTACAATGCCTGTCATAAATGCAGGCTCAAGTTACGATGCCCCCGATTTGCGATGCTATCCCCGGAGCTGATCGCGTCACAAGTCGCAGGCAGCCTGTTATAAAAATCTCTTTACACTTCTATACTACCATCCTTTTGAATGTTGTAGAGCACTTTGCAAACACTACCAAATCAAGTTTCTCAAAAACCTTATCAGATAGGTAAGTATGATTCCCAATTTAGAGAAAATTGAAGTAGAGATATTTGCTCAGGACCACACAGTTTAACCTGTAGTTGAGCATTATTTAAAACCCAGGTTCCTTGATGGATTGAATCTGACTTTTCTTGTTTCTCAGGTTAAGTCTGTCGCTTTTTTTTTTAATGCAAAATTAGGGTGTTTTTTTTTTCCCCTGTAGTAATAAATGCTAAACAAGTCTGTTAAGGCATATGATAAACACACATCATAAGCTCCAATTTGCTTGCATAAAAGATTGTTTTAAATGTATTAAAATTCAGTTAGAGTGCCTTCTTTACACCTTTACCATTGTGGGGTGAGAATTCAATCACTTAAATGCTCATATTATTAGGAGAAATATGAGAGCACCCATTACTTTCCTTAACTTGCCTGTGGCAACATATGCACTCCCCGTCACTGGGGTGGCCTAGTTTCGGGGTGTAGATGCTGCCTTCTCGGCCAAAAGAGGGTTGGCCATCACTGTAATCTGTAATACTGCACCAATCTCCGGGTAACCCCGAGTCCATAAGTGACCTGGCTCGCTGGGTGGTGTGGCCCAATGGCCAGAGTCAATATATATATAGCACCCTCAGTTCAGGGTAGTATGCCTTACTGGTCAATAAATGGTAGCCTCAGTCCAGGGCAGTATGGCCTACTAACTAGAGTCAATGAATAGTCCTCAGTCCAGGGTTATATGGCCTGCTGGCCAGAGTCAATAAATGATAGCCCTCAGTCCGGAGCATTATGGCCTACTGGCCAGAGTTAATGAATAGCCCTCTGTTCTGGGCAGTATAGCTCAATAACCAGGGTCAGTGCGGTTGAGGCTAGCACTGCAGTAGGGGAACCCAGGCGCACCCTACTCCACCGGGTCCCAACCCCGGGCCCTGTGAGTAGCAGTACTGTCTGCCACTCCCTCGGTGGGGTATCCAGCCAGAATACATTGAGGATACCTGGGTGGGAGAGGCTGCTCCTGCACTGTACCTGGGTTACTTCCTACTGCTTTGTTTGAATCAGTGTCTCACATGGTACCTGGGTCCTCTGACTCTCCGGCAGCTGCTTCTCCCTGGGATTCTGTGGTGTTTGTGTTGTCGCTGTCTCCTGGGTCTCCAGTTCTCGCTGCAGGGGTGGCTGGCTGCAGCAGTTCAGGAGCTCTGGCAGGAGGTCCTTCTTCACTGGTCAGCCCAGACTGGGGGCACAGAGCTGTCATTCCAAACTTTGTTGACCCACAGAAACAGCAGCAAGCTTGGTGTCTGCCTCTGAAGAGGATAGGTTTTTCTGCCAGGTTCATGCTCGTTATCCTCTGCTGCCATCTTATTTTATTTGAATCTGCATTCTATCAATGGAAACTTACAGCAATCTTTTAAAAAAATAGTAAGTGCACTCGACTATAATACATGTGATTGCATGGTCACCAGGCACACTAGTGAACTCTAGATGATAATGAAATTGATGCTGAACTAATTATGGATATGTTACTATTTTTGCATACTTGTTTGTACATGTTTCAAAGCAAGTTTCTTTCCCTTCTCCTTGTTCCAGAATGAGAAAATTCAGTTTTCCAGTTTCTTTCTCCCATAAATTAGAGAACTTTAATTCTAACTTGAGATTGTATGATGGCTTTGATGTTTAAGATGTCTATTTGTAAATGATGATTAGTAAATGTAAGCCACTACCGTCAACAGCATTCTGATCTGTTAGCTAGTATCCTTGCATGTAAGTATATCATGTCTTTTGATGTAACAGTGCCACCCAGCACTTTCTCAACTTTATTACAGCTTTGCAACAGGTTGAGAATAGTCTTACCCAGTATACAGGAATAGTATTTTCTATCCAGTATGTCTCAACCGTACAATTATTCAATGGGAAATATCCTTGAATTAACCTTCGTTGGAGATACCCAAAGATTTGTAATACCCTAATTTGTCTAGGATTGTCTTATTGAGGGTGATTTGCTGAATAATAAAAATTGACAATATATTTTAAAGTATCAAAATAAAGGGTCCCCCTAACACTTGTAAACGATTATAAAGCCAGAAGGTAATAAATATGGACCAACATTCTTCATACAGCACTAGTAACACCTTTGGAATTAAAAAGTTTAAGATTTAGCAGTTAACTGTAATCCGATGAATTTAGGTATTTTGATAGTTACAATTGGATCTAAATATGTATCTCACAAATATCAGTAGGACAAGTCTTTTATCTATCGTTAAACTGTTACCCATAATCACGCTTCTCAGGCAAAAGCTTATATGAAAAAATGTATGCTCTTAAAGCCAACCAACTGCCTTTCCTGGAGCAGTGAGAAGAAATTCCAAATCAGAAGATTTTTCAGAGAAAATGCCCTGTCAACAATCCCAACATGTATACTCAAATTCCCTAGACTTGCTCAACTGCCAGAGTTCGAAGCTGAGAGAGAGGCAAACACTCAAGCAATCAGTATGCAGTCTATGCAAGGCTTCACACAACAAACACCATACATTTCTGCAACCCAGCGTCTGCCACAGATTTGGACATCTGGGTGGTTCTTTCTGCATCTTACAGAAGCAAATCAACATTCTGGTAAAGCATGATCATATCAGGCCCCTCTGCTCCTGTAGACTTCCAGATTCTCTGCCTTTGCAGCAGCAGACAAAGGTGTCTTCTTTTGTTCCTTCTTTTTTAACTTCTTTTTCCCTAGTTTTTGGGCAGGGAAGAGCAGTGTTCTTCCTCCTCAGTCTTCTTCCTCCTTCCTGGATAATCCTTTGGAAGTTTAACTCTCTCTTAGCCCCTGCTGCAGCATCTCGTTGCCAGGTCCTCTTTACAAGCATGGCAGAGCAGCCAAAAAAGCACTAGATCAAATTCAAATGGTATTCGTCCCAGTGCAGAGTAGGTAGAGGTTCCAAAAAGGAAAAACATGACCACTTGATTCAAGCAACCCTCTCAGGACAAAGAAAAAAGACCCGTGGGACCATAGGTCTCCAACACCCCTAGTCTCAAATTGATCTTTACTGTCCTTGGGAAAGAAGTAGGGTTTTTAATCAGACTCTTCCCTCCCAAATTGGCCAAGAAGGCTCTCAAAACAAGTCCACGCCTTACAGGGGAAATTACAACCAGTAAAAGAAGATTCTGAGACAGACCTCTCAAGCAGTCTCCTGGCCCAAAGGAAGGCAAGCTTCTAGGCTCCCAAAGCATTCCATAGAGGTTAATTTTTTTAAAGACTACAAATAGACAGAAAAAGCACAAAAATCCAAGTGATATGAATCCTCCAATTCCTTTTCTTTCTTCAGCTCCTTATCTTCATAAAGTAATGTGTTTGATATTTCCCAGAGAGAGCTGTTTGAGAATTATCCCACAAGACAGAGACACATTCTGAAGCCCATAGCATGTCGAATGACCAGTTAAAAGAGGAAATGGCCCTGATCAGAGAAACAGGCTTTCTTGATTCAAACTTGTGACACCACTTCTCCACATGACCTTTGACTTATATAAGTGTTACACCATTTCTGCAGCTAGGAATGTTACATTTTTGACCGAGGTACATCATGCTACTCACCTTTCTCTGCAGCTCAGACAGGAGAATAAGCATGTTGATGCTGCCATCTTTGGCCAGGCCTGCCCTGCTCCAATTTGTAGTCAAATGAGTTATTCCCAGGCTGTAAAATTTGCATAATATTATTTGCTATATATTTGAGAGTCTGAGTGTCTGTTCATGTGTCTGTCTCTGTCTGTTCAAGACCTCCTCCTAAATAGTAAGACCTAGGATAGCCAGTTTTGGTATACATCATGCTCTCATCATAAGTTAAAGCATGGTAAGGATTTTGTTGTGCCAGGAAAATGGGATGTGTCTATAATGAGATTGCTTCTCATAACATTATTCAGTAAAGAGACAATCACCAGGCAGAAGAAAAGAGATGACTTGGGGCATGCCTCCCCTCTGTTTAGGACTGTCCCAGTCATGAGCCTCTCATCCCTCTTTTCTATTAGCTTACTCAGAAATTTGTATTATTTCTGTGCCACCATCTGCAGTGCCTTCTTACCAAAACGAGGCCTCTGAGGAAGATAGTAGGTTCACCTTGTATTGCTTAATTAAGGTATTAGCTGTAGACCAAGTGGTCACTTTGAAATTTTCCAAAGTGGATTTGCTTATTCCTTGCACAAGATTGCTAAGGAAATTGTGGAGTACATCTTGATCCCTCCTGGGTAGGAACCCCTAATGATTTGTAGCTCTCTATAATACCTAGTCTAATCCAAGCTTTAATGGAGGATTTAGAAGTCCTTAGTCCTTGGCATGGACTGGATTTGGGTACAGGGACATGAATAGGGAACTCAATCTTCTCATGAATTCTGTATGCTTAAGAAAGATTTTCAGATGCTCTTCTGATATCTAAGATATGACTCCTTTTCACTTAGGTTTTTTGGTGTTGGACAGAATGAAGGAAACATAATGTCTTGGATAGTATGGAATAAGGCATTTACCTTAGGAAGAAAGGATTCTGATGTGTCTTCACCTTGTTCTCCTGGAACCTGCTCCCATATAGATGAGGCTGCTAGCTGCAATAATCACCTGATGATGTGACAACTAGTAACTGTCAGTTCCCGTAATACACGAGGTTCGAAGGGATGCCGGAAAGGATGAGACCACAACTGGGGGTTTTAAAAAGCACAAACTGATTTTATTTTGATGACGCCAGACAATCATCAGAACAAAAATTAAACAGATTGCCAGACAACACAAAACAATTCCCTGAGGCTTTTCTAAATCACAATAATTCCCAATAACTGCCCAGGGGTTAGGAACAGTTGAATTAACACTGGTATTGTCCATAGGGCTGATTATTTACACAACTTTATACAAGGAAACAGTAAAAAACCTATACCACAACTATTTATAAACTAACTTAGTAACTTTTTAGCCACTGTCACTTGACAAGCAATAAGGACAACTAAAAAACCAATTAGGATAGGGATGATGGCGGGGGGGGAGGGGGTTATACCAGTTCTGGAGACAGCAGGAACACAAGTACCGGTCACATGCTCATAAACTATCTCCACTCGGGTCGACCAACTCGGAGTACGCTCAGTAAGACTCGAGAGCGGGGGGTGCAAGGCGTCTGGGTGATCAGGCCAGGCGTTCACTCGATGCGAATCCCCAGTGAGAGAGGGGCTGCCTGCCTGTTTTATTGCCTGTGAACTTATCACCCCATAGGTTGGTTTTTGCTGCAGTGGGTGGAGTAGCAGGCCTGAGCACAAGTCAGCCCATTGGCTGATCTTTCACTGCAATGGGTGGAGCGAGTAGGGGGAGATTATTAATTTACATGCCCTTATATGGAAAACACTCCACCTCACAGACAGAGCCCCCTATACCAGCCTTAGAGGTATTACAGGCCATGGCTCCCTGCGACGGGCAGCCATTGTTGTGGTTCTGACTCGGACAGTAACAAACAAATTTTAACAGATAAATAAAAGGTCAACACTGAACTCAAAGGCTTGGAAGGATGGTTTGTCAGGGCTCTCAAAATTAGGATAAGGTTCCATTTTAGGAAGAGTGGCCCGACTGCTGGTTGGGCTAATCAGAGTGCTTAAGGGAATCTGACTACTTGTGGATTGTCTGCCAGGAAGCCTGAGGAGCCCACTACTGAGAGCAGATACCTGACATAAAATGGTTCTGGATTGAAGGCCTCTGTCTGTGCCTTCTTAGAGAAAGTACAAAATGGTTGGAATCCCTGAATCTTCTAGTCCCACACACACAGTGTTCATATGTGCACATCGTGAATACCCAGAGGGACCAAACATCTCAGAGAACTTTGGTTACATAAAGTAATTAACCTGCCTTTGAAATGTTGTTGCCTTCAGTGAACACAGTCTTTGAATGGCAGAGGAACTGAGGGAGGGTGACAGCTGCTTCAGCATCTATGCTCTTGCACACCAGCATGAGGAGTCAGACTGCAGCTGTCCCCCCACCGGGCATATCTATTCAGGTGATTCTGATGGTGCGTAGATGAAGCATGTGTGCAAATACAGGGGGTTCCATGCTGATTATAGCATGTCAAAGGTTGTACCTCCCTGGTCTGGCACCATTGGGGCTTGACCAGTCCCAGAGGAGGGATTTTGCCAGAACAGGGGAGGTCATTTCTGGCCCCCTTGCAACAAGCCCCCTCCAGCCCTGGCCCCCAGCTGGCTCCCCCATCTCACGGGTCTCCACTGCTGTACCGGGCAGCTCTGCTGCCTCCACACGCGCCAGACTTCCGCTATAGTGTGTGACCGTCCCACCGCCTTTGCATGTGCTGGGCTCTAGTGGCAGTGCCTGGCAGCCCCACCTCCTCCATGCCCCTGTTCCTGCTGCCATGCTGGGCATTAAATGGCTCTAAGCTCCAGGCTCCCATTGCCTTGCATCTGCCTGCCCAGCTGCCAGGCACTATTTCTCCACCAGCACTGTCTGATCCTGCCATACCACAGATGTTGCCAGGCCAGAGAATCCTGGTTAAGAGAGTTTCAAACTGTACTTCAGGGTAAATATTCACCTTCATTTTAACTAATCTTTTTTAGGATTTTAATCCTTAGTTTCTATCACTTTAAGGAAATTGGAATTGATTTTGTAAAGGATTCAGTTGGATTAATTGCTTTTGAGACCTTTAGCAGGGGAAGAATTTCAACTCACACACAGGAGTTCTAGTCAGTAGTCAGGTAAAGTGTAGGCAAACATCAAAAAGCCAAGGGCAGCAGATCAATGGACATAATCTTACTAAAGGCTGCTTTGAAGGGTTTCTGGACTCTTGGGATGCTGACATTTTCTAGATTACAATCCAGAGGGACACTCATGTTTTGTTTACACAGGATGTTAGTACATGGTAAGCAGGGGTGAATCGGAAGTGCAGTAGTTTTATGACCTATTGTGTCTTATGTAGGCACTGTTAGAATACACTAAAAGTTCTGTACTGCTCTTTAACATACATTCACTTCAGAATACATCAAAGGGCTATATTGAACTTTTAGCAGACTTTACTGTGTGGCAACCTAGTGCACTGTAGAGTCACACCCTGATTTGATGAACATTGATATCCCATGTAGATATGTCCTATGTGTTCATCTGGATCAGGCCTGGGCAAACACCCTCCATGAGCTAAGTCTCCAGATCCATCCTCAGGCAGACATCCCTGCTTGCCCGCCCCCACGTGCTGTTCAGAAAAGCGGCTGCTCAGCCATTTGTGTTCCACAAACTGTCAGCAGAGGGAAAGTAGGAATGGTGCTTCACACTCTGCTACTGCCCCCAGCATAATCCCACTGGTCTGTTTCTGGCCAATGGGAGCTGCCTGTTTTGAAGAACAGGCAGTCCTCAAAGCTCTGCTCCTCCCTCCCCTTGGGCCAGAGCACATGGTCCCTTGCAGCCTGTGCAAGGGCGGGGCAGGCTCCTGCCTGAGAATCTGCTGGCTGGGAGTCTCATAAGTAAGTCTTCTGGCCACAGCCTGATTCTGGCCCCCCCAACCCTTCCCTCCCCACAGCCTTCTGTCCCGCCCCCCCCGCACACATACACACACTCCTACTCCACATAACCCAAACTCTCTGTCCCTATCCTGAGCCCATATGCCCTCCCAGAACCTGTGCCCCAATCCTCTGCTCCAGATCACAATCCCCTCCTGCCCTAGGTCACACTCCAAACCGCTGCAACCAGGTCTCAAATGCCTCCTTCACCCAAACTCCGTCCCAGACTTCACAGGCCCTCCTGCACCCAAATCCCTTACCCCAGAGTGGGCAAGACAGCCTCCGCAGGCTGGATCTGGCCTGCCAAACCAGTTGATCTTGTCCATGGCCACCCTGCTGCTTCCCCGCCCCAGGCCAATCAAGTCATGGGGATGGGTGAGCATGCAAAGTGTCCTCCCCACACCAGGGCTGTGTCTGCACTGGCACCCTTTTCCGTAAAAGGGATGCTAATGAGACACTTCGGAATTACAAATTCCGCGGGGGATTTAAATATCCCCCGTGGTATGTGCGTGAACATGGCTGCCGCTTTTTTCCGGCTCGGGGTTTTGCCGGAGAAAAGCGCCAGTCTAGACGGGATCTTGTGGAAAATAAGCCCTTTTCCGCAAGATCCCTTATTCCTACTTGAAAGTGTCTCATTAGCATCCCTTTTACGGAAAAGGGTGCCAGTGTAGACACAGCCCAGGAGTGTGTGGCACCAGAAGGAAAAAACAGCTGGCGGTTCTCTCTAGGCACTGGGGACTTAGGGCAGCAAAGACTTCACATGCTCCTCCTGCCCCCAGGCCAGTCAGAGACTGTGGATAGGAGAGCACAAGAAGTCTTCTGGCCTCCCCTTCTTCCAGAGGCCCTGCCCCTTTTGGGGCATCCTGTAACCACTTCAGAAATTTGTGAAGTGGTCCCCCCTTCAAAAATTATTGCCCATCCTTGATCTGAAATGTACTCTGGAAAATGCCAGCATCCTGACAGTATAGAAATATTTCAAAATGGCAAAAGAAAATTGTTTCAATTTTTATTTTTAATTCTAAATTTTAATTTCTCCAGTGTGTTTTTGTTGTCTCATAAGTCATACTATATTTTAAAATACACAAAGTGGGTAAAGTAGTATGTTTTATTTAACCAATTTTGTTGGTGAGAGACAAACTTTTGAATTTACAAAGCTCTTCTTCCAGTTTGGGAAATTTAAGTTTTAAGATGGCAGAAGTTAGAGCATTCAGAAAAACTCTCAATTCATTGAGACTATTTCCCATAAATCTACTATTGTTTTGAATTTATGTACTATATTTGTGTTTTCAACTTTCACCAAGGACAGGTTTTCTACTAGAGAATGTTTTTAAATTACAAACATGTATGTATTACATTAATTTATAAACTCACTGGCTGCCAGACCCATCCCTGGGAACTGTAGGATAGTGGAGTAAGGGATAAGAATCCATGAGGTTAATCGACTGTTCAATTAACTGATATTTAACATCCCTATTATGTACTGAGATAGCATCAGAGCCAGAAATAGAATCATTAAGTCCTATTTAACTACTAGAAAATAATTCAGTTTCCTCTGGACGAATGTTCGTTTTTCAAAATATCACAAGAAATTCATTGGAATTTATAGTTGTTAGTCAGCTTTTTTATAATTAGTAAGGCCTTTCATTTTCTAAGTAAAGCCTTCTCTTTACTTAATTTCCCATATTCCAAATACTGTATATTCCAGGGCAAACATATCTAAACCTAGTGTACCCAGATGCAGTACATTTGCACAACTTTGCAGCATGTCTTGTGAAGACGTTCTGTGTCAATGGAATAGAGCTTTTCTACTTCTGTGAAGGTGGTAGGTGTGTCAGTGGGAGAAGCTCTCCTGATAACATAGAGCTAATGCTTACGTCAGTGTAATTTTCATTGCTCAGGGGTGGCTTATTCTCACTTCTGAGTGGCATGAGCCATACCAAAGTAAGGTCAATATAGACCTGGCCTAAAAATGTAGCTAGTGTCCCATCTAAAAAAAGATGTATTGGATTTGGAAAAGATATAGAAAGGGCAACAAAAATTATTCGGGTAAGGAACAGCTTCCACGTGAGGAGCGATAAAAAGACGGATTTTTCAGTTTGAAAAAAGAAAAGACTAAATAAAGGGTAGGGAGATATGTTAAAGGTGTATAAAATCATGAATGATGTGGGCAAAATGAATAAGGAAGTTTTTTTTCCCTCCTTCACTAATGTAACACAAGAAGGTCACCTAATGAAATGCATAGGTAGCAGTTTTAAAACAAACAAAATACATTATTTCTTTGTAGTCATTTGTGGAATTCTTTGCCAGGGGATGGTGGAAAGTCCCAAACCATAATAGGGTTCCAATAAGAACAAGATAAGCTTACGGATAAGTCCATCAATGTCTATAATCCAGGATGGGGCGGGATAGTGTCTCTTTCCTCTGTTTGCCAAAAGCTGGGAATGGCTGACAGGGTCTGGATGACTTGATGATTACCTCTTTTGTTCATTCTTTCTGAAGCATCTGGCATTGGTTCCGTTTGGAAGACAGGATATTGCGCTAGATGGACCATTAGTGTGACCCAGTATGGCCATTCCGATGTTCTTATATAGAACCCTTCTATAAGATTATATTGAAAGTACAGTACATTCTGGTTCTTGATCAAAAGATGAATTCCTTTGTTGAGGAATCCAAACAATAAATGTTGTCCTTTTCTATCCTCAGATTGTGAGTTTAAACTCCTCCTTTTCTGTTTGTCTGTTATGGTTACATGTGCTGCTACTAGTTAATGCCAACAAAGCCAGTTGGTGTAGAAGATTGGTTTTCAAGAGACTGGCAAAACTAAGAATTGTTGTTCTCTAAAAACATACTTTTAGTCTGTAAGGCATAAAACTCCTTAAATGTTAAACATGCAACGGAATTCTATATGACATAATCTAATATGCTGCTATATTTTATGTTATGTTATCTTTGGAGATTTTGTGGTGAGTGGGGGGGATAAAGAGTTATTTTTCTGACATGATTGCCCTACTCTTCAGCATATGTGTGTTATATTCCTATGCATTGATGGGAATGCTATTGGCTTAACCTCAAATAAACTGAATTATTTCTTTGCTCAGTGTTGTCACTACTTACAATGATGAACACTAGGGGGGGAAAGTTAATTAAAATCTATGAAAGAGAGCCAAGGAAACCTTTAAAGATAGTCAGTACAAGATGGGCAATGTTAATACAACAATTTGTTAATGGAATAGGCAGCTGTAATCAGTATTAAAAATTACTTGAGGCTTTTTATGTTTAGCAAAAGCTACTAATTAAAGAGAGCAACGACCTGTGAGATTGGCCATGAAAACCATTAGCCATCTGAATTTTATGCCAAAGAAAACATTAGCTTTGGTAGTTTCTTCCAGCTGTATCTTTCATTCACACATTGGAAATTGTTTCACTTTTATTCGGTTTCTCTGAACACCAGTTGCACATTTTTTTAATTCTTAATGCTCAAATGAAAAATGATTTTTTAATTCTTGTTAATAAGGAAGGATTAATGCAGCACAAATCTCAATCCTTCTTTGTATTCATTCATGAGCTGTTACAATTTGGAAAGCTATTATGAATTTGTCTGGCTTCAGGAGCAGCTCATCTACTTTTTTTCTTATTACTATTTATTTGCATTGTAATTATGCTTAGACACCCTAACATAGTCCCTGCATCAAATAGCTTATGATATAGGGAGGAAGGTATGTGGCAGGTAGGTGTTTAACACAATGGGGTAAGGTGAGAGGACAGGGATGAATGTAATCAGAATACAAGGCTCCTTATACAATTCGGAGGCCTCCTGGATTCTTTGTTTCTTAATAACTGAAAAATCAAATACAGAAAGAAATCCTGCTATACAATGTACTATATAGAGGAATATCCATTGAGATAGCATCAGATATCACTTTAGACATCAGATTAATTCACTTTAACAGAAAATAAATTACTGAGAGAGTTTACAGGAATTTTAAAGGAGTTTAGATCAATGTTGTGGAACTCCTAGATTATTTTTGTTAATTAAGCAACACAAACACACAAAGTAAGGGAGACGTTGTTTCCCTATTTTGCACATTGTAGGATTGTCAAATACACAATGTCATATAGTGAGGTGATGGCAGATTCTAATCTCTTAACAATGCAGTGCTATTTCTAGGTCTGTCCTAATTTGAGCCTTATCTACACTAGAGCAGTGTTTCTCAACCAGTGGTATGAGTACCCTTAAGGGTACTTGAGAGAAGACTGGGCGGTATGTCAACACAACTGAAATTTGGATAAAACTGAATTTTTGTTTTAAGTATTACAGTGCTTTATTATTTTTGTACTTTTTACATCCAAAAATTTCATCACCTGCCTGGCTACAATTAAGTTGTTTAAACAAATGTGTTGCAACGGTAGAAAAAAAATGTTGTGTGTCTGAAAACTGTAGGTACTGGGGGTACTTACAATTCTGTTTTTAAAAAGGGGTTACTTTATTTTAAAAAAAAAAAAGATTGAGAAACACTGCACAAGAGACTTTCTATTCTAATGTCTCCAGGGGGTAGCCGTTTTAGTCTATAACTAAAAAAAATCTTAAAAAATAACAATGGTCCTATAGCACCTTAGAGACTAACCAAAAATATATAGATAGTATTGTGAGCTTTCGTGGGCACAACCCACTTTTTCATATGACATACTATTTGTCATCTGAAGAAGTGGATTGTGCCCATAAAAACTCACAATACTATCTATATATTTTTGGTTGACCTATAAGGTGCTACAGGATCATTTGTTGTCTTTCAAGGTTTTATCATCATTATTATTCTAATAGCAATGTGTTCTTACTAGATCCCTTGTAAAACACTGCATATCTGCACTGCACAAGTACTCTACATCAGCAATTAGCAACCTAGACTAGTTATTGGGACGCATAAGTGACCCTCCTTCATTTTAGTGGACCACAAGATTGTCAAAACCAAGACAGTCTCATAAGACAAAGTAGTTTTGTTAACTGCACTTGCATACTTAGATTTGAAGGGTGTACAGACTGATCTATAGCAATACTTTGATGGGATGCAGAGGGAACTCACAGCCAATGTTGTATCATCAGTCAGCATACACCTCACTTCATATGCCCTTGTTTTATGCGAGTACCATTTTAGTAATACTTCTGGGGGGGAGGAGGAACTCTGCAGGCAGAAACCAGCTGAATCTGGCAACCCTGCATGTGGGCAACAGTAAACAAAATGTGTGATGGGTCCACACGCAGAAGTCTGGTGTGCCTTATGTGCCCCCTGGGTCATAGGATGTCCATCACTGCTAAATGATTATCCTGTATGCCAACCACTGTTTGGATTAGACCTGTTTGGAGCAAATCCTAATATTATTTCATTCTCAACCATTTTAGTGCCAGCGTTGATTATTGTTGGCATAATAGTTCAGACTGTTCAAACTCTGTTGCTTTCCTACACTGTATCTGTGGCCTTTCAAAGTCTCCCAGAACCACTGCAAGAACTCTGGTACAGATACTCAGAGGGAATTGCTAGAGAACAGCACTGTTGGCAAAACTGCAGTGGCACAGAATGTGTATGGCTGGTGTGGACTTTCTAAACTGTGTTTAAACTGGCTTGTCATGCTGGTTCAAGTAGGAATGGCCTAGTTCTTCTTTGAGGAGTGTCCCTGTGGGTGCTCCATGTTAGATGTCTTGGCACTCTATGCTTGTGATTGGAGATTTGTGATAGCAAATCTGGTTGGACCATGCACATACCATATCCATGTCATGCCGCTCTGAATGGTTACATAGTGGTACACAGCCACCTAGTTCCATCTCTACCACCTATGGCTTGAATTGAAGCATTCAGCACTGTCCTCCCTTACCTCAGAAGATTTAAAATAGTTAGTTCATAGTGTAGTTAGGTGTAATTAATTTACCTAAATATTGTCTGTCTTAAATTTCTTAAATTTATTTTTTTTCCTTTGCCTTCCCTGTCTACCTCTGCCTTTCTGGCAGCTATACAACCTTTGCCTCAACAGGTTTTGCCACTGTTTTTTTTCCCCTAAGAGACCAACTCCCTCAGGCATTCATATCTCTCCTGACTTAAAGGCTGCCTGATTTATGGGCTGTGTCTATACTGGCATGAATTTCCGGAACTGCTTAAAATGGAATAGTATTCCGTTTTAAGTTTTTCAGGAAAAGGAGCGTCTACATTGGCAGGCTGCTTTTCCGGAAAAGCCCTTTTTCTGGAAAAGCATCCGTGGCCAATGTAGACGCGCTTTTCCGGAAAAGAGCCCCGAGCGTCATTTTCGTGATCGGGGCTTTTTTCCGGAAAAGACTACTGAGCTGTCTACACTGGCCCTTTTCCGGAATAGTGTTCTGGAATAAGGACTTGTGCCCGAGTGGGAGCAGAATAGTTTTTCCGGAATAGCGGCTGATTTTGTACAGTAGAACATCGTTGCTTTTCCGGAAATTCAAGGGCCAGTGTAGACAGCTCGCAGCTTATTCAGGAAAAGCGGCTGATTTTCCGGAATAAGTGGCCCAGTGTAGACACAGCCATGGAATATCCATGCTGGAGAAATTTTTTAGACTAGTTTGACCCTGAATGGCAGACCCTAACAGGTGCTGTACTTCAACACTGGCTGTTAAGGAACTCACTCTTAGAAAGGCTACCAAGTAGAATGCATAGACATTCCCACACTGAGAATCACCTGAATTAAAGTGATAGAGTTTAAAAAAAATGAACAAATATGAAAAGGACAAATCACATTGCAGAACAGAAGGGGGATGCGGGGGAGTGGGAAGGGGGAGGAAGGAAGGTAAGTGTCTGTGAATTGCTGATATTAAAGGTAGGGAGAGTGGGATGTTTGTGAGTTAATGGTATTACAGGTGATAATTGGGGAAACTGTCTTGGTAATGGGTGAGAAAGTTCAAAGACTTGTTAAGTCCTTGTATCCTTTGGTATATATGGTTGTGACTACTTTCTTCCACTATTTGATCTGAGGAAGTGGGTCTGGCCCACGAAAGCTCATCATCTAATAAACCATCTTGTTAGTCTTTAAAGTGCTATGTTGTCCTGCATTTTGCCTGAATTAAAGTGACCTCCTGCTGAAAAATCTGCCCCAGTACCATTGGCACTGCGAGTGTCAAACTGTGAGGCACGTGGCATATCTGGTACTAAGAGTTCCTGACAAGCTAAAGACCCTCTGCTGGCGGGCTTTAATAGAGATTCACACAGCAAAGTGAAACCTTCTTGCTCAGGATCAGTGGTGCTGAGGAGCTTTGCAACAGGCTATACAATCTATTCATAAATGATCTGGAGAAAGGGGTAATCAGTGAAGTGGCAAAATTTGTAGATGATACAAAATTACTAAAGATAGACTATCAAGACCTTCAAAAGAATCACACAAAACTGGGTAAGTGGACAACAAAATAGTAGATGAAATTTAATGACGATAAATGCAAAGTAGTGCATATTGGAAAACATAATCCCAATTATACATATAGAATGATGGGGTCTAAATTAACTGTAACAACTTGAGAGAGATTGTGGAGTTATTGATAGTTCTCTGAAAACATCCACTCAGTATGCAGCAGCACTAAAAAAAATGTTGGGAATCACAGAAAATATATTGTCTCTATATAAATCCATGGTACATCTGCATCTTGAATACTGTGCAGATGTCATCTCATTTCAAAAAAGATATATTGGAATTGGAAAAGATTCAGAAAAGGGTCAACAAGACTGATTAAGGTTATGGAATGGCTGCCATATGAGAAGAGATTAATAAGAATGGTATATGAAAGGTCTATGAAATCATAACTGCTGTGGAGAAATAAGGACAAGTTATTTACTCCTTCCCAAAACACAGGAACTAAATGAAATTGATAGGCAGCAGGTTTAAACCAAACCAAACCAATCCAAATAAATTATTTCTCCACAGTCAGTTGCTTGCCAAAAGATGTTGCATGGGCCAGGACTACTGCCTGCTTATCAGCCCCTTTCCCTCATCTCCAGTGACGAAGAAGAGGACAAGGATGCAGTAGTATGTACTCATGATTTCTCACCAAAGCAAGAACCGTTTCATCACTAATCACCTGCAAATATACAAGGATAGTATAGTCACCCCTGAACACCCTCACTTACCATTCCCACCTAACTGGGCTATGTATATTGCCTAAAACTGCCCTTTGTCTAGACTGCTAAGGTCCAGATGAGCCCAGTAATTTTCACCTTCTGTCCTGGCAGAAAAGTAAGACACCAAGACACCTGAGGATACAGCTAAACATGGTATATGGTGGATGTCATATACCTAGACTTTAGTAAGGCATTTGATATGGTCTCACATGATATTCTTATTGATAAACTAGGCAAATATAACTTAGATAGGGCCACGATAAGGTGGGTGCATAATTGGCTGGATAACCGTAGTCAGAGAGTTGTTGTTAACGGTTCTAAATCCTGCTGGAAAGGGATAACAAGTGGAGTTCCTCAAGGGTCTGTTTTGGGACCCGTACTGTTCAATATCTTCATCAATGATGTAGATATTGGGACAGAGAGTACGCTTATTAAGTTTGCAGATGATACCAAACTGGGTGGGGTTGCAACTTCTTTGGAGGATAGGGACATAATTCAAAATGACCTTAGCAAGTTAGAGAAATGGTCAGAGGTAAACAGGATGAGGTTTAATAAAGAGAAATGCAAAGTGCTCCCCTTAGGAAGGAACAATCAGTTCCATACATACAAGATGGGAAGCGACTGTCTAGGAAGGAGCATGGCAGAAAGGGATCTAGGGGTCATAGTGGACCACAAGTTGAATATGAGTCAACAGTGTGATGCTGTTGCAAAAAAAGCAAATATGATTCTAGGTTGTATCAACAGGTGTGTTGTAAGCAAAACTCGTGAAGTCATTCTGCCGCTCTACTCTGCACTAGTTCGGCCTCAGCTGGAGTACTGTGTCCAGTTCTGGGCGCCACATTTCAAGAAAGATGTGGAGAAATTGGAAAGGGTACAGAGAAGAGCGACAAGAATGATTAAAGGTCTAGAGAACATGACCTATGAAGCCAGGCTTCATGAACTGGGCTTGTTTAGTTTGGAAAAAAGAAGATTAAGGGGGGACATGATAGCGGTTTTCAAATATCTAAAAGGGTGTCACAAGGAGGAAGGAGAAAATTTGTTCCTCTTGGTTTCTGAGGACAGGACAAGGAGTAATGGGCTTAAAGTGCAGCAGGGGAGGTTTAGATTGGACATTAGGAAAAAATTCCTAACTGTCAGGGTGGTCAAATATTGGAATAAATTGCCAAGGGAGGTGGTGGAATCTCCCTCTCTGGAGATATTTAAGAACAGGTTAGATAGACATCTGTCAAGGATGGTGTAGGTGGAGCTTGGTCCTGCCTTGAGGGCGGGGGGCTGGACTCGATGACCTCTTGAGGTCCCTTCCAGTCCTATTATTCTATGATTCTATGATTCTATGACACTCAGCCACCTACTCACCTCTAATATTTGTCACAAGATGAAACCATAATGCCACTATCTTTACTTAGTTGTGGAGGCAGTTAATCAAAGAGGGCAACAACACTTGTCCCAAATGACCCCATACCATAAGGATTTTAAAAGGCTAGACTTTTTGGGCAAAAAGCCTGTTCATCAACTATGCTTTAGTTCCACGAATCTAAATATTCTGCTCTGCTGGCTAAATAGATATGTTCTCTGTTCTTCAATATATCAACCTTTATTGAAAATCTGCCAGATGACAAAAAAGAACAGTATAAAGCAAGTATTTATGAAGGGTCTTTCATTTCTAGGACAGCCCTCTAGCCTTCCCTTAATTCTGCAGACATGGCAGCATGATTCAGTGCCACATCGTTGTGGCATCCTTACTCCATCTCTCTGGATTCCCAAGGGAGGTCCAGGCAATGGTTGAGAACTTACCCTTTGAAGGACAGAAATTATTTGCAGACAAAACCAATGTCTGACACACAGGACTTGATGATCTTGAAAACCCTTGGCATTTATGTACCTTAAAACAAAAATAAACAGAGCAGGCTTTATAAAAGAGATTCTGATTTGTGCCATACTCACAGCCACAAAGACAGTATGACCCAACAGTATAAACTAAAATAAAACAGATGGTGGCAGAATCAAGATCAACCTTCAGCATCTCAACCATCCACCCCCAGACAATCATTTTGAAGATATGGTCTAGAGCACAAAACAATCACACACCCTGATTCTGGAACCCCTGGTCACCCCCTTCTTCCCTTCCCCCCACCCCCGTCTGTTCGGAAACCGCCTGTCATCATACTGCCCTGTCTGGACCACCATCATGACAGACCAAATGGGTTATAGAGATTATTCAAAAGAGCAACTCCATCTCCTTTATGTCTATCCCACTTATACAGCCATCTTCCTCATCCCTCTTCAGGGGTAAATGTTACATTGTGAGTAAATGTTACAATAGGAAATAAACCACCTCATACAATTAGGTTCCATGGAACTTGTATCATCACAACAGAAGGGGATGGGGTAGGTTTTTATTCCCACTACTTTCTAAGTCAGAAAAAGACTGGGAGGTGGAGGTCATCCTGGATTTATGAAAAGTAATTCTGGGATTAGAGTAAGGAGCTTGGTTCTCAGCCTCAATCTCCAGGATGTTTATTTCAGCAGTCTCACAGAACCAGCAATGCTATCCCAACAATGCTTTCTCACCCTATTTAATGTACTTTGAGGTGTGATACAAGACTGCTGGTCTCAAGCAGAGTCCAACCTGCACATAAACTTATTAGAGCTCAGGGCGCTCCAAAATGCACGTGAGTACAGTAGTCTTTCGATAATTTGGCATCTGGGTGGTGCCAGATTATCGGATATGCTGGACTATCAGGAGGTACTATAAGATGGTTATATAACCAGTATATAATCTGCTTTTATATACTGTATATAAAGTGTGTTTAACCCTTTTTATTGTAGCACAAACACTGTCCAACGTGTCACAATGCCAGTGGCAGACTGACTTGGTCCTGTCTGGTTTCGCTTGGTTCAGCTGCTGCCATTGCTGCCTTATGACTTGTTTTTTTGCCAAAGCTCACTCACTAGGCTCTTGCCATTTTGATGCCGGACTATCAGGAGTGCCGTGCAATTTGATGCTGGACTATTGGAGTTTTACTGTACTTTCTGGCTGTGTCTAGACTGCATCCCTTTTTCGTAAAAGGGATGCAAATTAGACATATCGCAATTGCAAATGAAGCGGGGATTTAAATCTCCCCTGCTTCATTAGCATAAAAATGGCTGCCACTTTTTTCCAACTCAGAGCTTTGCCGGAAAAAAGCGCCAGTCTAGACACGGATCTGATTATCTCAGAGGGATAAGGGATCTTTTGGAAAAGGCTTTATTTTCTGAAAGATCCACGTCTAGACTGGCGCTTTTTTCCAGCAAAGCTCTGAGCCAGAAAAAAGCGGCAGCCATTTTTATGCTAATGAAGCGGGGGAGATTTAAATCCCCACTTCATTTGCAATTGCGATATGTCTAATTTGCATCCCTTTTACGAAAAAGGAATGCAGTCTAGACACAGCCTCTCCCTTTAATCAGTAACAATATCATTAAGATCTTTATGGACATTATAGTATGCATGTTCTATATAAATCACCAAGGAGGAGTGTGATCATACTCCCTAAGTACACCTTTGAAATTGGTAAATCATCAACAGTATAAAGGTGTCGGTCTGCCAGCATTTCAGCAGATCTATTAAGTAGGGATTTTTCATGTACCCACAAATGTGCAATGGATCTTAGAATTCTCAATTCCATATTCAAATTGTGGGGGGCTTCTCCCCTTTCCCCTCTGTAGGTCTGTTTGCAACAACTCAGAATGGAATGCCAACTGCCCACATTATAGCTCCTAAGCAGGATTGGAACCCTGCTCCCTAGGCAAAGCTTTCCTAATAAAATGGGAGGCCTGGCTGATGTATGAATTTCCCGTAACTCCTCTTATAAGATGAGTTGTTCAAAAGATGAGGCAAAGGAAATCCAGGGTCATTCTCACTGCATCCCCATGGCCCTGACAGATGTGGTTCCCATACTTGCACCAACTTCAAACTCTTTCCTTCGTGCATGTCCATCACCCCAACCTCACAGTGCTTCACCTCAAGGCCCCGTTACTCCTTAGCTAACAGGATTAGAGAAGGATTGTACTGAGGAAGTGACAGACTATTACTGAACAGTTGGACACTAAGTAAAAGAAAGACCTATTCTGCCCTTGGTGCCAATGCAAAAAAATCAGCCCCGCTATAGAGACTCCTTGATTACATACCTGGGACTTAATAAATCAGGACTATCCGCAAGAGTACAATTGGCTGCCATCACCTCTTTCCATGACAAGGTGGACAGAGTCATTATATTTACTCACCCAACTATTAAACACTTCATTAAATACCTAGAAAACACTTGTCCCACATTAGGAAACCCTACACCCATACAGGACCTCAACTTTGTTCTCCATGGGCTCATGGGGAAACCATTTGAATGCCTTGCTGCAATTTGGTCTTTCTTGAAGTTCTCTGTGAAAGTGGCTTTCCTCATTGTCATCACATCTGCAAGATGGGTGGAGGAATTAGGTGCCCTAATGGTACACCCACCTTATCTAACATTCTTCAAGGATAGCATCCTAGGACCACATCCTAAGTTCATACCAAAGATCACTTCCTCTTTTCATTTAAATCAACCATATACTTATCAGTATATTTCCTGAAATCACAGCTGATAGGAGGGAGGCCTCACTCCACATGCTATATGTTCACAGAACATTAATTTTCTATGTAGAACAAAAACATCCAGAAAACCACCTCCCCTAGACTATTTGTCTCCATAACAGAACACTTGAGTGGTCAAATCATCTCCAAAGTGAGAATGTCCAAATGAACATTTGGATTTATAAATAACAATCTGCAGACCTCACTGGGAGTTCACATATATTTCACCAGAGCATTAGTAGTATCCCTTGCCTATTCCTTAACATTTGCTAAGCATCTCCCTGATTTATCAACCCATACTTTCACTAAACACTATGTTTTAGAAGAACTGTCAGCAGCAGATTCTCAGTTTGGACTTCCAGTTTTATCCATCATCAGTAGACCAACGCTTCTCCCTTTCTCTCAGGGCCACTGCTCAGCAGTCACCTAAAGTGGAGCAACCCACAGGGACAATCCTGGAACAAGAGGAGGTTGTCCCTGTGGGTGTTTCACTACCTTTCCTCTCCCTTCTACTTTGGAATTTCACACCAGTTCTGAGTTAGAAAAGGACCTGGGGGATGATGGGTGTCTGTGCATCACTATGAGATTGCTACAGCATGTGTGCGGCTCAACCAGGCACTGCTATTACAAATCTCTGATTGCAAGTGTGGGATGCCAAGAAATAGGGCCAACCATCTCTAAGAACCTCAATTAGTGTAAAAGGCAAGTAACCTCTAGTGTGGACATGGCCTTAATATCAGAATGACAGTGTATAATTGACATAACATATGATTCAACTCTTCTCTGTAGAGTTAAACAGGATGGCTAATTGCTAGCTGTGAGAAACTAGTTTATTCAGCTGCTTGGAAATACCAACAATGCGCTTCCAACATGATGGAAAAAAACTGCTTGGCTGCCTTGGGAACCTAAGGAACTTTTCAGTAACTGCTTGGAAAATATGTAGATACTTATCAAAGTCACAATTCAAAACTGCAGAGATACAATGTGTATCTCAAGCCCAAATGATGAGACCTGAAGTAACCTTAATGACCTACAGTAATTTGTAATCAAATCAAAATTAAAATCAATGTGATTGGGGATTCAGTTAGGTGTTTCTTAATAAAATATTTTGTGCCAAGTACTTGCATAAAATATAGTTTTCTCATTTTCCTTAACATTGGGGAAATGAAAGGGCCCTTTTATTAATTTTCAGTTCCTGAGCTCTGTTTTAGTCAGAGTGAAGAGCTCATCTCTGTATTAGTTCAGTAGAAACTGTTTCTATTCTCTGATTGTGCCAATGGTATCAGGAAGGTGTAGGAGCTAACATTAGAATTTCTGGTTTGTAATAGCATGATGTGTAAGAAGACTGTGGTTCCCTGTGTTGATGAGTCCTGGGGAAAGCTTACAGAGCAGCTCCTCACATTGACTGATTCTAGCTAGTACCAAGAGTCCTTCACTTTTTTTTTTTAGCACTGAAATCACAGAATTGTTATATATAAATAATACATAAAACAGATACACAGCTCACATATACTACATAAATATGTTCAAAGCGCTGTATGAACAATAATTAAATCTGATTACCCCTTATGAAGTAGGTAATTAAGTACTTTCCATTTTACACATGGAAAAGCTGAGATACAGAACCAATTCAATCTGTAATGTAACTCCATTATCTTTATTATAGTTATATCAAGACCAGGAAAGTTAAGAGGCCAAAGTCATATAATCTGAGGCAGAGGCAGGGGTAGCTCTCAAGAAGAAATAATAATAAATACCAAGAATCAAACTCCATATTGGACACCATCATTGAATAAAGAGAACGGGCAGGGATTCCTAAATACGATCTTAAAGTGCTATCAATTTTTAAATTGCTATTTTCTGAGATAAATGCTTAAAATTAATACTTACAAAATTTGTATTGCCATGCTTTGGGTACAGTTTCACACTACTCTATGCTCATATATGTTGGAATATTAATGGAATATCTAGTGAATATAAACCTGGAATGCTGCTGTTTTACCTGGAAAGGACATCATTCTGACACTGTTCATCAACAGTGATTTCATTGAAAATAAAAACTCAAGAAAAGGAAAAGCAATCACTCTAAATAATTGTGCAGTTGTTTTTCACATACAGGATATATGATAGGGTATAAAAACCTCATGTATTGGATAGGATGGAATTTCTCTGCCGACTGCCAGTTGTTCCAGTGTCAGAAACAAGCCACAAAGGATATCCAATTTTTCTAGAATATTGTTTTAAATTTTAACCTGTAGAGTTTTTGCTGTGACTTCCGATCAGGGAAATCTAAGTCACTGAGATACATCTAGCATACACAGTTGTGCACCAGTGGATGGCAGCAGACTGAGACATAAGCTTTGATTATATAGTTAGTTACATTAGTTAAGCTCTGTTTGAAGGCAATATATTGGGCTTAGGTCCAACATACTTTTTTTAACAAATGTTAAAATATAAATAAAATATTATCTCTTATTTTTCCACATGGTATCCTGAATTTGCTATTCATTCTGGTTTATGCATTAATTTAAAAAACCAGCTGAAACTTGTGTCATTAGAATAGTTTGGGCTTATGCAGGGGTTCATTATAATGTTTGCTTTTTATTAGACCAATAAAAGAGAAAAAGAAAATGTGTTAACAAATGTTTTATTTTTAAATATCAAATTAGTTGCCCATTCTTTTAACTCTTACCAATTAGAGATGTAAGCAACTAGTCAACTATCCGATAAGCAAATACTTACCGGGTAGTCAACTCGACTAGTCGCTTCTCCCTCCCCCCTCACTTGCTGCCTCTATCAGAGAGAGGCAGCAAGTGGGAGGAGCAGGAGCCAGTGCTGGAGGCAACCGGTAAAGCCAGTTTCCCCCAGCACTATCTCTGTGGGGAGCAGGAGAGGCAGAGGTACAGCGGGAAACGGCACGAGCGGGGACTGCTTTAGTTCCCATTCACACCGGTTCCCACTGTGGGTGCTTCTGCTTTTGAAATGTACAAACCCTGTCTGCAGGGATTCCAGCAGGGAACTAGCCATTCCCCACGGACAGGGGCTATTGCTGCCAAGCATCCCCTGTTTGTGGCAGCCAGTCCTGGTTTCTATGATCAGGGGCTGGTGCTGGAGCAGCCCCTGTTCACGTTAGCCAGGGCTAGCTGCAGGCAGGGGCTGCTCAGGCAGCAGCCCCAGCCACTGCCAGCCCTGGCCGCTGTGAACTGGGGCTGCTGGATTCAGCATGAGCAGCAGCTCTTACTACATTTAAAATGCAGAACTGCAGTGTGGGTGGCTTAGGAGACAGCATGAGCCAGGATTGCTCAGTTCCAGCTCAAGTCAGCTCCTGAAGCTACCCCCACTGTGGCTCTGCAGAGGCGCTTATTGAAATGTTAAATCATATAGTTGATACAAATTAGCCAGATAATTGCATTTTAGCATCCTTATGCCCAATGTGGATCCTTTTCTGAACGTTAATTTTATAATGGTGGGAGAAGCAACCCTTGTCTGAAGATGCCCTCATAATGGCTTTCCACTAATGCAAACTCTCCTTGAAAAGCAATGAACAAATGTAGTTTTTACAGTTCATGAGTGTTACAGTTGGTTCATAGGCAGATGGCTCTAGTGGTCAGAACCCAACACCACAGTTCATAGAATCCTAGGGCTGGAAGAGACCTCAGGAGGTTATCAAGTCCAGCCCCTTACCCAAAGTAGGACCAATCCCAACTAAATCATCCCAGCTAGGGCTTTGTCAAGCCAGGAATTAAACACCTTTAGGGATGGAGTTTCCACCACTTCCCTAGGCAACTCATTCCAGTTCTTCAGCTGACAGGAGTCAAGAGTCAGCTGGGTCAGTATATAAGGAGATAAGCAGGAGAAAAACTTGAGATTAGAAGCAGGACACAGGAGCCAAGTCAAACTGAATCATGATACTAAGGGGTCAGAGGCAGAGGATAAACTAGAGGCCAGGAACCACAAGCCACACAGTCCAAAGCAGAATAGGGTCCAGTTGTTTGACAAATTACTGTTGCTGGCTTAAGTATGGGCTAGCAGACCAATCAACTGCTTTGGGGCTCTGCCAATTAGGACCTCAGGGTGGTGCCTCAATTGGGGCTGGACTTAGTGGGTATGTCTAAACTACATGCCTCCGTCGATGGAGGCGTGTAGATTTGTGTATTCGAAAAAGGGAAATGAAGCCGCGATTAAAATAATCGCGGATTCATTTAAATTTACATGGCTGCTGTGCTGAGCCGACAAACAGCTGATCAGCTGTTTGTCGGCTCTGGGCGCTAGTCTGGACGCTCCCCTGTCGAAATGAAAGCCTTTTATCAACATCCCCTGTAAACCTCATCCTATGAGGCATAAGGGGGATGTCGATAAAAGGCTTTCAGGTCGGTGCGGTGTGTCCAGACTAGCGCGCGGAGCCGACAAACAGCTGATCAGCTGTTTCTCGGCTCAGCGTGGCAGCCATGTAAATTTAAATGAAGCTGTGATTATTTAAATCACAGCTTCATTTCCCTTTGCCTATCTGTCTAATCTACATGCCTCCATCGATGGAGGCATGTAGTCTAGACACACCCAGTGTGTCCTAGGTAAATAGTTGTCAGCAGGCTGCCAAGTGGAAGGTTGCAGGATGGCCCCTTCCCTCAATCTTAAGGTTGTAGATTTGAAGCCCATGGGTCAGGACCTCTCTTCTCCTCTCCTCCTTTCCTGGCTCCTATGGAAATCCCAAACCAGGGCATAAGCATGAACATGTTCAACTAGTTCCCACGTCCATTCCTCTAGGCCATAACCCTCCTAGCCAATTAGTATTATAATTTCACCCTCTTGTTCTTGGAATCAATACTTTGCAAGCAATATATTCCTCTTGATCCTGTACTTGCAATAAGGTTCTGGGAGGCAAGTGATTAGGTTGTATGGGCATCCAGGGCTTTATAAAGGAGTGAGTCAGTGACCAGAGAGCTTGCGAACAGGAGCTGGTAACAGGGAATTTGGAGAGGGAGTTAGGAAGGGGAGTGGGAAGGGGGTGAGATACACTCGCCATTCTTTAAACTCTTTTCACTACACTCCTTCCCTTCAAGGAGACATTTAATAACAACTGAGGAATCTCTCAGAAGGAAGGCAGGTATGGATGGTGATAGGTCTGCTGTTACCTGCACAGCATGTGCCATGTTTGTCTTCCTCCCAGAAGAAAGAAGGGATTTCATCTGCACTGAGTGCAAGCTGGTCACTATTTTGGAAGAAAAAATTAGAGGACTTGAGGCCCAAGTATCGACCCTACGTTCTATCAGAGAGGATGAAGACTTCCTTGATAGAAGGCAGTGTTTAATCCTGCAGGCACAGCAGGCTGAAAAGCCAGTCAGAGCAGTATAGGACAAGAAAGAAAACTGGCAGCATATAACCTCTAGAAGGAGAAGAAGGCCAACTCAGGTATCCCCCATTCCTGTAGAGGTAAGCAACTGCTATCAGGCTCTCTCCACAAGCACTGAGGTGGAGAACGCTTTGGCAGAGACCTCTCAGAGAAGAAATCAGAAGGGAACACAATCTACCAGAAGGTATGAGATGCATAGTCCTAGAGATAGGGGTTCCATGACCAACACCCCCAAAAGAAGATGGGTGGTGGTGGTCAGGGACTCCCTCTGAAGAGGGACTGAGTCACCCATCTGCTGTCCAGACCTACAAACTCGAGAAGTGTGCTGCTTACCAGGAGCTCGCATTCACGATGTGACCGAGAGTCTTCCAAAAGTGATTAAACCTTCGGATAGCTACCCCTTCCTGCTTCTCCACGTAGGAACGAATGATATGGCCAAGAATGACCTTGAGCGGGTCACAGAAGATTATGTAGCACTGGGAAGAAGGATCAAGGAATTTGAAGTGCAAGCGGTATTCTTGTCCATCCTTCTTGTTGAAGGATTGTTAGGAAGAGATGGGATCCACCTAACAAAGAAAGGAAAGAGCATCTTTGCAGGCACACTTGCAAACCTGGGGTATGTCTAGACTACATGGCTCCGTCGACGGCATAGACTATCCGGCATAGTCAAAAAAGCGGGGATTTAAATAATCCCTGCTTCGTTAAAATAAACATGGCCGCCGCGCTGTGCTGACGATCAGCTGATCTGGCAGAGCACGGTAGTCTAGATGCAGATCTGTCGGACACCAGGAAGAATCACAAGGATGAACGAGCAACAAAGGAGGATCCCTGATTCGGATGGAGATCAACTGGTTATCTAAGGTGTTTGTACATAAATGTGAAAAGCCTGGGAAACAAACAGGAGGAATTAGATGCCCTTGCCCTGTCGAAGAACTATGATTTGACATAACGGAGACTCAGTGGGATGACTCGCATGACTGGAGCATTGTCATGGAAGGATATAAACTGTTCAGGAAGAACAGGCGGGGGAGAAAAGGAGTTGCATTGTATGTAAGAGAACAGTATGATTGCTTGGAGCTCCAGTATTTAGAAGGAGAAAAGCCTGTTAAGTTTAGAGGTGGAAGCAACCGGGATGATGTTGTGGTTAGTGTCTGCTATAGACCACTGGATTAGGTGGATAAGGTAGACGAGGCTTTCTTTGGAGAACTGAGAGAAGCTTCCAGATCTCAGGTCTTGGTTCTCATGGGGAACTTTAAGTATCAGAGGGGTAGCCGGGTTCGTCTGAATCTGCAAAAGTGGCAAGGAGTCCTGTGGCACCTTATAGACTAACCCAAGTGTTGGAGGATAAGCTTTCGTGGGCAAAGACCCACTTCGTCAGATGAAGTGGGTCTTTGCCCACGAAAGCTTATCCTCCAACACTTGGGTTAGTCTATAAGGTGCCACAGGACTCCTTGCCACTTATGGGGGACTTTAATCACCCTGACATCTGTTGGGAGACCAATACAGCAGTACACAGACAATCCAGGAAGTTTTTGGAGAATGTTGGGGATAATTTCTTGGTATAAGTGCTGAAGGGACTGACCAGGGGCCATATGCAGCTTGACCTGCTGCTCACAAACAGGGAGGAACTAGTAGGGGAAGGAGAGGTGGGTGACAACCTGGGAAGCAGTGATCATTAGATGGTAGATTTCAGGATCCTGACCAAAGGAAGAAAGGAGAGCAGCAAAATACACACCCTGGACTTCAGAAAAGCAGATTTCGACTACCTATAAGAACTGATGGGCAGTATTCCCTGGGTTGCTTACATGAAGGGAAAAGATGTCCAGGAGAGCTGGCAGTATTTTAAAGAAGCCTTATTAAAGGCACAGGAAGAAACCATCCCAATGCACAGCAAGAAAAGCAAATATGGTAGGCAACCAGAATGGCTTACTGGGGACATCCTTAGTGAGCTTAAACACAAAAAGGAAGCTTACAAGAAGTGGAAACTTGGACAGATGACTAGGGAGGAGTATAAATATATTGCTCGAGAATGCAGGGGAGTCATCAGGAAGGCGAAAGTGCAGTTGGAATTGTAGCTAGCAAGAGATGTGAAGGATAACGAGAAAGGTTTCTACAGGCATGTTAGCAATAAGAGGGTCATCAGAGAGGGTGAGTGTCACGTTACTGGATTTGAGGGGAGCAGCCAGATTACTGCTGCACCCATGGTGGGGTGTTGGCCCCAAAAGTGGCACAAAGGGGGGCCATGTGAGGTGTCAAATAGAAGCCTACTTTCTTCTGATTCCATATATGCTATTCATGTGATTGTATAATGTCGGTATGTGAAGTTATAAGCATGTGTTTTGTGTGGATACCAAATGTTTCTCTATATGTGGTTGAACTATGGGCAAAGCAGCTCAGCCCATGGACATGCTAACGAGCAAAGCTCTGGAACAATAGCCCTCCATAGGCCAAGGACGCACCTGCTATAGCCAAGAAGAGACCAGGAAGGAGGGATAAAGAGGCCATGTGGCTGACTCCATCTTGGTACTCAGCTCAGCAGAGGCAGCAATGCAGCAAGAACTGTGGACCCATCCTGATCCTAGGATATGCAACTAGGACTTTTGAGCCAGTAGTTGTAACATCTCTGCTAGAGCCTGCATCGAGAACTAGGAGATTCAATGCATGTAATGTACTATCCTTTAACAACCGTACTCTCATGCTTTTCTTTATTATAGTAATAAACCTTTAGATCATAGATTCTGAAGGATTGGCTCAGCATGATTTGTGGGTAAGAGCCAGAGAGTAAATTGGCCAGGATCCGTGGCTGGTTTCTTGGAACCGGACAGAACTTGTTCGAGGTAGGTGGGATTGGGTTCTAAGAACTCCCTCCCCCCCCCCCACCTGTGTATGAGGCTCGGGGCCACCGGGGGAATGGATATTGCTGGCGTGTCGGCGGGGTTTTGCTCGTGAGGCTTCAGGCAGGCAGCTGAAGCACACTGTGGGACTGGTTTGTTGCCTGTTTGGAAAGGTCACCAGTCTGGGGGCTGTAAGGAGCCCCGAATTTGAGCAATTCTCCCCGAGCGGACGCCCTCGGTGGTTCCCAGATGCGGCCCGGTCTGTCACAGTGGCGCAGTTGGCAGGATCCACAGATCTTGGTCAACTGAGCTTTGGGATCAGGACCCCATGCTGTCTAAATTTGATTTTTGGTGTTGAGAGTTTGGTTGGTTAAAGAGCCGCTACAATGAGCCAGAGACTATATGAGAGTCTGGGCAAAAGTTCTTTGAAGGATTTGTGCTCGGGGAGAGGCACTGCCTTTAGGAAGAGGGCCTCTGAACTAGAACTGGAATGGTTGTTACTAGCCAGAGATATGGCTGAAGGGGAGCAGAAGCAAGCCAAGGAAGCTGCTGAAAGAAGGCAGAAAGCAGATGAAGAAATTGCTAAAAGAAAGGAGGCTTCTATTTGACACCTCACATGGCCCCCCTTTGTGCCACATTTGGGGCCAACACCCCCTCATGGGTGCAACAGTGATCTGGCTGCTCTCCTCAAAATCCAGTAACATGACAGTGAGGCCTTTACTGGATGAGGGAGGTAACCTAGTGACAGATGACATGGGAAAAGTTGAAGTACTCAATGCTTTCTTTGCTTCTCTCTTCATGGACAAGGTCAATTCCAGACAAATGCACTCGGCAACGCAATATGGGAATGAGGTGGACAGCCCTTGAGGGGAAAGAACAAGTTAGGAACTATTTAGAAAAGCCAAACATACATTTAATGCATCCGAGGGTACTGAGGGAGTTGGCAAATGTCATTGTGCAGCCTTTGGCCATTATCTTTGAAAACTCATGGAGATCGGGAGAGATCCTGGATAATTGGAAAAAGGCAAATGTAGTGCCCATCTTTAAAAAAGGGAAGGACAATCCAGGGAACTACAGAATAGTCAGCCTTACCTCATTCCCTGGAAAAATCATGGATCCTCAAGGAATCCATTTTGAAGCATTTGGAGGAGGGGAAAGTGATCAGGAATAGTCAACATGGAGTCACAAAGGGCAAGTCATGCCTGACCAATGTGATTAGCTTCTATGAGTAGGTAACTGGCTCCGTGGATATGGGAAAGTCGGTGGATGTGATATACCTTGACTTTAGCAAAGCTTTTGATACGGTCTCTCCCACAATATTCTTGCCAGCAAGTTAAGGGAATATGGATTGGACTATAAGATGCATAGAAAGCTGGCTAGACTGTCGGGCCCAATGGGTAGTAATCAACGGCTCGATGTCAGGTTGGCAATCGGTTTCTAGTGGAGTACCCGAAGGGTCTGTTCTTCGACCAGTTTTGTTCAATACGTTTATTAATGACCTAGACGAGAGGATGGATTGTATCCTCAGCAAGTTCACAGATGACACTAAGCTAGGGGGAAAGGTAGATACGCTGGAGGGAGGGATAGGGTCCAGAGGACCTGGACAGATTAGAGGATTGGGCCAAAAGAAATCTGATGAGGTTCAACAAGGACAAGTGTAGAGTCCTGCATTTGGGATAGAAGAATCCCAAGCATTGTTACAGGCTGGGGACTGAATGGCTAAGTAGTAGTTCAGCAGAAAAGGACCTGGGGATTACAGTGGATGAGAAACTGGATATAAGTCAATAGTGTGCCCTTGTAGCCAAGAAGACTAAAGTTATATTAGGATGTATTAGGAGGAGCATTGCCAGCAGATCCAGAGAAGTGATTATTCCCCTTTATTCGGCTCTGGTGAGGCCACATCTAGAGTATTGTGTCCAGTTCTGGGCCCCCCACTATAGAAAGGATGTGGACACATTGGAGAGGGTCCAGCGTAGGGTGACCAAAATGATTAGGGGGCTGGAGCGCAGGACCTATGAGGAGAGACTGGAGGATTTAAGTTTGTTTAGTCTGCAGAAGGTAAGAGTGAGGGGGGATTTGATAGCAGCCTTTAGCTTCCTGAAGGTAGGTTCCAAAGAGGATGGAGAAAGGCTGTTCACAGTAGTGACGGATGGCAGAACAAGGAGCAATGGTCTCAGGTAACAGTGAGAGAGGTCTAGGTTGGATGTTAGCAAAAAACTATTTCACTAGGAGGGTGGTGAAGCACTGGAATGGGATACGTAGGGAGGTGGTGAAATCTCCATCCCTAGAGGTTTTTAAGTCTCAGCTTGACAAAGCCCTGGCCTAGTTGCGATTGGTCCTGCCTTGGGCAGGGGGCTGGACTTGATGACCTCCTGAGGTCTCTTCCAGCTCTATTATTCTATGATTAGGTTGTGTGGGCAGATGTGTTCTCAGACTAGGGGTTTTAGAAGTTAGATGTGGAATTTGGGATAGACTGTGAGGGTGCACCCATAACTCGAAATAATCTATGCAATTGCAAAATAGCTTATTTCAAAATTTGGCGCTGTCTACACAGCTATTCCGAAGTGTCCCTTACTCCTCATGGAATGAGGTTTACAAGGACTTTGGAATAGCAATCCCGTTATATTTTGAAATAACAGGCATTCTCAAAAGACGTGGAATAGCTATTTCTGGAAATCTTTAGTTTCCCAAAATAGTGCTGTAGTGTAGACGTAGGCTAAGAGATCCAGAGAGCTGGAGCTTGAAGGCAACTGGATTGATTTGTTGCAAAATCTGATACAGGCCAAGATACCAGTATTATAGTTTCTGAGAGGATGTGGGGGTGATCTGTACAAAGCTGCACCTTTTGTTCTATGGAGTACATAGGACCTTGTTACTTATGCTTGTCTTCCTCCTTTTTGTAGCCCTCTTTTCCCTTCTCAAGGCGGTCCTTTGCTTCCTCTGTAATGTGATTGATGCATTCCACTAGGTCCGAGGCCAATGGTTTGGGAGATGTGGTAGTTATGGGTGAAACTGGGGATAGTATCTGTAGTTGACCAAAAAAGGAGCTGTGGCCTGTGGATTCATATCTCTACATTATTATGCCAGAATTCAGCATCTGATAATTAGGAAGACCATTTGTTCCAGTGATCGTTGCTGTAGTATTGGAAGTATTGCTCTAGAATTTGGTTGATCTTTCCATGTTGCAATTGGGCTGAAGGTGGGCAGAGGACAGGTGCAAATGCACCACTAATAAACACTTTTTCATGCCAGAAGAGGGTAATAAACTGGACCCCTGGTCAGAGGTGACGATATACAGGAGGCCAAGAAGATTGACCACATTGTTTTTCCAGAGCCAAGCAGCTTCCTTGACAGGCAGTGAAACATCCAGTAAATATACTGGGCCATTTTTAGAAAAGTGATCCAGAACTGTCAAAATGGTCATTAAACTACTAGATCCTGTTTGTTCCCCCACAGGGTCTAAAGAAATGTCCTGCCAGATCTGATTCTGGAAGTTGAGATCTTGGAAGAGATCACAGGGTTTTTGGAATGGCATCTTAATATGCCAGCAGAGCCACACATCTGGCAAGAAGTAGCAAATGTCTTTATTGTGGGGCACTTAAGGGACTACCAGAAGTACCAGGATATTAATTGTTAGATTTTATATTTCTTCAAGTGTCCTGTCACTGAGAAGTTGTGTCACAGCTAAAGAAACTCCACTCCTGCAAGTCCTGGTGAAAAATAGATGCAGTCCTTTATTAATGTGATCCCATCCTGGATGATGTGTAGTTTTTGATCAATAATGAGCATCTTTGTTGGATGTAATTTCAAACACAGAGTCAGAGCAGATGAGCATGAGCAGGTCCAGGCAGTAGATTGTTTTGAGGAAATGTATGGGACTTGAGAATGTAGGTTGGTTTTGGACTGGGAGCTTGTGGGTCAGAGGCATACTTTTTGGAACGAGGCCTCAGCCTTGCCATTTCTAGTTCCAGGGCAGTAGTTAGGTTAAAGTTGAACTAGGAAAAGAATAGGACCCACTCAAGATGTTGTTCATTTAGGGCAGGGGTGGGGAACCTAAGGCTTGGGGGGGATGCAGCCCCCAAAGCTTGCCTGAAGCCCACCTCTGATTTAGGGCCTTGGTCCTGCACAGGTACTCCATGTTCTCCTGATCAGTAAATACTTGTACTGGATGCTGTGCCCCTTCCAAATAGTATTGCCACCCTTTGAAAGTGGTCTTAATTACCATGATTGTTTCTACAAGATCTTATAATTTCACTTAGCAGGGGTAAGCTTCCTTGAGTTGTAGATGATGGAGTGTAGTATTTGCTTGGATCTGTGCCTCCAGGAAAGATCTGTCCCAGTTGCTGTGCTAGAGGTATCAGTTTCCAAATGAACATTTGCATCATGTCTGGATGTGCCAAATCAGGGTAGTAATAAAGACAAAAATTAACTGCTCAATGTGTGACTGGGCTTGGGCAACCAGTAGAACTGAGTGTTTTTCTGGAGTAAGACAGTGAGAGACTTGGTTTGTTTAGAGAAAATTGAAATGAATCTCCAATAAAAGTTTGCAAAGCCTGAAAAAATTGTATGATTCACACATTTTAGGGGCCTGCCCAATCACAGGCCGTCTGGTTCTCCTACAGACCCATCTTGATTCCTTCTGGGACAGGATGAAATCCAGGAACTTGGGGAGCTGACTGAATGCGCGCTTCTCAAGTGCAGCATAGAGACCATGTTATCGTGATCTCTCCCAAGACTGTGCAGATGTGAGAGGCATGTTGGTTTAGACCATCTGAGAAGATCAATATATTATGTTAGTATACCACTATACACTGGTCATTTATACCTTGTAGCACATTATTAATGAAGTTCTGGAATGTTACCAGGGCATTAGTCAATCTGAATGGCCTTTAGTCCGCAGTGGGTCTGAAATATAGTCTTCTATTTGTTCCCCATTCAGATACGGGTGAGACTAGAAATTCCCTGGAGATTCAGTTTAGTAAATATACGGGCAGACTCCACAAGGTTCAGCAATTCAGGGATTAGGTGTAGTGTAACCGTTTCAGATTATTATCTAGTTTAGGGCATGGTAATTAGCACTTAGGCTAAGGCTGCCATTCTTTTTTACGAAAAGGACTGGGGAACCAGCTGGTGACGTTAATTTCTGGATGATTCCCAGCTCTTGCCTGGTCCCTGCCTCCTGTGCCCCCCACAGAGATGGTGCTGGTGTGAACTGTCTCCTGCTCCCTCCCCCCTTGCTGACTCTGATAGACACACTGGAGGTAAGCCATGCAGCAAGGGGTTCTGATAGAGGAAGCAAGATGGAGCGGGAGGAGGAAGCGACTAGTTAAGGGACTAATTGACTAGTCGCTTACATCCCTATCTCAGTGACAGCTGATCAAAGGCAGCTTCAAGACCCTGGGCTGATACAACATAGTGGGCCTTCTAGACAACTGCCTGTCCTTGGGGCTCCTAGTCAATGACAAAAAATTCATTCTAGTGTCAATTCAAAGGACAGAGTTTGTCAGGGCAGAATTCAACTCCACCAGTGCAAGGGCATTTCTTCCCCACATGGATACCAAGCCCTGGGAAGCCTCATCACAGAGGTATACAAGTTTCCCTTAACTATATCTAGGGTTCTTCTGCACTCATTGACACACATGGTTGCATGTCCATACATAGTCTTCTGTGCCATACTCCATAGCTGGGGGAGGGATAGCTCAGTGATTTGAGCGTTTGGCTGCTAAACCCAGCGTTGTTCGTTCAATCCTTGAGAGAGCCAGTTAGGGATTTGAGGCAAGTCTGTTAGGGATGGTACTTGGCCCTGCTGTGAGGGCAGAAGACTGGACTCAATGGCCTCTCAAGACCCCTTCCAGTTCTGTGAAATAGGCATATCTCCATATGTGGCTACTCCAGCAATGGCTGACATCTGCTTACTCCCAATCCCAGAATCATCTGGGCAACATTGTCATGATTCCCTCCAACAGTACTTACTTCCCTATAGTGTGGAATTTTTCAGAGAAAGACATGGCAGGATTCCCATTCAACACCCCAGCTGCCTCTCTTGAACTGATATTGGACACCTCAGATCTTGGCTTAGGCACAGACTTCAGAAATCTCCAAACCCAATGGTTGTGGGCCCCATGAAGATACATTGTTGCTTATAAACACCAATGAACCAAGTGGTTCATCTGACCTCATCTGACTTGTAGGGTCTTCCTGCTTCACACCTTCTTCCAGGTGGTATAAGTCCCTCATGGACCACATGGTCTTGATGTTCTATATCAACAGGAAAGGAGGGGTGTACTCATTGGTTCTGTGGCAGGAAACACTCCATCTTCTGCATCAGCCACAATAGCCACGTGGAGCTGGATCACTTCCTAGGAGATGACAATGCCCTAGCAGATCACCTTAGCAAGGACTTCTTTTCTTACCATGAGTGGTCAGTCCATCCAGAGGTAGCCAGCGCAATCTTCCAGAGATGACAGTTTCTCCTAGTGTACCTGTTCACCACCAGGCAAAACAGAGAGTGTCTCTGGTATTGCTCATGGCAGGGACTGAGCAAAATCTCTTTCTCTGATACCTTTCTCCTGTTGTGGTCTGAGGGTCTGCTGTATGCATTCTTGCCAATCCTTTTTATCAGTGGGATCTTGGTACAGATAAAATGAGACAAAGCTCAGGTTATCATGACTGCTCCCATGTGGCCTTGCCAGTACTGGTTTGGTACACTCGTGAATATAGCAATATTGTCTCCCTGGCACCTTTGCAATCATCCAAACTTGTTGTCTCAGAACTATGAACAGTTTCAGCTTCCCAAACTCACATCTATGCGCCTCTTGGCATTGATGCTCCATGGCTGAGCATGAAGGAATGTACCTGCTCAGAGGTCCAGCCGGTCTTTCTAGGAAGCAGAAAGCCATCTACAAGGCTGATTTACCAAGCAAAGTGGACAAGGTTTTTCCATTGGGCATTGGATTGTGGTATCTCTCCCATGTGTTCTCTAGTGCAATCCATTCTTGACTACTATCGCTCAGGAACCAGGGTCTGGCTCATTCCTACAGTAGAATGCATCTTGATGCTCTCTCCTTTTCATAATCTGATCTAGAGGCAGATAGTGTTCTCCCATGACATGATGGTGAGATTACTGTGGGACCTCTTGCAGCTCTATTCACAGATTCAAGACCCTGTTCCATGGTGGGACCTCAACTTGGTCCTCTCTAGGCTCCCCAGGGTGTTCTTCAAACCACTTGGACCCTGCTTCCTTTCCTACTTGTCCTGGAAAGTTGTGTTTCTGGTGGCAGTGACATCAGTGAAGCGTATCTCGGAGATCAGAGTTCTGCCCTACATTCTCTTCTAAAGGGGCGGGGAACCTTTTTTGTCTTGGGGACACACACATACACACACACCAACCACCACCACCACCACAACAACCACCCCCTCCCCACTGACCTGACCCCTAATGAGGGGAAAAAATAATAAAAATCTCCTCACAGATGTGGTCCCCAACTGAGAAATGGGGAAAAAAGTCAGGACTTACCCCCAGGTCTATATTAAACTTTTGGAGATCTGGAGTTAGATTTTGTGGGCCCCCTAGACTCTGGGGTGGAGCCAACAATGAGGGGTGCAGTGTGCAGGAGGGGGTTACTGGGGAGCAGACTGGGAGTGAGCGTACAGGGTCTGAGTGGACATAGGATGCAGGAGGGGGTTGGGGTAGGGTGGCATGAACTGCTCAGGGAGGTAGAGTGCAGGATTGGGGTAGGAATTGGGGGCCTTTGCAGGAGGGAGAGTGCAGGAGCAGGGGGTCTGGATGGGAGGGAAGGCACAGGAGGAGTTTGGGTGGGAGGAGGAAGGGTCTGGACAGGAAGGAGGGTGCACAATTGGGCTGGGGTAGGAGTGTGGGATGTGGGCGGGAGGGGCAGGAGATTGGGGTGGTACCTGGTGCAGTTCCAGGGGAGAGGCTCACACATGTCTTTGCACAGCTCTGCAGCTTAAGGGGTTTGGACAGCAGCTGTGTCTGTGTCACTTTATCAGGGCTCCAATCTGTAACAAAGGAGAGATGACTTAAGTCACCTCAGGTACTGGTCTCAGGACTTTAATTTCAGGGGTAGGATAAACTTGTCTTTTTTTTTCTGGCATTTCTCTCAGAAATTCTATTTGAACAGTCTGAAGCACCCATAGAAATTTCTCCCCTCTAGTGAGACACTTAGTCATAGGGTTAGAAGAGACCTTAGGTGGTCATCGAGTCTAACCCCCTGCCCAAAGCAGGACCAATCCCAACAAAATCATTCCAGCCAAGGCTTTATCAAGCCAAGACTTAAAAACCTCTAGGAATGGAAAGTCTACCACCTCCCTAGGTAACCCATTCCAATACTACACCTCCCTTCTAATGAAATAGTTTTTCCTAGTATCCAACGTAGACCTCCCCCACTGCAGCTTGACACCATTGCTCCTTGTTTGTCATCTGTCACTACTGAGAATAGCCTCTCTCCATCCTCCTTGGAACATTCCCCTCCCCTTCAGGTAGTTAAAGGCTGCTATGAAATCCCCCTCTCACTCTTCTGTAGACTAAATAAGCCCAAATCCCTCAGCCTCTCCTTGTGTCATGTGATCCAGCCCCCTAAAGAGAGTCCCCCCAGATTCATGCAGTGATTTTATGTTCTTTGATTGGTCTGTCCCTTCTTCTGAATCTTTTTCAGCAGAGCATTCCAAGGGGTCATCATGGTTTGAGGTGACTGATGGCCACCAGAAAGGCTTTTTTCTATGCCCCTTTGCATTCAGTGTAAAAGTAGTATGTAGCGAGGATCAATTACTGTTATACCTATTCTCTCCTGGGATATGATTCCTTATAACTATCGAGCAAGAGTGGCACAGGGGGAAATTGAGAAATTTGTACCATGTGTAATGCTAAATACTGTAGACTCAGTAAGAAAAATAAGATTATCAAGGAAAGCTTTTTTACATAAAGGAAAAATTAAAATAGCTCTCACTATAGATCCTTTTGGTTCCTTGTTGCCCACTGAACTATGTACCATTGCATAAATGGACTCTTTCTCCCATTAAGTCTGCAGAGGTGTTTTGGACATCTGACAGTTCTTGCTTGAGTGATATCCTGGAGTAGTTGTGCAACTTAAGACTCCACTCATGCTTTCCCATGAGGCTTTTTCTCATACCAACACACTTCAGTATATTGGAGCACATCTTGGTTTAAAGACTGTCTCTGATTTTGTTGGGATACTCTTTCTGTTTGAACTAAGTGGGTTTTTTTTTTTTGTCAGTTACACTAGTTAGAAAGAAAAATAAGTTCAGAGCAGTCATTTCTGTGTTTCTTTGGGACTTTGTTAGCCCACCCTCCAAGGTTTCCCAGATAGAACTCTTAACTCTGAATGTCACAAACTATATCTTGACTTCACTTCACAAAGCATGTGAGTGAAACCAAGAGTAGTGAAACTCTTGTAACAAATCCTGTGTAGAGCTGAAATAGGCAAGTGTACAAGCAACATGAACTGTCAAGTATATTTTTGATTGTCAGTATATATGTGAATATAAAAAGTAGGGGGGTGTCATAGTATGTATCTCATCTGGTAAGTACTTTCTCCTGTCAGACACTGATCTTTTATGGAGCTTACCTTTTTCATGAGTAAATTTTTTTCTCTCCTTCATGATGAAAGGTGATAATTTTTGTGACTATGGTTAAGACTGCAGTTCTATTAAGTCTCCTTTACTTCAAGATGTAACTTGGTCATAAATATTCACTCTAGAGTGAACAAATGACATGTAATTGAATGTCTTTGATCATTTCCTATTTTTAATCAGCATTCAGAAAATATATTTTGGTCATTTCTGATATACATGTTAAGCAAAATTTAGAGGTAAGTGTACCTTTTTGTCTGAACTGTCATTCATGTTTAAATTCAACACTTTACGCCTAAGTTTGAATAAAGACTCTAATTATCTTACCCATTACAAAGATAGCTTCCTAATTATCACCTCTAATATCATAAGCTCACAAACATTTACCTGCCTCCCCCATCCCCCTTCTGTTCTGAAATTTGATTTGTCCTTTTCATGTGTGTTCATTTTTTAAATTGTATCCTTTGATATATATGGTTGTGACAATTTTCTTCCACTATTTGATCTGAGGAAGTGGTTCTGGCCCACGAAAGCTCATCACCCAATAAACCATCTTGTTAGTCTTTAACGTGCTACATAGTCCTGTTTTTTGTTTCAGCTACACCAAACTAACACAGCTACATTTCTATCATTGTTCATATACGGTGAGCTTAATAACAAGTTAAATCATTTCTCATTGTCTTAATACATTTTGTTTCTGTCTTACAGATCTACTGGAGAGGACTTTCAGGAGAGAAGAAGAAATGGAAGTTCTACAGGTATATCTCTTAATTAGACTGAATAAACTTTGTTTTTTATAACCTTCCTTCTTAATTCCTGCTTCCTAAATTGAAATAGAGAAACCTG